>NW_025804446.1:5000-313411 GCF_021901495.1 Neodiprion virginianus
CGCGTCCCTACGGCCCCAGACCGACTGCGGCACGCCTTCCAATGCCTCCTGCTCCACTCCAACGATGCGCGTGTCAAGTCCCAACCGCAACTGATGGACTCTGGAACGACGCGCATTGCCTTCTGCTCGATTGTGACCGTGCCTTACACGCGTCCCCACGGCCTCAGACCGACTGCGGGTCGCCCTCCAATGCCTCCTGCTCCACTCCAACGATGCTTGCGTCAAGTCAACACAGCCGTGGATCGACGCTGGGACGACGCGCATTGCCTTTTGCTCGACTGTCACCGTGCCCCACACGCGTCCCCAGGGCCACAGATCGACTACGGCACGCCCTCCTAGGCCTCCTGCTCCACTCTAACGATGCTCACGTCGAGTCCCCACAGCCACCGATCGACTCTGGGACGACGCGCATTGCCTTTTGCTCAACTGTGACCGTGCCTAACTCGTGTCACCACGGCCTCAGATCGACTGCGGGACGCCCCCAACGCCTCCTACTCCCTCTAACGATGCACTCGTCGAGTCCCTACTGCCACCGATCGACCTGGGGACGACGCGCGATGCCTTTTGCTCGACTGTGACCGTGCCTAACACGCGTCCCCACGGCCTGGGATCGACTGCGGGACGCCCTCTAACGCCTCCTGCTCCACTCCAACGATGCGCGTGTCAAGTCAGCACTGCCGTGGAACGACGCTGGGACGACGCGCATTGCCTTTTGCTCGACTGTCACCGTGCCCCACACACGTCCCCAGGGCCGCAGATCGACTGCGGGACGCCCCCCAACGCCTCCTACTCCACTCTAAATATGCTCACGTCGAGTCCCCACAGCCACCGATCGACTCTGGGACGACGCGCATTGCCTTTTGATCAACTGTGACCGTACCTAACTCGTGTCCCCACGGCCTCGGATCGACTGCGGGATGCCCCCCATCGCCTCCTGCTCCACTCCAACGATGCTTTTGTCGAGTCCCTACTGCCACCGATCGACCTGGGGACGACGCGCGATGCCTTTTGCTCGACTGTGACCGTGCCTAACACGCGTCCCCACGGCCTCGGATCGACTGCGGGACGCCCTCTAACGCCTCCTGCTCCACTCCAACGATGCGCGTGTCAAGTCAGCACCGCCGTGGAACGACGCTGGGACGACGCGCATTGCCGTTTGCTCGACTGTCACCGTGCCCCACACACGTCCCCAGGGCCGCAGATCGACTGCGGGACGCCCCCCAGCGCCTCCTGCTCCACTCTTACGATGCTCACGTCGAGACCCCACAGCCACCGATCGACTCTGGGACGACGCGCATTGCCTTTTGCTTGACTGCGACCGTGCCGAACGCGCGTCCCCACGGCTTCCGATCGACGTCGGGACGCCCTTCAACACCACCCGCTTCACTCTAACGATGCACGTGTCGGGTCCCCACTGCCACCGATCGACTCAGAGACGACGCGCTTTGCCCTTTGCTCGACTGTGACGGTGCCGAACGAGTGTCCTCACGACCTCATATCGACTGCGGGACACCCAACGGCGCCTCGTGCTCCACTCCAACGATGCTCGTGTCCGGTCCCTACTGCCACTGATCGACTCTGGGACGACGCGCATTGCCTTTTGCTCGACTGTGACCGTACCTAACTCGTGTCCCCACGTCCTCAGATCGACTGCGGCACGCCTTCCAATGCCTCCTGCTCCACTCCAACGATGCGCGTGTCAAGTCCCAACCGCAACTGATGGACTCTGGAACGACGCGCATTGCCTTCTGCTCGATTGTGACCGTGCTTTACACGCGTCCCCACGGCCTCAGACCGACTGCGGGTCACCCTCCAATGCCTCCTGCTCCACTCCAACGATGCTTGCGTCAAGTCAACACAGCCGTGGATCGACGCTGGGACGACGCGCATTGCCTTTTGCTCGACTGTCACCGTGCCCCACACGCGTCCCCAGGGCCACAGATCGACTACGGCACGCCCTCCTAGGCCTCCTGCTGCACTCTAACGATGCTCACGTCGAGTCCCTACAGCCACCGATCGACTCTGGGACGACGCGCATTGCCTTTTGCTCAACTGTGACCGTGCCTAACTCGTGTCCCCACGGCCTCAGATCGACTGCGAGACAACCGCCGGCGCCTCCTGCTCCACTCTAACGATGCTCGTGTCCAGTCCCTACTGCCACTGATCGACTCTGGGACGACGCGCATTGCCTTTTGCTTGACTGTGACCGTACCTAACTCGTGTCCCCACGGCCTCAGATCAACTGCCGGACGCCTATCAGCGCCTCCTGCTACACTCTAACGATGCTCGTGTCGAGTCCCCACTGCCGCTGATCGACTTGGGGACGACGCGCATTGCCTTCTGCTCGACTGTGACTGTGCCTTACACGCGTCCATACGGCCTCAGACCGACTGCGGGACGCCCTCCAACTCCTCCTGCTCCACTTCAACGATGCTTGCGTCGAGTCAACACAGCCGTGGATCGACGCTGGGACGACGCGCATTGCCTTTTGCTCGACTGTCACCGTGCCCCACACACGTCCCCAGGGCCGCAGATCGACTGCGGGACGCCCTCCAACGCCTCCTGCTCCACTCCAACGATGCTCGTGTCGAGTCCCTACTGCCACCGATCGACCTGGGGACGACGCGCGATGCCTTTTGCTCGACTGTGACCGTGCCTGACACGCGTCCCCACGGCCTCGGATCGACTGCGGGACGCCCTCTAACGCCTCCTGCTTCACTCCAACGATGCGCGTGTCAAGTCAGCTCTGCCGTGGAACGACGCTGGGACGACGCGCATTGCCTTTTGCTCGACTGTGACCGTGCCTAACACGCGTCCCCACGGCCTCGGACCGACTGCGGCACGCCTTCCAACGCCTCCTGCACCACTCCAACGATGCTCGTGTCGAGTCCCAACTGCTACTGATTGACTCAGGAGCGACGCGCATTGCCTTTTGCTTGACTGCAACCGTGCCGAACGCGCGTCCCCACGGCTTCCGATCGACGTCGGGACGCCCTCCAACACCACCCGCTTCACTCTAACGATGCACGTGTCGGGTCCCCACTGCCACCGATCGACTCAGAGACGACGCGCTTTGCCCTTTGCTCGACTGTGACGGTGCCGAACGAGTGTCCTCACGACCTCATATCGACTGCGGGACACCCAACGGCGCCCTGTGCTCCACTCCAACGATGCTCGTGTCCAGTCCCTACTGCCACTGATCGACTCTGGGACGACGCGCATTGCCTTTTGCTCGACTGTGACCGTACCTAACTCGTGTCCCCACGGCCTCAGATCGACTGCGGCACGCCTTCCAACGCCTCCTGCACCACTCCAACGATGCTCGTGTCGAGTCCCAACTGCTACTGATTGACTCAGGAGCGACGCGCATTGCCTTTTGCTTGACTGCAACCGTGCCGAACGCGCGTCCCCACGGCTTCCGATCGACGTCGGGACGCCCTTCAACACCACCCGCTTCACTCTAACGATGCTCGTGTCCAGTCCCTACTGCCACTGATCGACCCTGAGACGACGCGCATTGCCTTTTGCTCTACTATGACCGTGCTTAACACGTGTCACCGCGGCCTCAGATCGACTGCGGGACGCCCCCAACGCCTCCTATTCCCTCTAACGATGCACTCGTCGAGTCCCTACTGCCACCGATCGACCTGGGGACGACGCGCGATGCCTTTTGCTCGACTGTGACCGTGCCTAACACGCGTCCCCACGGCCTCGGATCGACTGCGGGACGCCCTCTAACGCCTCCTGCTCCACTCCAACGATGCGCGTGTCAAGTCAGCACTGCCGTGGTACGACGCTGGGACGACGCGCATTGCCTTTTGCTCGACTGTCACCGTGCCCCACACACGTCCCCAGGGCCGCAGATCGACTGCGGGACGCCCCCCAGCGCCTCCTGCTCCACTCTAAATATGCTCATGTCGAGTCCCCACAGCCACCGATCGACTCTGGGACGACGCGCATTGCCTTTTGCTCAACTGTGACCGTACCTAACTCGTGTCCCCACGGCTTCGGATCGACTGCCGGATGCCCCCTAACGCCTCCTGCTCCACTCCAACGATGCTCGTGTCGAGTCCCTACTGCCACCGATCGACCTGGGGACGACGCGCGATGCCTTTTGCTCGACCGTGACCGTGCCTAACACGCGTCCCCACGGCCTCGGATCGACTGCGGGACGCCCTCTAACGCCTCCTGCTCCACTCCAACGATGCGCGTGTCAAGTCAGCACTGCCGTGGAACGACGCTGGGACGACGCGCATTGCCTTTTGCTCGACTGTCACCGTGCCCCACACACGTCCCCAGGGCCGCAGATCGACTGCGGGACGCCCCCCAACGCCTCCTGCTCCACTCTAAAGATGCTCACGTCGAGTCCCCCCAGTCACCGATCGACTCTGGGACGACGCGAATTGCCTTTTGCTCAACTGTGACCGTACCTAACTCGTGTCCCCACGGCCTCGGATCGACTGCGGGATGCCCCCCAACGCCTCCTGCTCCACTCTAACGATGCTTGTGTCGAGTCCCTACTGCCACCGATCGACCTGGGGACGACGCGCGATGCCTTTTGCTCGACTGTGACCGTGCCTAACACGCGTCCCCACGGCCTCGGATCGACTGCGGGACGCCCTCTAACGCCTCCTGCTTCACTCCAACGATGCGCGCGTCAAGTCAGCACTGCCGTGAAACGACGCTGGGACGACGCGCATTGCCTTTTGCCCGACTGTCACCGTGCCCGACGCGCGTCTCCAGGGCCTCAGATCGACCACGTCACGTTCTCCAACGCCTCCCGCTCCACTCCAACGATGCTCGTGTCGAGTCCCTACTGCCACTGATCGACTTGGGGACGACGCGCATTGCCTTCTGCTCGACTGTGACTGTGCCTCACACGCGTCCATACGGCCTCAGACCGACTGCGGGACGCCCTTCAACACCACCCGCTTCACTCTAACGATGCTCGTGTCCAGTCCCTACTGCCACTGATCGACCCTGGGACGACGCGCATTGCCTTTTGCTCTACTATGACCGTGCTTAACACGTGTCACCACGGCCTCAGATCGACTGCGGGACGCCCCCAACGCCTCCTACTCCCTCTAACGATGCACTCGTCGAGTCCCTACTGCCACCAATCGACCTGGGAACGACGCGCGATGCCTTTTGCTCGACTGTGACCGTGCCTAACACGCGTCCCCACGGCCTCGGATCGACTGCGGGACGCCCTCTAACGCCTCCTGCTCCACTCCAACGATGCGCGTGTCAAGTCAGCACTACCGTGGAACGACGCTGGGACGACGCGCATTGCCTTTTGCTCGACTGTCACCGTGCCCCACACACGTCCCCAGGGCCGCAGATCGACTGCGGGACGCCCCCCAACGCCTCCTGCTCCACTCTAAATATGCTCACGTCGAGTCCCCACAGCCACCGATCGACTCTGGGACGACGCGCATTGCCTTTTGCTCAACTGTGACCGTACCTAACTCGTGTCCCCACGGCCTCGGATCGACTGCGGGATGCCCCCCAGCGCCTCCTGCTCCACTCCAACGATGCTTTTGTCGAGTCCCTACTGCCACCGATCGACCTGGGGACGACGCGCGATGCCTTTTGCTCGACTGTGACCGTGCCTAACACGCGTCCCCACGGCCTCGGATCGACTGCGGGACGCCCTCTAACGCCTCCTGCTCCACTCCAACGATGCGCATGTCAAGCCAGCACCGCTGTGGAACGACGCTGGGACGACGCGCGTTGCCGTTTGCTCGACTGTCACCGTGCCCCACGCACGTCCCCAGGGCCGCAGATCGACTGCGGGACGCCCCCCAACGCCTCCTGCACCACTCCAACGATGCTCGTGTCGAGTCCCAACTGCTACGGATTGACTCTGGGGCGACGCGCATTGCCTTTTGCTTGACTGCGACCGTGCCGAACGCGCGTCCCCACGGCTTCCGATCGACGTCGGGACGCCCTTCAACACCACCCGCTTCACTCTAACGATGCACGTGTCGGGTCCCCACTGCCACCGATCGACTCAGAGACGACGCGCTTTGCCCTTTGCTCGACTGTGACGGTGCCGAACGAGTGTCCTCACGACCTCATAACGACTGCGGGACACCCAACGGCGCCTCGAGCTCCACTCCAACGATGCTCGTGTCCAGTCCCTACTGCCACTGATCGACTCTGGGACGACGCGCATTGCCTTTTGCTCGACTGTGACCGTACCTAACTCGTGTCCCCACGTCCTCAGATCGACTGCGGGATGCCCCCCAACGCCTCCTGCTCCACTCCAACGATGCTTGCGTCAAGTCAACACAGCCGTGGATCGACGCTGGGACGACGCGCATTGCCTTTTGCTCGACTGTCACCGTGCCCCACACACGTCCCCAGGGCCGCAGATCGACTGCGGGACGCCCCCCAACGCCTCCTGCTCCACTCTAAATATGCTCTCGTCGAGTCCCCACAGCCACCGATCGACTCTGGGACGACGCGCATTGCCTTTTGCTCAACTGTAACCGTACCTAACTCGTGTCCCCACGGCCTCAGATCGACTGCGGGATGCCCCCTAACGCCTCCTGCTCCACTCCAACGATGCTCGTGTCGAGTCCCTACTGCCACCGATCGACCTGGGGACGACGCGCGATGCCTTTTGCTCGACCGTGACCGTGCCTAACACGCGTCCCCACGGCCTCGGATCGACTGCGGGACGCCCTCTAACGCCTCCTGCTCCACTCCAACGATGCGCGTGTCAAGTCAGCACTGCCGTGGAACGACGCTGGGACGACGCGCATTGCCTTTTGCTCGACTGTCACCGTGCCCCACACACGTCCCCAGGGCCGCAGATCGACTGCGGGACGCCCCCCAACGCCTCCTGCACCACTCCAACGATGCTCGTGTCGAGTCCCAACTGCTACTGATTGACTCAGGAGCGACGCGCATTGCCTTTTGCTTGACTGCAACCGTGCCGAACGCGCGTCCCCACGGCTTCCGATCGACGTCGGGACGCCCTTCAACACCACCCGCTTCACTCTAACGATGCTCGTGTCCAGTCCCTACTGCCACTGATCGACCCTAAGACGACGCGCATTGCCTTTTGCTCTACTATGACCGTGCTTAACACGTGTCACCGCGGCCTCAGATCGACTGCGGGACGCCCCCAACGCCTCCTATTCCCTCTAACGATGCACTCGTCGAGTCCCTACTGCCACCGATCGACCTGGGGACGACGCGCGATGCCTTTTGCTCGACTGTGACCGTGCCTAACACGCGTCCCCACGGCCTCGGATCGACTGCGGGACGCCCTCTAACGCCTCCTGCTTCACTCCAACGATGCGCGCGTCAAGTCAGCACTGCCGTGAAACGACGCTGGGACGACGCGCATTGCCTTTTGCCCGACTGTCACCGTGCCCGACGCGCGTCTCCAGGGCCTCAGATCGACCACGTCACGTTCTCCAACGCCTCCCGCTCCACTCCAACGATGCTCGTGTCGAGTCCCTACTGCCACTGATCGACTTGGGGACGACGCGCATTGCCTTCTGCTCGACTGTGACTGTGCCTCACACGCGTCCATACGGCCTCAGACCGACTGCGGGACGCCCTTCAACACCACCCGCTTCACTCTAACGATGCTCGTGTCCAGTCCCTACTGCCACTGATCGACCCTGGGACGACGCGCATTGCCTTTTGCTCTACTATGACCGTGCTTAACACGTGTCACCACGGCCTCAGATCGACTGCGGGACGCCCCCAACGCCTCCTACTCCCTCTAACGATGCACTCGTCGAGTCCCTACTGCCACCAATCGACCTGGGGACGACGCGCGATGCCTTTTGCTCGACTGTGACCGTGCCTAACACGCGTCCCCACGGCCTCGGATCGACTGCGGGACGCCCTCTAACGCCTCCTGCTCCACTCCAACGATGCGCGTGTCAAGTCAGCACTGCCGTGGAACGACGCTGGGACGACGCGCATTGCCTTTTGCTCGACTGTCACCGTGCCCCACACACGTCCCCAGGGCCGCAGATCGACTGCGGGACGCCCCCCAACGCCTCCTGCTCCACTCTTAATATGCTCACGTCGAGTCCCCACAGCCACCGATCGACTCTGGGACGACGCGCATTGCCTTTTGCTCAACTGTGACCGTACCTAACTCGTGTCCCCACGGCCTCGGATCGACTGCGGGATGCCCCCCAACGCCTCCTGCTCCACTCCAACGATGCTTTTGTCGAGTCCCTACCGCCACCGATCGACCTGGGGACGACGCGCGATGCCTTTTGCTCGACTGTGACCGTGCCTAACACGCGTCCCCACGGCCTCGGATCGACTGCGGGACGCCCTCTAACGCCTCCTGCTCCACTCCAACGATGCGCATGTCAAGCCAGCACCGCCGTGGAACGGCGCTGGGACGACGCGCGTTGCCGTTTGCTCGACTGTCACCGTGCCCCACGCACGTCCCCAGGGCCGCAGATCGACTGCGGGACGCCCCCCAACGCCTCCTGCACCACTCCAACGATGCTCGTGTCGAGTCCCAACTGCTACGGATTGACTCTGGGGCGACGCGCATTGCCTTTTGCTTGACTGCGACCGTGCCGAACGCGCGTCCCCACGGCTTCCGATCGACGTCGGGACGCCCTTCAACACCACCCGCTTCACTCTAACGATGCACGTGTCGGGTCCCCACTGCCACCGATCGACTCAGAGACGACGCGCTTTGCCCTTTGCTCGACTGTGACGGTGCCGAACGAGTGTCCTCACGACCTCATAACGACTGCGGGACACCCAACGGCGCCTCGTGCTCCACTCCAACGATGCTCGTGTCCAGTCCCTACTGCCACTGATCGACTCTGGGACGACGCGCATTGCCTTTTGCTCGACTGTGACCGTACCTAACTCGTGTCCCCACGTCCTCAGATCGACTGCGGGATGCCCCCCAACGCCTCCTGCTCCACTCCAACGATGCTTGCGTCAAGTCAACACAGCCGTGGATCGACGCTGGGACGACGCGCATTGCCTTTTGCTCGACTGTCACCGTGCCCCACACACGTCCCCAGGGCCGCAGATCGACTGCGGGACGCCCCCCAACGCCTCCTGCTCCACTCTAAATATGCTCTCGTCGAGTCCCCACAGCCACCGATCGACTCTGGGACGACGCGCATTGCCTTTTGCTCAACTGTAACCGTACCTAACTCGTGTCCCCACGGCCTCGGATCGACTGCGGGATGCCCCCTAACGCCTCCTTCTCCACTCCAACGATGCTCGTGTCGAGTCCCTACTGCCACCGATCGACCTGGGGACGACGCGCGATGCCTTTTGCTCGACCGTGACCGTGCCTAACACGCGTCCCCACGGCCTCGGATCGACTGCGGGACGCCCTCTATCGCCTCCTGCTCCACTCCAACGATGCGCGTGTCAAGTCAGCACTGCCGTGGAACGACGCTGGGACGACGCGCATTGCCTTTTGCTCGACTGTCACCGTGCCCCACACACGTCCCCAGGGCCGCAGATCGACTGCGGGACGCCCCCCAACGCCTCCTGCTCCACTCTAAATATGCTCACGTCGAGTCCCCACAGCCACCGATCGACTCTGGGACGACGCGCATTGCCTTTTGCTCGACTGTGACCGTCCCTAACTCGTGTCCCCACGGCCTCGGATCGACTGCGGGACGCCCTCTAACGCCTCCTGCTCCACTCCAACGATGCGCGTGTCTAGTCAGCACTGCCGTGGAACGACGCTGGGACGACGCGCATTGCCTTTTGCTCGACTGTGACCGTGCCTAACACGCGTCCCCACGGCCTCGGACCGACTGCGGCACGCCTTCCAACGCCTCCTGCACCACTCCAACGATGCTCGTGTCGAGTCCCAACTGCTACTGATTGACTCAGGAGCGACGCGCATTGCCTTTTGCTTGACTGCAACCGTGCCGAACGCGCGTCCCCACGGCTTCCGATCGACGTCGGGACGCCCTTCAACACCACCCGCTTCACTCTAACGATGCTCGTGTCCAGTCCCTACTGCCACTGATCGACCCTGGGACGACGCGCATTGCCTTTTGCTCAACTGTGACCGTACCTAACTCGTGTCCCCACGGCCTCGGATCGACTGCGGGACGCCCCCAACGCCTCCTACTCCCTCTAACGATGCACTCGTCGGGTCCCTACTGCCACTGATCGACTCTGGGACGACGCGCATTGCCTTTTGCTCGACTGTGACCGTACCTAACTCGTGTCCCCACGGCCTCAGATCGACCACGTCACGCCCTCCAACGCCTCCCGCTCCACTCCAACGATGCTCGTGTCGAGTCCCTACTGCCACCGATCGACCTGGGGACGACGCGCGATGCCTTTTGCTCGACCGTGACCGTGCCTAACACGCGTCCCCACGGCCTCGGATCGACTGCGGGACGCCCTCTAACGCCTCCTGCTCCACTCCAACGATGCGCGTGTCAAGTCAGCACTGCCGTGGAACGACTCTGGGACGACGCGCATTGCCTTCTGCTCGACTGTGACTGTGCCTTACACGCGTCCATACGGCCTCAGACCGACTGCGCGACGCCCTTCAACACCACCCGCTTCACTCTAACGATGCTCGTGTCCAGTCCCTACTGCCACTGATCGACCCTGGGACGACGCGCATTGCCTTTTGCTCAACTGTGACCGTACCTAACTCGTGTCCCCACGGCCTCGGATCGACTGCGGGACGCCCCCAACGCCTCCTACTACCTCTAACGATGCACTCGTCGGGTCCCTATTGCCACTGATCGACTCTGGGACGACGCGCATTGCCTTTTGCTCGACTGTGACCGTACCTAACTCGTGTCCCCACGGCCTCAGATCGACCACGTCACGCCCTCCAACGCCTCCCGCTCCACTCTAACGATGCTCGTGTCAAGTCCCTACTGCCTCTGATCGACTTGGGGACGACGCGCATTGCCTTCTGCTCGACTGTGACTGTGCCTTACACGCGTCCATACGGCCTCAGACCGACTGCGCGACGCCCTTCAACACCACCCGCTTCACTCTAACGATGCTCGTGTCCAGTCCCTACTGCCACTGATCGACCCTGGGACGACGCGCATTGCCTTTTGCTCTACTATGACCGTGCTTAACACGTGTCACCACGGCCTCAGATCGACTGCGGGACGCCCCCAACGCCTCCTACTCCCTCTAACGATGCACTCGTCGGGTCCCTACTGCCACTGATCGACTTGGGGACGACGCGCATTGCCTTCTGCTCGACTGTGACTGAGCCTTACACGCGTCCACACGGCCTCAGACCGACTGCCGGACGCCCTCCAACGCCTCCTGCTCCTCTCCAACGATGCTTGCGTCAAGTCAACACAGCCGTGGATCGACGCTGGGACGACGCGCATTGCCTTTTGCTCGACTGTCACCGTGCCCCACACACGTCCCCAGGGCCGCAGATCGACTGCGGGACGCCCCCCAGCGCCTCCTGCTCCACTCTAAAGATGCTCACGTCGAGTCCCCACAGCCACCGATCGACTCTGGGACGACGCGAATTGCCTTTTGCTCAACTGTGACCGTACCTAACTCGTGTCCCCACGGCCTCGGATCGACTGCGGGATGCCCCCCAACGCCTCCTGCTCCACTCTAACGATGCTTGCGTCGAGTCCCTACTGCCACCGATCGACCTGGGGACGACGCGCGATGCCTTTTGCTTGACTGTGGCCGTGCCTAACACGCGTCCCCACGGCCTCGGATCGACTGCGGGACGCCCTCTAACGCCTCCTGCTTCACTCCAACGATGCGCGCGTCAAGTCAGCACTGCCGTGAAACGACGCTGGGACGACGCGCATTGCCTTTTGTCCGACTGTCACCGTGCCCGACGCGCGTCCCCAGGGCCTCAGATAGACCACGTCACGCCCTCCAACGCCTCCCGCTCCACTCTAACGATGCTCGTGTCGAGTCCCTACTGCCACTGATCGACTTGGGGACGACGCGCATTGCCTTCTGCTCGACTGTGACTGTGCCTCACACGCGTCCATACGGCCTCAGACCGACTGCGGGACGCCCTTCAACACCACCCGCTTCACTCTAACGATGCTCGTGTCCAGTCCCTACTGCCACTGATCGACCCTGGGACGACGCGCATTGCCTTTTGCTCTACTATGACCGTGCTTAACACGTGTCACCACGGCCTCAGATCGACTGCGGGACGCCCCCAACGCCTCCTACTCCCTCTAACGATGCACTCGTCGAGTCCCTACTGCCACCAATCGACCTGGGGACGACGCGCGATGCCTTTTGCTCGACTGTGACCGTGCCTAACACGCGTCCCCACGGCCTCGGATCGACTGCGGGACGCCCTCTAACGCCTCCTGCTCCACTCCAACGATGCGCGTGTCAAGTCAGCACTGCCGTGGAACGACGCTGGGACGACGCGCATTGCCTTTTGCTCGACTGTCACCGTGCCCCACACACGTCCCCAGGGCCGCAGATCGACTGCGGGACGCCCCCCAACGCCTCCTGCTCCACTCTTAATATGCTCACGTCGAGTCCCCACAGCCACCGATCGACTCTGGGACGACGCGCATTGCCTTTTGCTCAACTGTGACCGTACCTAACTCGTGTCCCCACGGCCTCGGATCGACTGCGGGATGCCCCCCAACGCCTCCTGCTCCACTCCAACGATGCTTTTGTCGAGTCCCTACCGCCACCGATCGACCTGGGGACGACGCGCGATGCCTTTTGCTCGACTGTGACCGTGCCTAACACGCGTCCCCACGGCCTCGGATCGACTGCGGGACGCCCTCTAACGCCTCCTGCTCCACTCCAACGATGCGCATGTCAAGCCAGCACCGCCGTGGAACGGCGCTGGGACGACGCGCGTTGCCGTTTGCTCGACTGTCACCGTGCCCCACGCACGTCCCCAGGGCCGCAGATCGACTGCGGGACGCCCCCCAACGCCTCCTGCACCACTCCAACGATGCTCGTGTCGAGTCCCAACTGCTACGGATTGACTCTGGGGCGACGCGCATTGCCTTTTGCTTGACTGCGACCGTGCCGAACGCGCGTCCCCACGGCTTCCGATCGACGTCGGGACGCCCTTCAACACCACCCGCTTCACTCTAACGATGCACGTGTCGGGTCCCCACTGCCACCGATCGACTCAGAGACGACGCGCTTTGCCCTTTGCTCGACTGTGACGGTGCCGAACGAGTGTCCTCACGACCTCATAACGACTGCGGGACACCCAACGGCGCCTCGTGCTCCACTCCAACGATGCTCGTGTCCAGTCCCTACTGCCACTGATCGACTCTGGGACGACGCGCATTGCCTTTTGCTCGACTGTGACCGTACCTAACTCGTGTCCCCACGTCCTCAGATCGACTGCGGGATGCCCCCCATCGCCTCCTGCTCCACTCCAACGATGCTTGCGTCAAGTCAACACAGCCGTGGATCGACGCTGGGACGACGCGCATTGCCTTTTGCTCGACTGTCACCGTGCCCCACACACGTCCCCAGGGCCGCAGATCGACTGCGGGACGCCCCCCAACGCCTCCTGCTCCACTCTAAATATGCTCTCGTCGAGTCCCCACAGCCACCGATCGACTCTGGGACGACGCGCATTGCCTTTTGCTCAACTGTAACCGTACCTAACTCGTGTCCCCACGGCCTCGGATCGACTGCGGGATGCCCCCTAACGCCTCCTTCTCCACTCCAACGATGCTCGTGTCGAGTCCCTACTGCCACCGATCGACCTGGGGACGACGCGCGATGCCTTTTGCTCGACCGTGACCGTGCCTAACACGCGTCCCCACGGCCTCGGATCGACTGCGGGACGCCCTCTATCGCCTCCTGCTCCACTCCAACGATGCGCGTGTCAAGTCAGCACTGCCGTGGAACGACGCTGGGACGACGCGCATTGCCTTTTGCTCGACTGTCACCGTGCCCCACACACGTCCCCAGGGCCGCAGATCGACTGCGGGACGCCCCCCAACGCCTCCTGCTCCACTCTAAATATGCTCACGTCGAGTCCCCACAGCCACCGATCGACTCTGGGACGACGCGCATTGCCTTTTGCTCGACTGTGACCGTCCCTAACTCGTGTCCCCACGGCCTCGGATCGACTGCGGGACGCCCTCTAACGCCTCCTGCTCCACTCCAACGATGCGCGTGTCTAGTCAGCACTGCCGTGGAACGACGCTGGGACGACGCGCATTGCCTTTTGCTCGACTGTGACCGTGCCTAACACGCGTCCCCACGGCCTCGGACCGACTGCGGCACGCCTTCCAACGCCTCCTGCACCACTCCAACGATGCTCGTGTCGAGTCCCAACTGCTACTGATTGACTCAGGAGCGACGCGCATTGCCTTTTGCTTGACTGCAACCGTGCCGAACGCGCGTCCCCACGGCTTCCGATCGACGTCGGGACGCCCTTCAACACCACCCGCTTCACTCTAACGATGCTCGTGTCCAGTCCCTACTGCCACTGATCGACCCTGGGACGACGCGCATTGCCTTTTGCTCAACTGTGACCGTACCTAACTCGTGTCCCCACGGCCTCGGATCGACTGCGGGACGCCCCCAACGCCTCCTACTCCCTCTAACGATGCACTCGTCGGGTCCCTACTGCCACTGATCGACTCTGGGACGACGCGCATTGCCTTTTGCTCGACTGTGACCGTACCTAACTCGTGTCCCCACGGCCTCAGATCGACCACGTCACGCCCTCCAACGCCTCCCGCTCCACTCCAACGATGCTCGTGTCGAGTCCCTACTGCCACCGATCGACCTGGGGACGACGCGCGATGCCTTTTGCTCGACCGTGACCGTGCCTAACACGCGTCCCCACGGCCTCGGATCGACTGCGGGACGCCCTCTAACGCCTCCTGCTCCACTCCAACGATGCGCGTGTCAAGTCAGCACTGCCGTGGAACGACTCTGGGACGACGCGCATTGCCTTCTGCTCGACTGTGACTGTGCCTTACACGCGTCCATACGGCCTCAGACCGACTGCGCGACGCCCTTCAACACCACCCGCTTCACTCTAACGATGCTCGTGTCCAGTCCCTACTGCCACTGATCGACCCTGGGACGACGCGCATTGCCTTTTGCTCAACTGTGACCGTACCTAACTCGTGTCCCCACGGCCTCGGATCGACTGCGGGACGCCCCCAACGCCTCCTACTACCTCTAACGATGCACTCGTCGGGTCCCTACTGCCACTGATCGACTCTGGGACGACGCGCATTGCCTTTTGCTCGACTGTGACCGTACCTAACTCGTGTCCCCACGGCCTCAGATCGACCACGTCACGCCCTCCAACGCCTCCCGCTCCACTCTAACGATGCTCGTGTCAAGTCCCTACTGCCTCTGATCGACTTGGGGACGACGCGCATTGCCTTCTGCTCGACTGTGACTGTGCCTTACACGCGTCCATACGGCCTCAGACCGACTGCGCGACGCCCTTCAACACCACCCGCTTCACTCTAACGATGCTCGTGTCCAGTCCCTACTGCCACTGATCGACCCTGGGACGACGCGCATTGCCTTTTGCTCTACTATGACCGTGCTTAACACGTGTCACCACGGCCTCAGATCGACTGCGGGACGCCCCCAACGCCTCCTACTCCCTCTAACGATGCACTCGTCGGGTCCCTACTGCCACTGATCGACTTGGGGACGACGCGCATTGCCTTCTGCTCGACTGTGACTGAGCCTTACACGCGTCCACACGGCCTCAGACCGACTGCCGGACGCCCTCCAACGCCTCCTGCTCCTCTCCAACGATGCTTGCGTCAAGTCAACACAGCCGTGGATCGACGCTGGGACGACGCGCATTGCCTTTTGCTCGACTGTCACCGTGCCCCACACACGTCCCCAGGGCCGCAGATCGACTGCGGGACGCCCCCCAGCGCCTCCTGCTCCACTCTAAAGATGCTCACGTCGAGTCCCCACAGCCACCGATCGACTCTGGGACGACGCGAATTGCCTTTTGCTCAACTGTGACCGTACCTAACTCGTGTCCCCACGGCCTCGGATCGACTGCGGGATGCCCCCCAACGCCTCCTGCTCCACTCTAACGATGCTTGCGTCGAGTCCCTACTGCCACCGATCGACCTGGGGACGACGCGCGATGCCTTTTGCTTGACTGTGGCCGTGCCTAACACGCGTCCCCACGGCCTCGGATCGACTGCGGGACGCCCTCTAACGCCTCCTGCTTCACTCCAACGATGCGCGCGTCAAGTCAGCACTGCCGTGAAACGACGCTGGGACGACGCGCATTGCCTTTTGTCCGACTGTCACCGTGCCCGACGCGCGTCCCCAGGGCCTCAGATAGACCACGTCACGCCCTCCAACGCCTCCCGCTCCACTCTAACGATGCTCGTGTCGAGTCCCTACTGCCACTGATCGACTTGGGGACGACGCGCATTGCCTTCTGCTCGACTGTGACTGTGCCTCACACGCGTCCATACGGCCTCAGACCGACTGCGGGACGCCCTTCAACACCACCCGCTTCACTCTAACGATGCTCGTGTCCAGTCCCTACTGCCACTGATCGACCCTGGGACGACGCGCATTGCCTTTTGCTCAACTGTGACCGTACCTAACTCGTGTCCCCACGGCCTCGGATCGACTGCGGGATGCCTTCCAACGCCTCCTGCTCCACTCCAACGATGCTTTTGTCGAGTCCCTACTGCCACCGATCGACCTGGGGACGACGCGCGATGCCTTTTGCTCGACTGTGACCGTGCCTAACACGCGTCCCCACGGCCTCGCGTCGACTGCGGGACGCCCTCTAACGCCTCCTGCTCCACTCCAACGATGCGCGTGTCAAGTCAGCACCGCCGTGGAACGACGCTGGGACGACGCGCGTTGCCGTTTGCTCGACTGTCACCGTGCCCCACACACGTCCCCAGGGCCGCAGATCGACTGCGGGACGCCCCCCAACGCCTCCTGCACCACTCCAACGATGCTCGTGTCGAGTCCTAACTGCTACGGATTGACTCTGGGGCGACGCGCATTGCCTTTTGCTTGACTGCGACCGTGCCGAACGCGCGTCCCCACGGCTTCCGATCGACGTCGGGACGCCCTTCAACACCACCCGCTTCACTCTAACGATGCACGTGTCGGGTCCCCACTGCCACCGATCGACCTGGGGACGACGCGCGATGCCTTTTGCTCGACTGTGACCGTGCCTAACACGCGTCCCCACGGCCTCAGATCGACTGCGGGATGCCCCCCAACGCCTTCTGCTCCACTCCAACGATGCGCGTGTCAAGTCAACACAGCCGTGGATCGACGCTGGGACGACGCGCATTGCCTTTTGCTCGACTGTCACCGTGCCCCACACACGTCCCCAGGGCAGCAGATCGACTGCGGGACGCCCCCCAGCGCCTCCTGCTCCACTCTAAAGATGCTCACGTCGAGTCCCCACAGCCACCGATCGACTCTGGAACGACGCGAATTGCCTTTTGCTCAACTGTGACCGTACCTAACTCGTGTCCCCACGGCCTCGGATCGACTGCGGGATGCCCCCCAACGCCTCCTGCTCCACTCTAACGATGCTCGCGTCGAGTCCCTACTGCCACCGATCGACCTGGGGACGACGCGCGATGCCTTTTGCTCGACTGTGGCCGTGCCTAACACGCGTCCCCACGGCCTCGGATCGACTGCGGAACGCCCTCTAACGCCTCCTGCTTCACTCCAACGATGCGCGCGTCAAGTCAGCACTGCCGTGAAACGACGCTGGGACGACGCGCATTGCCTTTTGTCCGACTGTCACCGTGCCCGACGCGCGTCCCCAGGGCCTCAGATCGACCACGTCACGCCCTCCAACGCCTCCCGCTCCGCTCCAACGATGCTCGTGTCGAGTCCCTACTGCCACCGATCGACCTGGGGACGACGCGCGATGCCTTTTGCTCGACCGTGACCGTGCCTAACACGTGTCACCACGGCCTCAGATCGACTGCGGGACGCCCCCAACGCCTCCTACTCCCTCTAACGATGCACTCGTCGAGTCCCTACTGCCACCGATCGACCTGGGGACGACGCGCGATGCCTTTTGCGCGACTGTGACTGTGCCTCACACGCGTCCACACGGCCTCAGACCGACTGCGGGACGCCCTCCAACACCACCCGCTTCACTCTAACGATGCTCGTGTCCAGTCCCTACTGCCACTGATCGACCCTGGGACGACGCGCATTGCCTTTTGCTCTACTATGACCGTGCTTAACACGTGTCCCCACGGCCTCGGATCGACTGCGGGACGCCCTCTAACGCCTCCTGCTCCACTCCAACAATGCGCGTGTCAAGTCAGCACCGCCGTGGAACGACGCTGGGACGACGCGCGTTGCCGTTTGCTCGACTGTCACCGTGCCCCACACACGTCCCCAGGGCCGCAGATCGACTGCGGGACGCCCCCCAGCGCCTCCTGCACCACTCCAACGATGCTCGTGTCGAGTCCTAACTGCTACGGATTGACTCTGGGGCGACGCGCATTGCCTTTTGCTTGACTGCGACCGTGCCGAACGCGCGTCCCCACGGCTTCCGATCGACGTCGGGACGCCCTTCAACACCACCCGCTTCACTCTAACGATGCACGTGTCGGGTCCCCACTGCCACTGATCGACTCTGGGACGACGCGCATTGCCTTTTGCTCGACTGTGACCGTACCTAACTCGTGTCCCCACGGCCTCAGATCGACTGCGGGATGCCCCCCAACGCCTTCTGCTCCACTCCAACGATGCGCGTGTCAAGTCAACACAGCCGTGGATCGACGCTGGGACGACGCGCATTGCCTTTAGCTCGACTGTCACCGTGCCCCACACACGTCCCCAGGGCCGCAGATCGACTGCGGGACGCCCCCCAACGCCTCCTGCTCCACTCTAAATATGCTCACGTCGAGTCCCCACAGCCACCGATCGACTCTGGGACGACGCGCATTGCCTTCTGCTCGACTGTGACTGTGCCTTACACGCGTCCATACGGCCTCAGACCGACTGCGCGACGCCCTTCAACACCACCCGCTTCACTCTAGCGATGCTCGTGTCCAGTCCCTACTGCCACTGATCGACCCTGGGACGACGCGCATTGCCTTTTGCTCAACTGTGACCGTACCTAACTCGTGTCCCCACGGCCTCGGATCGACTGCGGGACGCCCCCAACGCCTCCTACTCCCTCTAACGATGCACTCGTCGGGTCCCTACTGCCACTGATCGACTTGGGGACGACGCGCATTGCCTTCTGCTCGACTGTGACTGTGCCTTACACGCGTCCACACGGCCTCAGACCGACTGCCGGACGCCCTCCAACGCCTCCTGCTCCACTCCAACGATGCTTGCGTCAAGTCAACACAGCCGTGGATCGACGCTGGGACGACGCGCATTGCCTTCTGCTCGACTGTGACTGTGCCTTACACGCGTCCATACGGCCTCAGACCGACTGCGCGACGCCCTTCAACACCACCCGCTTCACTCTAACGATGCTCGTGTCCAGTCCCTACTGCCACTGATTGACCCTGGGACGACGCGCATTGCCTTTTGCTCAGCTGTGACCGTACCTAACTCGTGTCCCCACGGCCTCGGATCGACTGCGGGATGCCCCCCAGCGCCTCCTGCTCCACTCTAACGATGCTTGTGTCGAGTCCCCACTGCCACCGATCGACCTGGGGACGACGCGCGATGCCTTTTGCTCGACTGTGACCGTGCCTAACACGCGTCCCCACGGCCTCGGATCGACCGCGGGACGCCCTTTAACGCCTCCTGCTTCACTCCAACGATGCGCGCGTCAAGTCAGCACTGCCGTGAAACGACGCTGGGACGACGCGCATTGCCTTTTGCCCGACTGTCACCGTGCCCGACGCGCGTCCCCAGGGCCTCAGATCGACCACGTCACGCCCTCCAACGCCTCCCGCTCCACTCTAACGATGCTCGTGTCGAGTCCCTACTGCCACTGATCGACTTGAGGACGACGCGCATTGCCTTCTGCTCGACTGTGACTGTGCCTCACACGCGTCCATACGGCCTCAGACCGACTGCGGGACGCCCTCCAACACCACCCGCTTCACTCTAACGATGCTCGTGTCCAGTCCCTACTGCCACTGATCGACCCTGGGACGACGCGCATTGCCTTTTGCTCTACTATGACCGTGCTTAACACGTGTCACCACGGCCTCAGATCGACTGCGGGACGCCCCCAACGCCTCCTACTCCCTCTAACGATGCACTCGTCGAGTCCCTACTGCCACCGATCGACCTGGGGACGACGCGCGATGCCTTTTGCGCGACTGTGACTGTGCCTCACACGCGTCCATACGGCCTCAGACCGACTGCGGGACGCCCTCCAACACCACCCGCTTCACTCTAACGATGCGCGCGTCAAGTCAGCACTGCCGTGAAACGACGCTGGGACGACGCGCATTGCCTTTTGTCCGACTGTCACCGTGCCCGACGCGCGTCCCCAGGGCCTCAGATCGACCACGTCACGCCCTCCAACGCCTCCCGCTCCACTCCAACGATGCTCGTGTCGAGTCCCTACTGCCACCGATCGACCTGGGGACGACGCGCGATGCCTTTTGCTCGACCGTGACCGTGCCTAACACGCGTCCCCACGGCCTCGGATCGACTGCGGGACGCCCTCTAACGCCTCCTGCTCCACTCCAACGATGCGCGTGTCAAGTCAGCACTGCCGTGGAACGACGCTGGGACGACGCGCATTGCCTTTTGCTCGACTGTCACCGTGCACCACACACGTCCCCAGGGCCGCAGATCGACTGCGGGACGCCCCCCAACGCCTCCTGCTCCACTCTAAATATGCTTACGTCGAGTCCCCACAGCCACCGATCGACTCTGGGACGACGCGCGTTGCCGTTTGCTCGACTGTCACCGTGCCCCACACGCGTTCCCACGGCCTCGGACCGACTGAGGCACGCCTTCCAACGCCTCCTGCACCACTCCAACGATGCTCGTGTCGAGTCCCGACTGCTACTGATTGACTCAGGAGCGACGCGCATTGCCTTTTGCTTGACTGCAACCGTGCTGAACGCGCGTCCCCACGGCTTCCGATCGACGTCGGGACGCCCTTCAACACCACCCGCTTCACTCTAACGATGCACGTGTCGGGTCCCCACTGCCACCAATCGACTCAGGGACGACGCGCATTGCCTTTTGCTCTACTGTGACCGTACCTAACTCGTGTCCCCACGGCCTCGGATCGACTGCGGGATGCCCCCCAACGCCTCCTGCTCCACTCCAACGATGCGCGTGTCAAGTCAGCACTGCCGTGAAACGACGCTGGGACGACGCGCATTGCCTTTTGCCCGACTGTCACCGTGCCCGACGCGCGTCCCCAGGGCCTCAGATCGACCACGTCACGCCCTCCAACGCCTCCCGCTCCACTCTAACGATGCTCGTGTCGAGTCCCTACTGCCTCTGATCGACTTGGGGACGACGCGCATTGCCTTCTGCTCGACTGTGACTGTGCCTTACACGCGTCCATACGGCCTCAGACCGACTGCGCGACGCCCTTCAACACCACCCGCTTCGGTCTAACGATGCTCGTGTCCAGTCCCTACTGCCACTGATCGACTTGGGGACGACGCGCATTGCCTTCTGCTCGACTGTGACTGTGCCTTACACGCGTCCATACGGCCTCAGACCGACTGCCGGTGTGACGTCCCCGGAAGAACGTCTACCCTATATATATTTTTCCTATTATCATACTAAAACTGTTGCTCTCTTACCTCGAGTATGCTACTATAGAATAACACATATTTGTATTACACCTAAACTATAGGAATACATCATAATATACCATAAGCGAAGGGCAAGGCAACATGGCGTACCCGGCAGGAAGCACCAGGCGACAAGCCGTATTCACAGTCGTGCTAAGAGGCCGCCATCTTGGCTCGCTCTATTCACTGTACACATACATATGTATGCATACTCATAATTACCATACTCGTCTTATTACGAATGATAAAATAAACGAGATATAATAAATAATCGTATAAACTTACCCATAAATACAATGTACTCATATTCATATTACATAAAAGGAGTACACGTCATCGACGCGCAAATAGGAAACCTTATCCCTTCATCCGAAATACGCCTTCAGCAGGCCTACGTGACATTCTGCACGTTCAGCGCTCGACCACGTGCACTTCTTAGAAGTAACCACTTTCATTATAATAAACAAATAACTATAAGCAGAGCGGCCAGCGGGTCTCGAACCACTTAAACAAAGGTTCATAGGCGAACCCAAGCATAAACACCCGCTGAGCGTTCGTCGTAATAAAGATAAGATCTTGCATAGTTAAGATTGCACTAGACTAAACCTTCTTGAAACTCCGATACAATAAACAGACGGAAGCAATAAATCCGTCAAGCACCGAACACTTAAGCAGAAAACATCGACGTGGCGATCCGATACCCGAGGAGAAACTGAGCTAAACAATTCCAGCCCAGGCCGACGGACCGACGCCAACGCAGAACAAAGGCCAAGGGTCGAGCGGGAAAAACCTGTTTACTCGACCGTCATAAAAGAGAGCGAAGCCAGACCCGCACTTAGCCAGGGACCGGTTTACAACAGGGCCATAAAACAAGACAACCCTCGCAGCATGACGTCAGGCCCACCACGTGCAAGCAGGCAGGCAGCGACAAGTCGGCGCCGGACCCCGAACACGTGCACGCAGGCAGGCAGCAACAGGTCGGACCTAACGGGACTCCGCCAACAAAGGGCCGCATTCCAAGGCTCTGACGTCACGCGCGCCTACGTGACACCGAGCGCGTCGAGGCAGGCCAGCGGCGCGCGCACCACCGCCCCGCGCATGCGCACCAGGACACCCGAGAGCTGAGACGGTCGACGCTTCGCACCCCAAGCATCACTTCTCATCCGCGCTTCAAGCAGACCAGTCGAGTTCTTATAAATCTCTACGAGTTACACAGTTAGCTTGCACGTCTAGAACTCAGACACATTCGCTATAGCTTAAGCGCTCTGTTTAAACGTAAACTCTTAGTATACGCGTCTAATATATCAAATATTGTAACCATTTTAACTTCTCATCCGCGCTTCAAGCAGACCAGTCGAGTTCTTATAAATCTCTACGAGTTACACAGTTAGCTTGCACGTCTAGAACTCAGACACATTCGCTATAGCTTAAGCGCTCTGTTTGAACGTAAACTCTTAACATACGCGACTAGAATATTAAAACATTGTACCTTTTTTTCGAATTTATTGTAACAATATACTAAACACAAAGATTTATTTCATCGAGTTCTCATTTCTTGAACCTGAAACTAGAGTCAGTGATATTCCAAGGTAATTCCCTTTACCCACATTTAACTCTGGTTGTTAGCGGAGACGCTGACTTAATTAAGCTTGAAAAACTAGCTTTTCCAAGTTAATTAATTCCTATACCCCTTTTCTCCATTCGGTAGATGTCAAAGTCGAATAAGCGCCAAAGCCGTAAGAGTAGACATCGCGCAGGCCGTCGACTTCGAGCCAAAAAGCAGGCTGCATTAGCTAGAATCAACCGCATTCATAATCCATCAGAGATCCTTCCGATCTTTACGCGATCCAGCAGCAACGAAGAATCGGACACCTTCTCTTCGAGCACCTCCGAGCAACCTAGGGTTGACCAGCCGTTCTCATCTCACGGGGTAGAACGGGAAGTAATTCAGACGATTACACGAGTCAGCGAGGGACTATTATACGAGCAGGTAGACATCAGGAGGAAGCTGTTCCCGGTACCGTGCGTATACGACTGGGTGGAAGAACCGGAAGTCATCGATTTGGATTCCGAGCCAGAAGTCATCTTCCTTGATTAAGGTAAGACGCTCATTACGTTACCCCTTTATTCACATCTTTTGACGAATCTAATCCATAGCGGGGGCCCGGGTCCCTCAAATAAAACAGGGCTCCGTTATTGCAGTGTCGCTCCGCGTACGTCAGCATTAAGAATTGTTTTTTTTTGTTGATTAGTGCGTCTGGGACGTCACAGTAATAAAATTTATGGTGGCAGCGGTGGGATTCGTATAAAATTGATTTTGTAAAAGCCGAATTCAACTAAAAATAATCGGTGCGAGTTATTAAAGACGAGATCCGCGAAAGTAGCAAAGACAGTGAACCGAACTTCGCAACACACGCGTAACGGGAGTAGCAAATAAACTCACCTCAGCCGCAAAGAACGCGATCGGGACGAACGCACAAACTACGGACGGAATCGTGAAATAACGCTCGACAATAGCAATAAAAGCGAATCACACGGGGACTCCACACGCTTGAGACTTATTTTCGTCAGTAAAATCCTTTCCTTATTAAAATTACAACTAGATTTCCACGCGAAATTAATATGCCGATCGAAACTAGAATGGGTAGTAAGAAAGAAAGCGGTGCATCGGTAGATGATAGCCAACAGCTTAGATATACCGAGACCGATATAGAATTCATAAAGCAGGAGGTTACCAATAAAGAAAAGAGGCTCCAGAAGGAGAAACTGTGACGTCCCCGGAAGAACGTCTACCCTATACATATTTTTCCTATTACCATACTAAAACTGTTGCTCTCTTACCTCGAGTATGCTACTATAGAATAACATATACTTGTACTATACCTAAACTATAGGAATACACCATAATATACCATAAGCGAAGGGCAAGGCAACATGGCGTACCCGGCAGGAAGCACCAGGCGACAAGCCGTATTCACAGTCGTGCTAAGAGGCCGCCATCTTGGCTCGCTCTATTCACTGTACACATACATATGTATGCATACTCATAATTACCATACTCGTCTTATTACGAATGATAAAATAAACGAGATATAATAAATAATCGTATAAACTTACCCATAAATACAATATACTCATATTCATATTACATAAAAGGAGTACACGTCATCGACGCGCAAATGGGAAACCTTATCCCTTCATCCGAAATACGCCTTCAGCAGGCCTACGTGACATTCTGCACGTTCAGCGCTCGACCACGTGCACTTCTTAGAAGTAACCACTTTCACTATAATAAACAAATAACTATAAGCAGAGCGGCCAGCGGGTCTCGAACCACTTAAACAAAGGTTCATAGGCGAACCCAAGCATAAACACCCGCTGAGCGCTCATCGTAATAAAGATAAGATCTTGCATAGTTAAGATTGCACTAGACTAAACCTTCTTGAAACTCCGATACAATAAACAGACGGAAGCAATAAATCCGTCAAGCACCGAACACTTAAGCAGAAAACATCGACGTGGCGATCCGATACCCGAGGAGAAACTGAGCTAAACAATTCCAGCCCAGGCCGACGGACCGACGCCAACACAGAACAAAGGCCAAGGGTCGAGCGGGAAAAACCTGTCTACTCGACCGTCATAAAAGAGAGCGAAGCCAGACCCGCACTTAGCCAGGGACCGGTTTACAACAGGGCAATAAAACAAGACAACCCTCGCAGCATGACGTCAGGCCCACCACGTGCAAGCAGGCAGGCAGCGACAAGTCGGCGCCGGACCCCGAACACGTGCACGCAGGCAGGCAGCAACAGGTCGGACCTAACGGGACTCCGCCAACAAAGGGCCGCATTCCAAGGCTCTGACGTCACGCGCGCCTACGTGACACCGAGCGCGTCGAGGCAGGCCAGCGGCGCGCGCACCACCGCCCCGCGCATGCGCACCAGGACACCCGAGAGCTGAGACGGTCGACGCCGTTCACCCTGGACTTCACTTCTCATCCGCGCTTCAAGCTGACCAGTCGGGTTCTTGTAAATCTCTACGAGTTACACAGTTAACTTGCACGTTTAGAACCTGTACACATTCGCTAACAGCTTAGCGCTCTGTTTAACGTTAACTCTTAGTATACGCGTCTAATATATCAAATATTGTAACCATTTTAACTTCTCATCCGCGCTTCAAGCAGACCAGTCGAGTTCTTATAAATCTCTACGAGTTACACAGTTAGCTTGCACGTCTAGAACTCAGACACATTCGCTATAGCTTAAGCGCTCTGTTTGAACGTAAACTCTTAACATACGCGACTAGAATATTAAAACATTGTACCTTTTTTCGAATTTATTGTAACAATATACTAAACACAAAGATTTATTTCACCGAGTTCTCATTTCTTGAACCTGAAACTAGAGTCAGTGATATTCCAAGGTAATTCCCTTTACCCACATTTAACTCTGGTTGTTAGCGGAGACGCTGACTTAATTAAGCTTGAAAAACTAGCTTTTCCAAGTTAATTAATTCCTATACCCCTTTTCTCCATTCGGTAGATGTCAAAGTCGAATAAGCGCCAAAGCCGTAAGAGTAGACATCGCGCAGGCCGTCGACTTCGAGCCAAAAAGCAGGCTGCATTAGCTAGAATCAACCGCATTCGTAATCCATCAGAGATCCTTCCGATCTTTACGCGATCCAGCAGCAACGAAGAATCGGGCACCTTCTCTTCGAGCACCTCCGAGCAACCTAGGGTTGACCAGCCGTTCTCATCTCACGGGGTAGAACGGGAAGTAATTCAGACGATTACACGAGTCAGCGAGGGACTATTATACGAGCAGGTAGACATCAGGAGGAAGCTGTTCCCGGTACCGTGCGTATACGACTGGGTGGAAGAACCGGAAGTCATCGATTTGGATTCCGAGCCAGAAGTCATCTTCCTTGATTAAGGTAAGACGCTCATTACGTTACCCTTTTATTCACACCTTTTGACGAATCTAATCCATAGCGGGGGCCCGGGTCCCTCAAATAAAACAGGGCTCCGTTATTGCAGTGTCGCTCCGCGTACGTCAACATTAGGAATTGTTTTTTTTTGTTGATTAGTGCGTCTGGGACGTCACAGGTAATAAAATTTATGGTGGCAGCGGTGGGATTCGTTTAAAATTGATTATTGTAAAACCGAATTCAAGTAAATTAATCGGTAGAGTGATTAAAGACAAGATCCGCGAAAGTAGCAAAGACAGTGAACCGAACTTCGCAACACACGCGTAACGGGAGTAGCAAATAAACTCACCTCAGCCGCAAAGAACGCGATCGGGACGAACGCACAAACTACGGACGGACTTGTGAAATAAAGCTCGACAATAGCAGTAAAAGCGAATCACACGGGGACTCCACACGCTTGAGACTTATTTTCGTCAGTAAAATCCTTTCCTTATTAAAATTACAACTAGATTTTACGCGAGAATATCATGCCGATCGAAACTAGAATGGGTAGTAAGAAGGAAAGCGGTGCGTCAGCAGACGATAGCCTACAGCTCAAGTATACGGAAACCGATGTAGAATTTATAAAACAGGAGGTATCCAATAAAGAAAAGAGGCTCCAGAAGGAAAGAGAAGCGTTAGAAATACGTCAAACAGAAATAGATAAGAAGTCACAACATCTTAGCGAACAATTTAAGCAGCAAGAAGCTGAATTAGAGAAAAAACAGCGCGCGATTGAATCGAGTAAAGACGCGGGGTTATCCGAAGAAGTTCAAAGGAAACTTGCCAGGCTCGCCGAGCTCGAAGCGAAAGAAATCGCGAACGCGAAGGAACAAACGCAGCGGCATAACCCGTCAGTGGGCCCCGCACAAGACGTACAACAGCCTACCCAGCCAACAGAAAGCGCGGTAGAAGAAAGCAAATATTCTAAAAAACCTGCACAGCTCTCAGCGAGCGTGACAGACGTTAAAATTAGGGACTTTAACGAAGCGCCGGGCCGTTCAAAAATGGATGAACCGCGGTTAGGTCTCGTAGAGGACACACAGCTGTCCGAACTCCTTCGAAAAAAGGCAGAGATAGACCGAGAGGTACAACTTCTCGTAATGCAAAATTCGCGCAGCACAGATAGGGCAGTTACCCACAACATAGAATTAGCCGCAGACGCAATTTTTAGGGAACCAGGTCCAGCGTGCATGCGTAGTAAAGACGAATTGAGGTTAGAAAAGGAAATTCTGCACTTCAAGAAAAAGGCAGAACGGAAAAAGGGTGACTTAAAAAGATCCGTGGCACCCCAAAAACCTAACCCTGTGGACAGTTACCGCCCTGATCCACTTAGCAGAGGAGCAATCAGTAAAAATGCTCCTAACCTAGAGAGCGATCACATCTCAATAAAGTCAGTGGTTTCCGTCCCGACTGACGACGAGGAATTAAATTTAGAAGCCGAAGCGTTAGCTAGAGAAGCGCTAATCAGGCGCATTCAAAGAGAAAATCGCGAGAAACTCAAAATTCTACGCGGAGGAAATGTAGGCCCGGACCTGGGACCTCAAGAGCTGGGGGATCCAGGCGCACCGGAAGAACTGGTCCTCGACAAGGACCTGGAGATGCAATTGCGCGAACAAGAAATTTGGGAACGCGAAATAAACTTACAGGAACAAGAGGTAGCATATCAAGCCGCGTTAGCAGATCCGTATAGGGAGAGAAGGAGGAAGTTAGCCGAGCGCGAGGAACAACTAAAGAAAAGGGAACAAGCCTTGAGAGATAGAATGTCGGGAATTACTCACCCTCAAAGTATTAATACCATACAGGCATTTGCTCCTCCTACTCTGCCCTTGGCGGAGCAATCAATATCGGTCAAGGATGCGTTAGCTGTGGTCCCAAAGTTCGATGGGAAAAACATCACAGTGATGCAGTTTAATCGAGCATGCAAAAGGGCCCTCGAGATGGTAACGCCCAGCTTAGAAGGGTACCTGACGCGTTTAATCAGAAGTAAGCTTGCCGATCGGGCATACGCCGTAATCGAAGACGAGAGCTTTGCTACCCTGCAAGGACTCTTGGACAAATTAACGGAAGTGTTCGCACCAATAAGATCCGCGAATCATTACCGTGGAGAGTTAGGCCAACTATATAAATACGCCGACGAACACGTCTTAGATTATATAGGAAGGACCCGCGATATAAAGACGGGATTAATCGAAGCAGAACGAAGGAAAAACCGCGAACTAACTAAACCAGAAATAATCAGGCTGGACGAGGAAGTCTGCGAGGCGTTCATAGGTGGATTGCCAAGCGACTGCCGGAATGCGGTACTGATTAAAGGCTATTCCAATCTAAAGACAGCTTACGAAAGGGCTATTGACGCCAGTAAAGCACTGGAATTAGATAGAGATAGGGCTAGACACCGCGGCGCGAGCAGAATAGAAAATAACAACGCGGAGTCATGTAAGCATTGTGGCCGTGATAATCATCTAACCGACCAGTGTAGAGCGATCAGGAGACCCGCAGCAAACAGACCCGTAGAGAACCGCGAGTCATGCACGCTGTGCGGTAGATCAACGCACACCACAGCAAATTGCTACAGAAACAAACCACAGTCGAGTCAGCAATCGACAGGACGTAGCGCGAACGCAGTAGAATGCAGCTATTGTAAGAATATAGGTCACTCCTACAACGAGTGTCGCAAGCGTAGATACCACGAGACAATCAACCGTAATAACTCGGGAAACGGAGCAGGGCCCTCGGGGAACGTAAGCAACCCCCGAGTGACAAGGGCCAATGCTTTGGAGACCGAAGAGGCGGCAACAAGTCCGTCTGCCTCTATCTAAAAGGAAAAATTCCAACGGTAAACTTAAACTCAAGGGACGTAAAAACAGCAGTAAATTTTATGATAGACACGGGAGCGGAGGCCAACATCGTGAAGGCCTCCAACATAAAAGACTTTCGCAGGGTAAACCCTCAGAAGCGTATCACGATAAAATACAAGGAAGGGCGCGCCAATACGAATGCCGACGCCCTTTCCCGAAACCCGGTCGACGATACGGATCCAGCTCCGTTGGATCCCGAACTCGCGACAATACAGACATTAGAATTAGATACGACAGACGAAATCGACACTACAAACGAAGACATTTTCGAGCTGCCCCCAGTCACGACCGAGATGACGGGAGACCTATTTACCGTAGACGAAAATTTCTCGTTGGTGCATTGCGTAGCCGAGGACCTGCATATGGGAGCCGGCATCGCAGTGCAATTCCGGGAGAAATTTGGTAGACTTGACGAACTTAAAAACCAGGACGCCAAGGTAGGTGAAGTGGCTCAGCTTCAGGTGGGAAGGCGATTCGTCTATTATTTAATTACGAAAAAGCGTAGCAATGATAAGCCTACGCTCAAAAATTTAGAAAAAGCCCTGATTCAACTCAGGCGCACGTGTAAAAGAAACGCGGACTATCGTCTCGCGATGCCCAGGATAGGTTGTGGTCTTGACAAACTGTCCTGGAAGACCGTAATAAAATTAATCAACAAGGTGTTCAAGCAACCTTTCAAGATACACATATACGCTTTGCCTCCACCCAATGTTGAAACCACCGAGCCTCCCTCGACAGACAATCGGGAAAGTTCACCGCTAGGACAGTTCGGAAACGAGCCGCCCCAATACCAGAGCACAGGGTTAGACCCCATCACCGAAACAATAGAGCAGGTAAACGAGAGGGATACTAGCAAAATCTCCCTTCCGGAGGCATCGACAAGTTTAGAACGCAGGGACACGGCCCTTGACACAATAGGCCAGGACACCCCTGTAGGAAATCAGGCAAGCGAAACTGATGAAGATTCAGACTCGGGCTCTGAGCACGGTAACGAACACGAATACATCAACAGCGATTTAAGCGACTCAGACGAAATAATAGAATCAGGCTCTCAACCCTACGAGTTCGCCGCGGACCCTGAATTAAAAATCACTAGAAGTAAAGAAAACCTGTCAATTCATAAAGGGAACGTGGTATGCTTCGTCTCACAGCAGGGTGAACCGTTAGATCGCGGAGCGCAGGATTTATTCAGCAAACTCAAGTTACCTAAGTTAGAAGATTTAACATTAGGAAGAGCTAGGCTAGTACAAAAGGACAATAGGAGCATTATATACTTGCCAATCAAGGAATCGGCAAAAAGGCACTTAGACAGGGAAATATTCAAGGAAGCCCTGGCATCTTTGTTAGATGTAATCATGGAAGTAGAATTAACAGAGATAGCACTAGCTAGAACAGCATTCCTAGATAATATCTCGTGGAAAGAAATCTTGAATAGGGTGAAAATCACACTCAGTGATTGCCCTTGTACGTTAACCATCTACGAAGATATAATCCAAACCCCGGCGGAGGAGCTTAGAGCCGGAATTATTCAAGAAAATCATGAATCTGCGCTAGGAGGTCACAAGGGTGTGACCAAAACTTACCGTAGAATCAGACAGAAATATGCTTGGCCCAACATGAAACGCCAGGTACAAGATTATATAGGCAGGTGTTGGCAGTGCGCCACTAGAAAGCTCACGCGAATAAAGCATAAGCAACCAATGGTAATAACAGACACTCCCGACGCTGCCTTTGAAAAAATCTCAATGGACATTGTGGGCCCTCTGCCCGTTACAAAACGGGGAAATGGTCATATATTAACTATCCAAGACCTCCTCACTAAGTACTCCCTAGCGATCCCTTTGAAAGAAACTGACTCGGTGGCAATCGCTGACGGCCTGGTAAAGAACTTCATTTGTATTTACGGCGCACCCCGTCATATCCTCACGGATCAGGGCGCCAATTTAACTAGTTCACTGATGAAGGCAATCACGAAGCGGTTTAGAATAGTGCAAAACAGGACCACGGCCTTCCACCCGCAGTCAAATGGATCAATCGAAAGGTCACACCACGTCCTCATCGAATATCTAAAACAGTTCGTTACAGATAAGAACGATTGGGACGAGTGGCTGGAGTTAGCAATGTTTTCATACAATACTAGTACTCACGAAAGCACTCGGTTTTCGCCTTACGAACTAGTATTCGGCCGAGAGGCAAGAGTGCCCTCGAGCTACGCAGCGATAGAGGCTGTGACAGACAGGACGTACGAAGGTTACCTGTTAGACTTGTGTAAAAATCTCCATGAAATACAAACTCTCGCGGCTGAGAATCTAACTCAAGCGAAGCACAAGTATAAATATTATTATGATAATAAAATCAAATTATTACAATTAAAACCAGGAGATCTAGTGTTCCTCTTAAAGGAGCCTAGAAAGAACAAATTCGCTGACCATTATACTGGTCCGCACGAAGTGATAGAAATCCTTCCCAACAATAATGTAAAAATTCTTGTTGATAATAGAACTAGGGTGGTCCATCTAGATAAACTCAAAAAGGCAAAGGCCTAATCACACCTACTTTCATTATTCTGTCCACAGGAATCAATAGTACCTAAAAACACAATAGTATAATGAAGCTCCCAGCTAATGAGGAAGACGATCACCTAGAAGTAATAATCATAGAAAGACCACAAACACGACCATACCCGGTCACAAATATTAAGATCGCAATGTACAAAGTTACTATAACTCTATATTTCAAAGCCAATGAGGCCTTCAAAGCACTACTTAGGGAGATGATTAAAATAACAGATTTGGGTGAAGGCGACTACCGAACGTATTATAAAAGGATTCGAAGCCAAAGAGGCATAGTAGACCAGGTATTAGATGTGTTTTTCGACCGCCCGGACGAAACACACATATCAGTCCTATTTCACCCAGATCTAAATGAAGCTTATACGTATGTAGGTAAAGGCATGGACGGCGAAGTGTCCAAGTACACCGTCTCAGGCCCAATTGTCAACTATGTAGGCAGTCAGATGTTTAAAGACGCCATCTAATATTATACATCAGTAAACTTAAGGGTAGATGTCAGAATCTATAGGTGTTACAACATACGTTACAGGGACAATGCAAACCCCAGCCATGAGGTCTGTCCTCATACTCCTCACGGCCATTTATTGGTTGAAGGGGGCCCACGCATTAATCGGGTACGACTGTGGCGGAGCTGCCCTAAACGTTACCACAATAAACCTACTAGACATCGACCAATGCGACTTGGAACATGACAAGACGCAGAACGAACGAACATACATACAGCTGCTCCAACTCACGGAATATAAACAGGCGCAGGTCTTACAGTGCAAGGTGGAAATCGACAGAACAGTTTACCGATGCGGACAATTTTCACATAATTCAGTGACCGACGGAGGAAGAAAGGCTTACCTTCCCAGAATCTCACGGGAAGCATGTGAGACCCTACATCGCACAGGTACGCTAACCCTCGGGTCACAGACGCATCTAGTTGAGATCCCAACAAATGTAACGACGCTACGCGACGCCACCTTGGCCGGCAGCCTTACCTCTGACGGAACCTGCCAAGGACAGTATTATAACGACGGTTATGGACAGTGGGAAAGCGCTGTCGTTCAAGCGGTTATCAAGATTTCGGTATATTCGTACACGGCGAACGTCAAGATCTCCAACAACCAGATCCTACTAAAGAGTGGAACGACCTGCCCTTTTGGAGACGGGCAGTGCATCGACGATGAGGGTGGCCATACCTACTGGACAACAACGCCCCTCGACGAATGTAAATTTGACAAGTACGACGTACTTTACACGGGATACGCAGACCGAACGAACGCGACGGACTCTCCAACTGTTTACTCACTACAGACGGGTGATACCACTTTTGCGCTAATGGAAAGGTCCAGAGCCACCATTTGCGGCTATAAAATCATTAACACAGAGCACCCCCGTCTATTCATCTTTGAGACCAATCCGACGGAAGTTTTCAAACAACGATCGAGATTGGCAGTATCAAACATCGACATCTTTTCGTACATCAATTCAAAATTCATTTATGTAGAAAAACACATCAGGACGCAGACCACCAACCTATACAGGGACGTGATCGAACAGAAATGTAAATTAGAGCAGCAGGTGCTGAAAAACGCATTGAACCTCGCTGAGTTATCACCAGACAGTTTTGCCTTTAACCTTATGAAGGGCCCCGGCTATTTCGCAACAATAGCCGGTGAAGTAATATATATTATGAAATGCATCCCCGTAGAAGTAGAATTCCGCAAGACGGCAGAATGTTACAACGATCTTCCTGTGAACCATCAGAATGAGAGCATGTTCCTGCGACCCAAGTCGAGGATTCTCGTGAAGACTGGAACCAGGAGGAGCTGCAACGAGGTTGTACCACCGATGTTTAAGGTAGAAGAGACGTGGTACAAGTTCACGCCAAGGGCATCCGAAGCCAAGGTACCACAGAAACTTAAACCCTTGACAAACATGAATTGGAAATATAGTAACCCTGGACCCCTGGGATCAAGCGGAATTTACACTGAGGAGGAATTGCAAGAATTACGAGAACACATCATGTTTCCGGCAGAGAAACCCGCACTACTCGATACCATATCCAGAGGCGCCCGAGGCGAGACCATCGGAACAGGAACAATCAATATGTACAACCTGTTGGACGAAAAGACTCTAACACGGATAGCGGAATCGACGGCAAAAAGACTATTTACTGGATTCACCACCTTCGGGAGTGTTGTCGGAGGAATATGGGGGATCTGGGCCGTATGGGCACTGCTGAAATTCTTAATCGACACATGCATACACGGTTATACGCTCCACACAGCATATGGATGCAGTTACCACCTAGTAGCCTCACTGTGGGACTCAGTGACGCATCTACTAATGCACTTACGAGGACAAAAGACCGATCAACCAATGACGACTGACGCCCAGGAGCAGACGGAACCACTGAATAAAATAATTTACCACGTTCCGTCACAGTCAATCCACTTTCCAGAAAATTTGGACCTAAATTCTGACATAGAGTTAAAGAAGCTCGAGGAAAGAGCACAACAGAGAGCAAAAGATCTTAACTTGGACTAATAACGCCGCTAAGATCTTTTACGGAAATAAAAACTTATTTCCTTCGAATAAGGAGGGGGGTGTGACGTCCCCGGAAGAACGTCTACCCTATACATATTTTTCCTATTACCATACTAAAACTGTTGCTCTCTTACCTCGAGTATGCTACTATAGAATAACATATACTTGTACTATACCTAAACTATAGGAATACACCATAATATACCATAAGCGAAGGGCAAGGCAACATGGCGTACCCGGCAGGAAGCACCAGGCGACAAGCCGTATTCACAGTCGTGCTAAGAGGCCGCCATCTTGGCTCGCTCTATTCACTGTACACATACATATGTATGCATACTCATAATTACCATACTCGTCTTATTACGAATGATAAAATAAACGAGATATAATAAATAATCGTATAAACTTACCCATAAATACAATATACTCATATTCATATTACATAAAAGGAGTACACGTCATCGACGCGCAAATGGGAAACCTTATCCCTTCATCCGAAATACGCCTTCAGCAGGCCTACGTGACATTCTGCACGTTCAGCGCTCGACCACGTGCACTTCTTAGAAGTAACCACTTTCACTATAATAAACAAATAACTATAAGCAGAGCGGCCAGCGGGTCTCGAACCACTTAAACAAAGGTTCATAGGCGAACCCAAGCATAAACACCCGCTGAGCGCTCATCGTAATAAAGATAAGATCTTGCATAGTTAAGATTGCACTAGACTAAACCTTCTTGAAACTCCGATACAATAAACAGACGGAAGCAATAAATCCGTCAAGCACCGAACACTTAAGCAGAAAACATCGACGTGGCGATCCGATACCCGAGGAGAAACTGAGCTAAACAATTCCAGCCCAGGCCGACGGACCGACGCCAACACAGAACAAAGGCCAAGGGTCGAGCGGGAAAAACCTGTCTACTCGACCGTCATAAAAGAGAGCGAAGCCAGACCCGCACTTAGCCAGGGACCGGTTTACAACAGGGCAATAAAACAAGACAACCCTCGCAGCATGACGTCAGGCCCACCACGTGCAAGCAGGCAGGCAGCGACAAGTCGGCGCCGGACCCCGAACACGTGCACGCAGGCAGGCAGCAACAGGTCGGACCTAACGGGACTCCGCCAACAAAGGGCCGCATTCCAAGGCTCTGACGTCACGCGCGCCTACGTGACACCGAGCGCGTCGAGGCAGGCCAGCGGCGCGCGCACCACCGCCCCGCGCATGCGCACCAGGACACCCGAGAGCTGAGACGGTCGACGCCGTTCACCCTGGACTTCACTTCTCATCCGCGCTTCAAGCTGACCAGTCGGGTTCTTGTAAATCTCTACGAGTTACACAGTTAACTTGCACGTTTAGAACCTGTACACATTCGCTAACAGCTTAGCGCTCTGTTTAACGTTAACTCTTAGTATACGCGTCTAATATATCAAATATTGTAACCATTTTAACTTCTCATCCGCGCTTCAAGCAGACCAGTCGAGTTCTTATAAATCTCTACGAGTTACACAGTTAGCTTGCACGTCTAGAACTCAGACACATTCGCTATAGCTTAAGCGCTCTGTTTGAACGTAAACTCTTAACATACGCGACTAGAATATTAAAACATTGTACCTTTTTTCGAATTTATTGTAACAATATACTAAACACAAAGATTTATTTCACCGAGTTCTCATTTCTTGAACCTGAAACTAGAGTCAGTGATATTCCAAGGTAATTCCCTTTACCCACATTTAACTCTGGTTGTTAGCGGAGACGCTGACTTAATTAAGCTTGAAAAACTAGCTTTTCCAAGTTAATTAATTCCTATACCCCTTTTCTCCATTCGGTAGATGTCAAAGTCGAATAAGCGCCAAAGCCGTAAGAGTAGACATCGCGCAGGCCGTCGACTTCGAGCCAAAAAGCAGGCTGCATTAGCTAGAATCAACCGCATTCGTAATCCATCAGAGATCCTTCCGATCTTTACGCGATCCAGCAGCAACGAAGAATCGGGCACCTTCTCTTCGAGCACCTCCGAGCAACCTAGGGTTGACCAGCCGTTCTCATCTCACGGGGTAGAACGGGAAGTAATTCAGACGATTACACGAGTCAGCGAGGGACTATTATACGAGCAGGTAGACATCAGGAGGAAGCTGTTCCCGGTACCGTGCGTATACGACTGGGTGGAAGAACCGGAAGTCATCGATTTGGATTCCGAGCCAGAAGTCATCTTCCTTGATTAAGGTAAGACGCTCATTACGTTACCCTTTTATTCACACCTTTTGACGAATCTAATCCATAGCGGGGGCCCGGGTCCCTCAAATAAAACAGGGCTCCGTTATTGCAGTGTCGCTCCGCGTACGTCAACATTAGGAATTGTTTTTTTTTGTTGATTAGTGCGTCTGGGACGTCACAAAACAAGCGTTAGAGGAACGTCAGGCGGAAATCGATAAGAAGTCACAACATCTTAGCGAACAATTTAAGCAGCAAGAAGCTGAATTAGAGAAAAAACAGCGCGCGATTGAATCGAGTAAAGACGCGGGGTTATCCGAAGAAGTTCAAAGGAAACTTGCCAGGCTCGCCGAGCTCGAAGCGAAAGAAATCGCGAACGCGAAGGAACAAACGCAGCGGCATAACCCGTCAGTGGGCCCCGCACAAGACGTACAACAGCCTACCCAGCCAACAGAAAGCGCGGTAGAAGAAAGCAAATATTCTAAAAAACCTGCACAGCTCTCAGCGAGCGTGACAGACGTTAAAATTAGGGACTTTAACGAAGCGCCGGGCCGTTCAAAAATGGATGAACCGCGGTTAGGTCTCGTAGAGGACACACAGCTGTCCGAACTCCTTCGAAAAAAGGCAGAGATAGACCGAGAGGTACAACTTCTCGTAATGCAAAATTCGCGCAGCACAGATAGGGCAGTTACCCACAACATAGAATTAGCCGCAGACGCAATTTTTAGGGAACCAGGTCCAGCGTGCATGCGTAGTAAAGACGAATTGAGGTTAGAAAAGGAAATTCTGCACTTCAAGAAAAAGGCAGAACGGAAAAAGGGTGACTTAAAAAGATCCGTGGCACCCCAAAAACCTAACCCTGTGGACAGTTACCGCCCTGATCCACTTAGCAGAGGAGCAATCAGTAAAAATGCTCCTAACCTAGAAAGCGATCACATCTCAATAAAGTCAGTGGTTTCCGTCCCGACTGACGACGAGGAATTAAATTTAGAAGCCGAAGCGTTAGCTAGAGAAGCGCTAATCAGGCGCATTCAAAGAGAAAATCGCGAGAAACTCAAAATTTTACGCGGAGGAAATGTAGGCCCGGACCTGGGACCTCAAGAGCTGGGGGATCCAGGCGCACCGGAAGAACTGGTCCTCGACAAGGACCTGGAGATGCAATTGCGCGAACAAGAAATTTGGGAACGCGAAATAAACTTACAGGAACAAGAGGTAGCATATCAAGCCGCGTTAGCAGATCCGTATAGGGAGAGAAGGAGGAAGTTAGCCGAGCGCGAGGAACAACTAAAGAAAAGGGAACAAGCCTTGAGAGATAGAATGTCGGGAATTACTCACCCTCAAAGTATTAATACCATACAGGCATTTGCTCCTCCTACTCTGCCCTTGGCGGAGCAATCAATATCGGTCAAGGATGCGTTAGCTGTGGTCCCAAAGTTCGATGGGAAAAACATCACAGTGATGCAGTTTAATCGAGCATGCAAAAGGGCCCTTGAGATGGTAACGCCCAGCTTAGAAGGGTACCTGACGCGTTTAATCAGAAGTAAGCTTGCCGATCGGGCATATGCCGTAATCGAAGACGAGAGCTTTGCTACCCTGCAAGGACTCTTGGACAAATTAACGGAAGTGTTCGCACCAATAAGATCCGCGAATCATTACCGTGGAGAGTTAGGCCAACTATATAAATACGCCGACGAACACGTCTTAGATTATATAGGAAGGACCCGCGATATAAAGACGGGATTAATCGAAGCAGAACGAAGGAAAAACCGCGAACTAACTAAACCAGAAATAATCAGGCTGGACGAGGAAGTCTGCGAGGCGTTCATAGGTGGATTGCCAAGCGACTGCCGGAATGCGGTACTGATTAAAGGCTATTCCAATCTAAAGACAGCTTACGAAAGGGCTATTGACGCCAGTAAAGCACTGGAATTAGATAGAGATAGGGCTAGACACCGCGGCGCGAGCAGAATAGAAAATAACAACGCGGAGTCATGTAAGCATTGTGGCCGTGATAATCATCTAACCGACCAGTGTAGAGCGATCAGGAGACCCGCAGCAAACAGACCCGTAGAGAACCGCGAGTCATGCACGCTGTGCGGTAGATCAACGCACACCACAGCAAATTGCTACAGAAACAAACCACAGTTGAGTCAGCAATCGACAGGACGTAGCGCGAACGCAGTAGAATGCAGCTATTGTAAGAATATAGGTCACTCCTACAACGAGTGTCGCAAGCGTAGATACCACGAGACAATCAACCGTAATAACTCGGGAAACGGAGCAGGGCCCTCGGGGAACGTAAGCAACCCCCGAGTGACAAGGGCCAATGCTTTGGAGACAGAAGAGGCGGCAACAAGTCCGTCTGCCTCTATCTAAAAGGAAAAATTCCAACGGTAAACTTAAACTCAAGGGACGTAAAAACAGCAGTAAATTTTATGATAGACACGGGAGCGGAGGCCAACATCGTAAAGGCCTCCAACATAAAAGACTTTCGCAGGGTAAACCCTCAGAAGCGTATCACGATAATAGGTATAGGAGACGTCCCGCACTATAGCTTGGGAGCCACGGAGTTAGAAATGTTCGGTTATAAAACAGATTTTCATGTAGTAGAAAACACCTTCCCTATCAAAAGCGATGGTATCCTAGGGTCGGCTTTTCTCACACAGTTCGAAGCAAATGTCAATTACGCGGATCAGTGTCTTGAGGTGTTAAATGAATCGGTTTATTTTAATGACCGAGAGACCGTCCTCGTACCCAAGCGAACAAACGTAGCTTTCCCGATAAAAATCAGCGAAAACAGTATCAAGGAGGGATACGTACCCCTTCTCGATAGCTGCGAAGGAGTTTATATAGGAAATGCTATCGTTAGGGATAACGGAGGCAGGGCAACCATCCGCGCGGTAAATACAACAGAAGAGGACAAATTTATACCAGTCCCCACCGTAGAATTACTAGATACGAGCGAAGCCATACCACTAGGAAAAACCGAACGTGTTACGATAAATAAATGTTCCATAGCAGACGTCACTAACTCCGACGAGAACCTATTTAGACGCTCCGAAACTATCACGAAATTGCTAAGGTTAGATCATCTAAATGTTGAGGAAAAAGAAAGTGTGGCTAGGATAGTTCAGGAAAACGCAGATGTCTTCCATCTGCCAGACGATAAACTCAGATGCACAAGCGTCATGAAGCATAGAATAACTACAACAGACGATTTGCCGGTGCACACGAAGCAATATAGATTCCCGCCAGTCCACAAGGACGAAATAACTAGGCAAGTGACCGAGATGGAAGAAAATGGTGTCATTAAACCATCCGTGTCACCCTATAGTTCACCATTATGGATCGTGCCAAAAAAGGCCGATTCAAAGGGAAATAAAAGATGGCGAATCGTGATAGATTATCGTAAACTAAACGAAAAAACGATAGGTGACGCTTACCCATTACCTAATATAACAGAAATCCTTGACCAGCTAGGGAATGCCCGTTATTTCTCGGTATTCGACTTAGCGTCGGGCTTTCACCAAATACAAATGGACGAGAGGGACGCTCCTAAAACCGCCTTCTCGACACCGCACGGGCATTATGAATTCACGCGTATGCCATTCGGGCTAAAGAATGCGCCAGCTACTTTCCAGAGACTAATGGACCAAGTGTTGTTAGGATCACAGGGTATAGAGCTGTTCGTATACCTGGATGACATAGTAATATACGCGTCTACATTGGAAGAACACGAGCGCAAGGTCACTCGTTTAATGAGCAAATTACGAAAAGCGAATTTAGCCTTACAACCAGACAAGTGTGAGTTCCTCAGGCACGAAGTAACCTATTTAGGTCACGTGATCAGCGATTCAGGTGTAGAACCGGACCCCAAGAAAATAGAGTCCGTGAAAAAATTTCCAACTCCCAAAAACGCGAAAAACATCAAACAGTTTTTAGGGCTAGCTGGATATTACAGGCGATTTATACCGGGTTTCTCAAAAATCGCGAAACCACTTACAAACCTTCTAAAAAAAGGGGAAAGCTTCGAGTGGAAAGAACAACACCAGTCAGCTTTCGAGTTTTTACGCGACAGATTATGTGAGAAACCAATCCTGCAGTACCCAGATTTTGAACGACCCTTCCTGGTCACAACTGACGCGTCCGGTTACGCAATCGGGGGTGTCCTCAGTCAGGGGGAGATAGGAAAGGATCTACCGATATCGTATGTATCACGAGTTTTAACATCAGCCGAAAAAAATTACTCCACATTTGAAAAAGAACTTCTAGCAGTAGTCTGGTGCGTGAATTATTTTAGACCGTACCTCTATGGTAGAGAATTTACCGTAATATCCGATCAAAAGGCTCTATCATGGTTCCATAAGAATAAAAGTCCATGTGCGCGACTCATAAGATGGAAGACCCTCCTTGCTGAGTTTGAATGCACGATAAAATACAAGGAAGGGCGCGCCAATACGAATGCCGACGCCCTTTCCCGAAACCCGGTCGACGATACGGATCCAGCTCCGCTGGATCCCGAACTCGCGACAATACAGACATTAGAATTAGATACGACAGACGAAATCGACACTACAAACGAAGACATTTTCGAGCTGCCCCCAGTCACGACCGAGATGACGGGAGACCTATTTACCGTAGACGAAAATTTCTCGTTGGTGCATTGCGTGGCCGAGGACCTGCATATGGGAGCCGGCATCGCAGTGCAATTCCGGGAGAAATTTGGTAGACTTGACGAACTTAAAAACCAGGACGCCAAGGTAGGTGAAGTGGCTCAGCTTCAGGTGGGAAGGCGATTCGTCTATTATTTAATTACGAAAAAGCGTAGCAATGATAAGCCTACGCTCAAAAATTTAGAAAAAGCCCTGATTCAACTCAGGCGCACGTGTAAAAGAAACGCGGACTATCGTCTCGCGATGCCCAGGATAGGTTGTGGTCTTGACAAACTGTCCTGGAAGACCGTAATAAAACTAATCAACAAGGTGTTCAAGCAACCTTTCAAGATACACATATACGCTTTGCCTTCACCCAACGTTGAAGCCACCGAGCCTGCCTCTACAGACAATCGGGACAGTTCACCCTTAGGACAGTTCGGAAACGAACCGCCCCAATACCAGAGCACAGGGTTAGACCCCATCACCGAAACATTAGAGCAGGTAAACGAGAGGGATACCAGCAAAATCTCCCTTCCGGAGGCATCGACGAGTTTGGAACGCAGGGACAAAGCCCTTGACACAATAGGCCAGGACACCCCTGTAGGAAATCAGGCAAGCGAAACTGATGAAGACTCAGACTCGGGTTCTGAGCACGGTAACGAACACGAGTACATCGATAGCGACGTAAGCGACTCAGACGAAATAATAGAATCAGGCTCTCAACCCTACGAGTTCGCCGCGGACCCTGAATTAAAAATCACTAGAAGTAAAGAAAACCTGTCAATTCATAAAGGGAACGTGGTATGCTTCGTCTCACAGCAGGGTGAAGCGTTAGATCGCGGAGCGCAGGATCTATTCAACAAACTCAAGTTACCTAAGTTAGAAGATTTAACATTAGGAAGAGCTAGGCTAGTACAAAGGGACAATAGGAACATGATATATTTGCCAATTAAGGAATCAGCAAAGAGGCAATTAGACAGGGAAATATTCAAGGAAGCCCTGGCATCTTTGTTAGATGTAATCATGGAAGTAGAATTAACAGAGATAGCACTAGCTAGAACAGCATTCCTAGATAATATCTCGTGGAAAGAAATTTTAAATAGGGTGAAAATCACACTCAGTGATTGCCCTTGTACGTTAACCATCTACGAAGATATAATCCAAACTCCGGCGGAGGAGCTTAGAGCCGGAATCATTCAGGAAAACCATGAATCTGCGATAGGGGGTCACAAGGGTGTCACTAAAACTTATCGTAGAATCAGACAAAATTACGCGTGGCCAAACATGAAACGCCAGGTGCAAGACTATATAGGCAGGTGTTGGCAGTGTGCCACGAGGAAGCTCACGCGAATAAAGCATAAGCAACCGATGGTAATCACAGATACTCCTGACGCCGCCTTTGAAAAAATCTCTATGGACATCGTGGGCCCTCTGCCCATGACAAAACGAGGAAACGGATACATATTGACTATCCAGGATCTCCTCACTAAATACTCCTTAGCGATCCCTTTGAAAGAAACTGACTCGGTGGCAATCGCTGACGGCCTGGTAAAGAATTTCATTTGCATTTACGGCGCACCTCGTCATATCCTCACGGATCAGGGCGCCAATCTAACTAGCTCATTAATGAAAGCAATCACCAAACGATTCAGAATAACACAAAACAGGACCACGGCTTTCCACCCGCAGTCAAATGGGTCGATCGAAAGGTCACATCACGTCCTCGTCGAATATCTGAAACAGTTCGTCACAGATAAGAACGATTGGGACGAGTGGCTGGAGTTAGCGATGTTTTCATACAATACTAGTATCCACGAAAGCACTAGGTTTTCGCCTTATGAACTAGTGTTCGGCCGAGAGGCAAGAGTGCCCTCGAGCTACGCAGCGATAGAGGCTGTGACAGACAGGACGTACGAAGGGTACCTGTTAGACTTGTGTAAAAATCTCCATGAAATACAAACTCTCGCGGCTGAGAATCTAACTCAAGCGAAGCACAAGTATAAATATTATTATGATAATAAAATCAAATTATTACAATTAAAACCAGGAGATCTAGTGTTCCTCTTAAAGGAGCCTAGAAAGAACAAATTCGCTGACCATTATACTGGTCCGCACGAAGTGATAGAAATCCTTCCCAACAATAATGTAAAAATTCTTGTTGATAATAGAACTAGGGTGGTCCATCTAGATAAACTCAAAAAGGCAAAGGCCTAATCACACCTACTTTTATTATTCTGTCCACAGGAATCAATAGTACCTAAAAACACAATAGTATAATGAAGCTCCCAGCTAATGAGGAAGACGATCACCTAGAAGTAATAATCATAGAAAGACCACAAACACGACCATACCCGGTCACAAATATTAAGATCGCAATGTACAAAGTTACTATAACTCTATATTTCAAAGCCAATGAGGCCTTCAAAGCACTACTTAGGGAGATGATTAAAATAACAGATTTGGGTGAAGGCGACTACCGAACGTATTATAAAAGGATTCGAAGCCAAAGAGGCATAGTAGACCAGGTATTAGATGTGTTTTTCGACCGCCCGGACGAAACACACATATCAGTCCTATTTCACCCAGATCTAAATGAAGCTTATACGTATGTAGGTAAAGGCATGGACGGCGAAGTGTCCAAGTACACCGTCTCAGGCCCAATTGTCAACTATGTAGGCAGTCAGATGTTTAAAGACGCCATCTAATATTATACATCAGTAAACTTAAGGGTAGATGTCAGAATCTATAGGTGTTACAACATACGTTACAGGGACAATGCAAACCCCAGCCATGAGGTCTGTCCTCATACTCCTCACGGCCATTTATTGGTTGAAGGGGGCCCACGCATTAATCGGGTACGACTGTGGCGGAGCTGCCCTAAACGTTACCACAATAAACCTACTAGACATCGACCAATGCGACTTGGAACATGACAAGACGCAGAACGAACGAACATACATACAGCTGCTCCAACTCACGGAATATAAACAGGCGCAGGTCTTACAGTGCAAGGTGGAAATCGACAGAACAGTTTACCGATGCGGACAATTTTCACATAATTCAGTGACCGACGGAGGAAGAAAGGCTTACCTTCCCAGAATCTCACGGGAAGCATGTGAGACCCTACATCGCACAGGTACGCTAACCCTCGGGTCACAGACGCATCTAGTTGAGATCCCAACAAATGTAACGACGCTACGCGACGCCACCTTGGCCGGCAGCCTTACCTCTGACGGAACCTGCCAAGGACAGTATTATAACGACGGTTATGGACAGTGGGAAAGCGCTGTCGTTCAAGCGGTTATCAAGATTTCGGTATATTCGTACACGGCGAACGTCAAGATCTCCAACAACCAGATACTACTAAAGAGTGGAACAACCTGCCCTTTTGGAGACGGGCAGTGCATCGACGATGAGGGTGGCCATACCTACTGGACAACAACGCCCCTCGACGAATGTAAATTTGACAAGTACGACGTACTTTACACGGGATACGCAGACCAAACGAACGCGACGGACTCTCCAACTGTTTACTCACTACAGACGGGTGATACCACTTTTGCGCTAATGGAAAGGTCCAGAGCCACCATTTGCGGCTATAAAATCATTAACACAGAGCACCCCCGTCTATTCATCTTTGAGACCAATCCGACGGAAGTTTTCAAACAACGATCGAGATTGGCAGTATCAAACATCGACATCTTTTCGTACATCAATTCAAAATTCATTTATGTAGAAAAACACATCAGGACGCAGACCACCAACCTATACAGGGACGTGATCGAACAGAAATGTAAATTAGAGCAGCAGGTGCTGAAAAACGCATTGAACCTCGCTGAGTTATCACCAGACAGTTTTGCCTTTAACCTTATGAAGGGCCCCGGCTATTTCGCAACAATAGCCGGTGAAGTAATCTATATTATGAAATGCATCCCAGTAGAAGTGGAATTCCGCAAGACGGCTGAATGTTACAATGATCTTCCTGTGAATCACCAGAATGTGAGCATGTTCCTGCGACCCAAGTCGAGGATTCTCGTAAGGACCGGAACCAGGAGGAGCTGCAACGAGGTTGTACCACCGATGTTTAAGGTAGAAGAGACGTGGTACAAGTTCACGCCAAGGGCATCCGAGGCCAAGGTACCACAGAAACTTAAACCTTTGACAAACATGAATTGGAAATATAGTAACCCTGGACCCCTGGGATCAAGCGGAATTTACACTGAGGAGGAATTGCAAGAATTACGAGAACACATCATGTTTCCGGCAGAGAAACCCGCACTACTCGATACCATATCCAGAGGCGCCCGAGGCGAGACCATCGGAACGGGAACAATCAATATGTACAACCTGTTGGACGAAAAGACTCTAACACGGATAGCGGAATCAACGGCAAAAAGACTATTTACTGGATTCACCACCTTCGGGAGTGTTGTCGGAGGAATATGGGGGATCTGGGCCGTATGGGCACTGCTGAAATTCTTAATCGACACATGCATACACGGTTATACGCTCCACACAGCATATGGATGCAGTTACCACCTAGTAGCCTCACTGTGGGACTCAGTGACGCATCTACTAATGCACTTACGAGGACAAAAGACCGATCAACCAATGACGACTGACGCCCAGGAGCAGACGGAACCACTGAATAAAATAATTTACCACGTTCCGTCACAGTCAATCCACTTTCCAGAAAATCTGGACCTAAATTCTGACATAGAGTTAAAGAAGCTCGAGGAAAGAGCACAACAGAGAGCAAAAGATCTTAACTTGGTCTAATAACGCCGCTAAGATCTTTTACGGAAATAAAAACTTATTTCCTTCGAATAAGGAGGGGGGTGTGACGTCCCCGGAAGAACGTCTACCCTATATATATTTTTCCTATTATCATACTAAAACTGTTGCTCTCTTACCTCGAGTATGCTACTATAGAATAACACATATTTGTATTACACCTAAACTATAGGAATACATCATAATATACCATAAGCGAAGGGCAAGGCAACATGGCGTACCCGGCAGGAAGCACCAGGCGACAAGCCGTATTCACAGTCGTGCTAAGAGGCCGCCATCTTGGCTCGCTCTATTCACTGTACACATACATATGTATGCATACTCATAATTACCATACTCGTCTTATTACGAATGATAAAATAAACGAGATATAATAAATAATCGTATAAACTTACCCATAAATACAATGTACTCATATTCATATTACATAAAAGGAGTACACGTCATCGACGCGCAAATAGGAAACCTTATCCCTTCATCCGAAATACGCCTTCAGCAGGCCTACGTGACATTCTGCACGTTCAGCGCTCGACCACGTGCACTTCTTAGAAGTAACCACTTTCATTATAATAAACAAATAACTATAAGCAGAGCGGCCAGCGGGTCTCGAACCACTTAAACAAAGGTTCATAGGCGAACCCAAGCATAAACACCCGCTGAGCGTTCGTCGTAATAAAGATAAGATCTTGCATAGTTAAGATTGCACTAGACTAAACCTTCTTGAAACTCCGATACAATAAACAGACGGAAGCAATAAATCCGTCAAGCACCGAACACTTAAGCAGAAAACATCGACGTGGCGATCCGATACCCGAGGAGAAACTGAGCTAAACAATTCCAGCCCAGGCCGACGGACCGACGCCAACGCAGAACAAAGGCCAAGGGTCGAGCGGGAAAAACCTGTTTACTCGACCGTCATAAAAGAGAGCGAAGCCAGACCCGCACTTAGCCAGGGACCGGTTTACAACAGGGCCATAAAACAAGACAACCCTCGCAGCATGACGTCAGGCCCACCACGTGCAAGCAGGCAGGCAGCGACAAGTCGGCGCCGGACCCCGAACACGTGCACGCAGGCAGGCAGCAACAGGTCGGACCTAACGGGACTCCGCCAACAAAGGGCCGCATTCCAAGGCTCTGACGTCACGCGCGCCTACGTGACACCGAGCGCGTCGAGGCAGGCCAGCGGCGCGCGCACCACCGCCCCGCGCATGCGCACCAGGACACCCGAGAGCTGAGACGGTCGACGCTTCGCACCCCAAGCATCACTTCTCATCCGCGCTTCAAGCAGACCAGTCGAGTTCTTATAAATCTCTACGAGTTACACAGTTAGCTTGCACGTCTAGAACTCAGACACATTCGCTATAGCTTAAGCGCTCTGTTTAAACGTAAACTCTTAGTATACGCGTCTAATATATCAAATATTGTAACCATTTTAACTTCTCATCCGCGCTTCAAGCAGACCAGTCGAGTTCTTATAAATCTCTACGAGTTACACAGTTAGCTTGCACGTCTAGAACTCAGACACATTCGCTATAGCTTAAGCGCTCTGTTTGAACGTAAACTCTTAACATACGCGACTAGAATATTAAAACATTGTACCTTTTTTTCGAATTTATTGTAACAATATACTAAACACAAAGATTTATTTCATCGAGTTCTCATTTCTTGAACCTGAAACTAGAGTCAGTGATATTCCAAGGTAATTCCCTTTACCCACATTTAACTCTGGTTGTTAGCGGAGACGCTGACTTAATTAAGCTTGAAAAACTAGCTTTTCCAAGTTAATTAATTCCTATACCCCTTTTCTCCATTCGGTAGATGTCAAAGTCGAATAAGCGCCAAAGCCGTAAGAGTAGACATCGCGCAGGCCGTCGACTTCGAGCCAAAAAGCAGGCTGCATTAGCTAGAATCAACCGCATTCATAATCCATCAGAGATCCTTCCGATCTTTACGCGATCCAGCAGCAACGAAGAATCGGGCACCTTCTCTTCGAGCACCTCCGAGCAACCTAGGGTTGACCAGCCGTTCTCATCTCACGGGGTAGAACGGGAAGTAATTCAGACGATTACACGAGTCAGCGAGGGACTATTATACGAGCAGGTAGACATCAGGAGGAAGCTGTTCCCGGTACCGTGCGTATACGACTGGGTGGAAGAACCGGAAGTCATCGATTTGGATTCCGAGCCAGAAGTCATCTTCCTTGATTAAGGTAAGACGCTCATTACGTTACCCCTTTATTCACATCTTTTGACGAATCTAATCCATAGCGGGGGCCCGGGTCCCTCAAATAAAACAGGGCTCCGTTATTGCAGTGTCGCTCCGCGTACGTCAGCATTAAGAATTGTTTTTTTTTGTTGATTAGTGCGTCTGGGACGTCACACCGGACGCCCTCCAACGCCTCCCGCTCCACTCTAACGATGCTCGTGTCGAGTCCCTACTGCCTCTGATCGACTTGGGGACGACGCGCATTGCCTTCTGCTCGACTGTGACTGTGCCTTACACGCGTCCATACGGCCTCAGACCGACTGCGCGACGCCCTTCAACACCACCCGCTTCACTCTAACGATGCTCGTGTCCAGTCCCTACTGCCACTGATCGACCCTGGGACGACGCGCATTGCCTTTTGCTCTACTATGACCGTGCTTAACACGTGTCACCACGGCCTCAGATCGACTGCGGGACGCCCCCAACGCCTCCTACTTCCTCTAACGATGCACTCGTCGGGTCCCTACTGCCACTGATCGACTTGGGGACGACGCGCATTGCCTTCTGCTCGACTGTGACTGTGCCTTACACGCGTCCACACGGCCTCAGACCGACTGCCGGACGCCCTCCAACGCCTCCTGCTCCTCTCCAACGATGCTTGCGTCAAGTCAACACAGCCGTGGATCGACCCGGGGACGAAGCGCGATGCCTTTTGCTCGACCGTGACCGTGCCTAACACGCGTCCCCACGGCCTCGGATCGACTGCGGGACGCCCTCTAACGCCTCCCGCTCCACTCCAACGATGCGCGTGTCAAGTCAGCACTGCCGTGGAACGACGCTGGGACGACGCGCATTGCCTTTTGCTCGACTGTCACCGTGCCCCACACACGTCGCCAGGGCCGCAGATCGACTGCGGGACGCCCCCCAACGCCTCCTGCTCCACTCTAAATATGCTCACGTCGAGTCCCCACAGCCACCGATCGACTCTGGGACGACGCGCATTGCCTTTTGCTCGACTGTGACCGTACCTAACTCGTGTCCCCACGGCCTCGGATCGACTGCGGGACGCCCTCTAACGCCTCCTGCTCCACTCCAACGATGCGCGTGTCAAGTCAGCACCGCCGTGGAACGACGCTGGGACGACGCGCGTTGCCGTTTGCTCGACTGTCACCGTGCCCCACACACGTCCCCAGGGTTGCAGATCGACTGCGGGACGCCCCCCAACGCCTCCTGCACCACTCCAACGATGCTCGTGTCGAGTCCTAACTGCTACGGATTGACTCTGGGGCGACGCGCATTGCCTTTTGCTTGACTGCGACCGTGCCGAACGCGCGTCCCCACGGCTTCCGATCGACGTCGGGACGCCCTTCAACACCACCCGCTTCACTCTAACGATGCACGTGTCGGGTCCCCACTGCCACCGATCGACTCAGAGACGACGCGCTTTGCCCTTTGCTCGACTTCGACGGTGCCGAACGAGTGTCCTCACGACCTCATAACGACTGCGGGACACCCAACGGCGCCTCGTGCTCCACTCCAACGATGCTCGTGTCCAGTCCCTACTGCCACTGATCGACTCTGGGACGGCGCGCATTGCCTTTTGCTCGACTGTGACCGTACCTAACTCGTGTCCCTACGGCCTCAGATCGACTGCGGGATGTCCTCCAACGCCTCCTGCTCCACTCCAACGATGCTCGTGTCGAGTCCCCACTGCCACCGATCGACCTGGAGACGACGCGCATTGCCTTTTGCTCGACTGTGACGGTGGCTAACACGCGTCCCCACGGCCTCGGATTGACTGCAGGACGCCCTCCAACGCCTCCTGCTCCACTCCAACGATGCTCGTGTCGAGTCCCCACTGCCACTGATCGACCTGGAGACGACGCGCATTGCCTTCTGCTCGACTGTGACCGTGCCTAACACGAGTCCCCACGGCCTCGGATCGACTGCGGGACGCTCTCCAACGCCTCCTGCTCCACTCCAACGATGCGCGTGTCAACTTGACACTGCCGTGGATCGACGCTGAGACGACGCGCATCGCCTTTTGCTCGACTGTGACCGTGCCCAACACGCGTCCCCACGGCCTCGGACCGACTGCGGCACGCCTTCCAACGCCTCCTGCACCACTCCAACGATGCTCGTGTCGAGTCCCGACTGCTACTGATTGACTCAGGAGCGACGCGCATTGCCTTTTGCTTGACTGCAACCGTGCTGAACGCGCGTCCCCACGGCTTCCGATCGACGTCGGGACGCCCTTCAACACCACCCGCTTCACTCTAACGATGCACGTGTCGGGTCCCCACTGCCACCAATCGACTCAGGGACGACGCGCATTGCCTTTTGCTCGACTGTGACCGTGCCTAACACGCGTCCCCACGGCCTCGGACCGACTGCAGCACGCCTTCCAACGCCTCCTGCACCACTCCAACGATGCTCGTGTTGAGTCCCAACTGCTACTGATTGACTCAGGAGCGACGCGCATTGCCTTTTGCTTGACTGCAACCGTGCCGAACGCGTGTCTCTACGGCTTCTGATCGACGTCGGGACGCACTTCGACACCTCCCGCTCTACTCCAACAATGCGCGTGTCAAGTCAACACTGCCGTGGATCGAAGCTCGGACGACGCGCATAGCCTTTTGCTCGACTGTCACCGTGCCCCACACGCGTCCCCAGGGATACAGATCGACTACGGCACGCCCTCCTACGCCTCCTGCTCCACTCCAACGATGCTCGTGTCAAGTCCCTACTGCCACCGATCGACCTGGGGACGACGCGCGATGCCTTTTGCTCGACTGTGACTGTGCCTTACACGCGTCCATACGGCCTCAGACCGACTGCGGGACGCCCTTCAACACCACCCGCTTCACTCTAACGATGCTCGTGTCCAGTCCCTACTGCCACTGATCGACCCAGGGACAACGCGCATTGCCTTTTGCTCTACTATGACCGTGCTGAACACGTGTCACCACGGCGTCAGATCGACTGCGGGACGCCCCCAACGCCTCCTACTCCCTCTAACGATGCACTCGTCGGGTCCCCACTGCCACTGATCAACTTGGGGACGACGCGCATAGCCTTCTGCTCGACTGTGACCGTGCCTAACACGCGTCCCCAGGGCCTCAGATCGACCACGTCACGCCCTCCAACGCCTCCCGCTCCACTCCAACGATGCTCGTGTCCAGTCCCTACAGCCACCGATCGACTCTGGGGCGACGCGCATTGCCTTTTGCTCGACTGTGACCGTGCCAAACACGTGTCCTCACGACCTCAGATCGACTGCGAGACACCCTCTAACGCCTCTTGCCCCACTCCAACGATGCTTGCGTCAAGTCAACACAGCCGTGGATCGTCGCTGGGACGACGCGCATTGCCTTTTGCTCGAATGTCACCGTGCCCCACACACGTCCCTAGGGCCGCAGATCGACTGCGGGACGCCCCCCAACGCCTCCTGCACCACTCCAACAATGCGCGTGTCAAGTCAGCACTGCTGTGGAACGACGCTGGGACGACGCGCAATGCCTTTTGCTGGACTGTGACCGTGCCTAACACGCGTCCCCACGGCCTCGGACCGACTGAGGCACGCCTTCCAACGCCTCCTGCACCACTCCAACGATGCTCGTGTCGAGTCCCGACTGCTACTGATTGACTCAGGAGCGACGCGCATTGCCTTTTGCTTGACTGCAACCGTGCTGAACGCGCGTCCCCACGGCTTCCGATCGACGTCAGGACGCCCTTCAACACCACCCGCTTCACTCTAACGATGCACGTGTCGGGTCCCCACTGCCACCGATCGACTCAGGGACGACGCGCATTGCCTTTTGCTCTACTGTGACCGTACCTAACTCGTGTCCCCACGGCCTCGGATCGACTGCGGGATGCCCCCCAACGCCTCCTGCTCCACTCCAACGATGCTCGTGTCCAGTCCCTACTGCCACTGATCGACTCTGGGACGACGCGCATTGCCTTTTGCTCGACTGTCACCGTGCCCCACACACGTCCCCAGGGCAGCAGATCGACTGCGGGACGCCCCCCAACGCCTCCTGCTCCACTCTAAATATGCTCACGTCGAGTCCCCACAGCCACCGATCGACTCTGGGACGACGCGCATTGCCTTTTGCTCGACTGTGACCGTACCTAACTCGTGTCCCCACGGCCTCGGATCGACTGCGGGACGCCCTCTAACGCCTCCTGCTCCACTCCAACGATGCGCGTGTCAAGTCAGCACCGCCGTGGAACGACGCTGGGACGACGCGCGTTGCCGTTTGCTCGACTGTCACCGTGCCCCACACACGTCCCCAGGGTTGCAGATCGACTGCGGGACGCCCCCCAACGCCTCCTGCACCACTCCAACGATGCTCGTGTCGAGTCCTAACTGCTACGGATTGACTCTGGGGCGACGCGCATTGCCTTTTGCTTGACTGCGACCGTGCCGAACGCGCGTCCCCACGGCTTCCGATCGACGTCGGGACGCCCTTCAACACCACCCGCTTCACTCTAACGATGCACGTGTCGGGTCCCCACTGCCACCGATCGACTCAGAGACGACGCGCTTTGCCCTTTGCTCGACTTCGACGGTGCCGAACGAGTGTCCTCACGACCTCATAACGACTGCGGGACACCCAACGGCGCCTCGTGCTCCACTCCAACGATGCTCGTGTCCAGTCCCTACTGCCACTGATCGACTCTGGGACGGCGCGCATTGCCTTTTGCTCGACTGTGACCGTACCTAACTCGTGTCCCTACGGCCTCAGATCGACTGCGGGATGTCCTCCAACGCCTCCTGCTCCACTCCAACGATGCTCGTGTCGAGTCCCCACTGCCACCGATCGACCTGGAGACGACGCGCATTGCCTTTTGCTCGACTGTGACGGTGGCTAACACGCGTCCCCACGGCCTCGGATTGACTGCAGGACGCCCTCCAACGCCTCCTGCTCCACTCCAACGATGCTCGTGTCGAGTCCCCACTGCCACTGATCGACCTGGAGACGACGCGCATTGCCTTCTGCTCGACTGTGACCGTGCCTAACACGAGTCCCCACGGCCTCGGATCGACTGCGGGACGCTCTCCAACGCCTCCTGCTCCACTCCAACGATGCGCGTGTCAACTTGACACTGCCGTGGATCGACGCTGAGACGACGCGCATCGCCTTTTGCTCGACTGTGACCGTGCCCAACACGCGTCCCCACGGCCTCGGACCGACTGCGGCACGCCTTCCAACGCCTCCTGCACCACTCCAACGATGCTCGTGTCGAGTCCCGACTGCTACTGATTGACTCAGGAGCGACGCGCATTGCCTTTTGCTTGACTGCAACCGTGCTGAACGCGCGTCCCCACGGCTTCCGATCGACGTCGGGACGCCCTTCAACACCACCCGCTTCACTCTAACGATGCACGTGTCGGGTCCCCACTGCCACCAATCGACTCAGGGACGACGCGCATTGCCTTTTGCTCGACTGTGACCGTGCCTAACACGCGTCCCCACGGCCTCGGACCGACTGCAGCACGCCTTCCAACGCCTCCTGCACCACTCCAACGATGCTCGTGTTGAGTCCCAACTGCTACTGATTGACTCAGGAGCGACGCGCATTGCCTTTTGCTTGACTGCAACCGTGCCGAACGCGTGTCTCTACGGCTTCTGATCGACGTCGGGACGCACTTCGACACCTCCCGCTCTACTCCAACAATGCGCGTGTCAAGTCAACACTGCCGTGGATCGAAGCTCGGACGACGCGCATAGCCTTTTGCTCGACTGTCACCGTGCCCCACACGCGTCCCCAGGGATACAGATCGACTACGGCACGCCCTCCTACGCCTCCTGCTCCACTCCAACGATGCTCGTGTCAAGTCCCTACTGCCACCGATCGACCTGGGGACGACGCGCGATGCCTTTTGCTCGACTGTGACTGTGCCTTACACGCGTCCATACGGCCTCAGACCGACTGCGGGACGCCCTTCAACACCACCCGCTTCACTCTAACGATGCTCGTGTCCAGTCCCTACTGCCACTGATCGACCCAGGGACAACGCGCATTGCCTTTTGCTCTACTATGACCGTGCTGAACACGTGTCACCACGGCGTCAGATCGACTGCGGGACGCCCCCAACGCCTCCTACTCCCTCTAACGATGCACTCGTCGGGTCCCCACTGCCACTGATCAACTTGGGGACGACGCGCATAGCCTTCTGCTCGACTGTGACCGTGCCTAACACGCGTCCCCAGGGCCTCAGATCGACCACGTCACGCCCTCCAACGCCTCCCGCTCCACTCCAACGATGCTCGTGTCCAGTCCCTACAGCCACCGATCGACTCTGGGGCGACGCGCATTGCCTTTTGCTCGACTGTGACCGTGCCAAACACGTGTCCTCACGACCTCAGATCGACTGCGAGACACCCTCTAACGCCTCTTGCCCCACTCCAACGATGCTTGCGTCAAGTCAACACAGCCGTGGATCGTCGCTGGGACGACGCGCATTGCCTTTTGCTCGAATGTCACCGTGCCCCACACACGTCCCTAGGGCCGCAGATCGACTGCGGGACGCCCCCCAACGCCTCCTGCACCACTCCAACAATGCGCGTGTCAAGTCAGCACTGCTGTGGAACGACGCTGGGACGACGCGCAATGCCTTTTGCTGGACTGTGACCGTGCCTAACACGCGTCCCCACGGCCTCGGACCGACTGAGGCACGCCTTCCAACGCCTCCTGCACCACTCCAACGATGCTCGTGTCGAGTCCCGACTGCTACTGATTGACTCAGGAGCGACGCGCATTGCCTTTTGCTTGACTGCAACCGTGCTGAACGCGCGTCCCCACGGCTTCCGATCGACGTCAGGACGCCCTTCAACACCACCCGCTTCACTCTAACGATGCACGTGTCGGGTCCCCACTGCCACCGATCGACTCAGGGACGACGCGCATTGCCTTTTGCTCTACTGTGACCGTACCTAACTCGTGTCCCCACGGCCTCGGATCGACTGCGGGATGCCCCCCAACGCCTCCTGCTCCACTCCAACGATGCTCGTGTCCAGTCCCTACTGCCACTGATCGACTCTGGGACGACGCGCATTGCCTTTTGCTCGACTGTCACCGTGCCCCACACACGTCCCCAGGGCAGCAGATCGACTGCGGGACGCCCCCCAGCGCCTCCTGCTCCACTCTAAAGATGCTCACGTCGAGTCCCCACAGCCACCGATCGACTCTGGGACGACGCGAATTGCCTTTTGCTCAACTGTGACCGTACCTAACTCGTGTCCCCACGGCCTCGGATCGACTGCGGGATGCCCCCCAACGCCTCCTGCTCCACTCTAACGATGCTCGCGTCGAGTCCCTACTGCCACCGATCGACCTGGGGACGACGCGCGATGCCTTTTGCTCGACTGTGGCCGTGCCTAACACGCGTCCCCACGGCCTCGGATCGACTGCGGAACGCCCTCTAACGCCTCCTGCTTCACTCCAACGATGCGCGCGTCAAGTCAGCACTGCCGTGAAACGACGCTGGGACGACGCGCATTGCCTTTTGTCCGACTGTCACCGTGCCCGACGCGCGTCGTCAGGGCCTCAGATCGACCACGTCACGCCCTCCAACGCCTCCCGCTCCGCTCCAACGATGCTCGTGTCGAGTCCCTACTGCCACCGATCGACCTGGGGACGACGCGCGATGCCTTTTGCTCGACCGTGACCGTGCCTAACACGTGTCACCACGGCCTCAGATCGACTGCGGGACGCCCCCAACGCCTCCTACTCCCTCTAACGATGCACTCGTCGAGTCCCTACTGCCACCGATCGACCTGGGGACGACGCGCGATGCCTTTTGCGCGACTGTGACTGTGCCTCACACGCGTCCACACGGCCTCAGACCGACTGCGGGACGCCCTCCAACACCACCCGCTTCACTCTAACGATGCTCGTGTCCAGTCCCTACTGCCACTGATCGACCCTGGGACGACGCGCATTGCCTTTTGCTCTACTATGACCGTGCTTAACACGTGTCCCCACGGCCTCGGATCGACTGCGGGACGCCCTCTAACGCCTCCTGCTCCACTCCAACAATGCGCGTGTCAAGTCAGCACCGCCGTGGAACGACGCTGGGACGACGCGCGTTGCCGTTTGCTCGACTGTCACCGTGCCCCACACACGTCCCCAGGGCCGCAGATCGACTGCGGGACGCCCCCCAGCGCCTCCTGCACCACTCCAACGATGCTCGTGTCGAGTCCTAACTGCTACGGATTGACTCTGGGGCGACGCGCATTGCCTTTTGCTTGACTGCGACCGTGCCGAACGCGCGTCCCCACGGCTTCCGATCGACGTCGGGACGCCCTTCAACACCACCCGCTTCACTCTAACGATGCACGTGTCGGGTCCCCACTGCCACTGATCGACTCTGGGACGACGCGCATTGCCTTTTGCTCGACTGTGACCGTACCTAACTCGTGTCCCCACGGCCTCAGATCGACTGCGGGATGCCCCCCAACGCCTTCTGCTCCACTCCAACGATGCGCGTGTCAAGTCAACACAGCCGTGGATCGACGCTGGGACGACGCGCATTGCCTTCAGCTCGACTGTCACCGTGCCCCACACACGTCCCCAGGGCCGCAGATCGACTGCGGGACGCCCCCCAACGCCTCCTGCTCCACTCTAAATATGCTCACGTCGAGTCCCCACAGCCACCGATCGACTCTGGGACGACGCGCATTGCCTTCTGCTCGACTGTGACTGTGCCTTACACGCGTCCATACGGCCTCAGACCGACTGCGCGACGCCCTTCAACACCACCCGCTTCACTCTAACGATGCTCGTGTCCAGTCCCTACTGCCACTGATCGACCCTGGGACGACGCGCATTGCCTTTTGCTCAACTGTGACCGTACCTAACTCGTGTCCCCACGGCCTCGGATCGACTGCGGGACGCCCCCAACGCCTCCTACTCCCTCTAACGATGCACTCGTCGGGTCCCTACTGCCACTGATCGACTTGGGGACGACGCGCATTGCCTTCTGCTCGACTGTGACTGTGCCTTACACGCGTCCACACGGCCTCAGACCGACTGCCGGACGCCCTCCAACGCCTCCTGCTCCACTCCAACGATGCTTGCGTCAAGTCAACACAGCCGTGGATCGACGCTGGGACGACGCGCATTGCCTTCTGCTCGACTGTGACTGTGCCTTACACGCGTCCATACGGCCTCAGACCGACTGCGCGACGCCCTTCAACACCACCCGCTTCACTCTAACGATGCTCGTGTCCAGTCCCTACTGCCACTGATTGACCCTGGGACGACGCGCATTGCCTTTTGCTCAGCTGTGACCGTACCTAACTCGTGTCCCCACGGCCTCGGATCGACTGCGGGATGCCCCCCAGCGCCTCCTGCTCCACTCTAACGATGCTTGTGTCGAGTCCCCACTGCCACCGATCGACCTGGGGACGACGCGCGATGCCTTTTGCTCGACTGTGACCGTGCCTAACACGCGTCCCCACGGCCTCGGATCGACCGCGGGACGCCCTTTAACGCCTCCTGCTTCACTCCAACGATGCGCGCGTCAAGTCAGCACTGCCGTGAAACGACGCTGGGACGACGCGCATTGCCTTTTGCCCGACTGTCACCGTGCCCGACGCGCGTCCCCAGGGCCTCAGATCGACCACGTCACGCCCTCCAACGCCTCCCGCTCCACTCTAACGATGCTCGTGTCGAGTCCCTACTGCCACTGATCGACTTGAGGACGACGCGCATTGCCTTCTGCTCGACTGTGACTGTGCCTCACACGCGTCCATACGGCCTCAGACCGACTGCGGGACGCCCTCCAACACCACCCGCTTCACTCTAACGATGCTCGTGTCCAGTCCCTACTGCCACTGATCGACCCTGGGACGACGCGCATTGCCTTTTGCTCTACTATGACCGTGCTTAACACGTGTCACCACGGCCTCAGATCGACTGCGGGACGCCCCCAACGCCTCCTACTCCCTCTAACGATGCACTCGTCGAGTCCCTACTGCCACCGATCGACCTGGGGACGACGCGCGATGCCTTTTGCGCGACTGTGACTGTGCCTCACACGCGTCCATACGGCCTCAGACCGACTGCGGGACGCCCTCCAACACCACCCGCTTCACTCTAACGATGCGCGCGTCAAGTCAGCACTGCCGTGAAACGACGCTGGGACGACGCGCATTGCCTTTTGTCCGACTGTCACCGTGCCCGACGCGCGTCCCCAGGGCCTCAGATCGACCACGTCACGCCCTCCAACGCCTCCCGCTCCACTCCAACGATGCTCGTGTCGAGTCCCTACTGCCACCGATCGACCTGGGGACGACGCGCGATGCCTTTTGCTCGACCGTGACCGTGCCTAACACGCGTCCCCACGGCCTCGGATCGACTGCGGGACGCCCTCTAACGCCTCCTGCTCCACTCCAACGATGCGCGTGTCAAGTCAGCACTGCCGTGGAACGACGCTGGGACGACGCGCATTGCCTTTTGCTCGACTGTCACCGTGCACCACACACGTCCCCAGGGCCGCAGATCGACTGCGGGACGCCCCCCAACGCCTCCTGCTCCACTCTAAATATGCTTACGTCGAGTCCCCACAGCCACCGATCGACTCTGGGACGACGCGCGTTGCCGTTTGCTCGACTGTCACCGTGCCCCACACGCGTCCCCACGGCCTCGGACCGACTGCCGGACGCCCTCCAACGCCTCCCGCTCCACTCTAACGATGCTCGTGTCGAGTCCCTACTGCCTCTGATCGACTTGGGGACGACGCGCATTGCCTTCTGCTCGACTGTGACTGTGCCTTACACGCGTCCATACGGCCTCAGACCGACTGCGCGACGCCCTTCAACACCACCCGCTTCACTCTAACGATGCTCGTGTCCAGTCCCTACTGCCACTGATCGACCCTGGGACGACGCGCATTGCCTTTTGCTCTACTATGACCGTGCTTAACACGTGTCACCACGGCCTCAGATCGACTGCGGGACGCCCCCAACGCCTCCTACTTCCTCTAACGATGCACTCGTCGGGTCCCTACTGCCGCTGATCGACTTGGGGACGACGCGCATTGCCTTCTGCTCGACTGTGACTGTGCCTTACACGCGTCCACACGGCCTCAGACCGACTGCCGGACGCCCTCCAACGCCTCCTGCTCCTCTCCAACGATGCTTGCGTCAAGTCAACACAGCCGTGGATCGACCCGGGGACGAAGCGCGATGCCTTTTGCTCGACCGTGACCGTGCCTAACACGCGTCCCCACGGCCTCGGATCGACTGCGGGACGCCCTCTAACGCCTCCCGCTCCACTCCAACGATGCGCGTGTCAAGTCAGCACTGCCGTGGAACGACGCTGGGACGACGCGCATTGCCTTTTGCTCGACTGTCACCGTGCCCCACACACGTCGCCAGGGCCGCAGATCGACTGCGGGACGCCCCCCAACGCCTCCTGCTCCACTCTAAATATGCTCACGTCGAGTCCCCACAGCCACCGATCGACTCTGGGACGACGCGCATTGCCTTTTGCTCGACTGTGACCGTACCTAACTCGTGTCCCCACGGCCTCGGATCGACTGCGGGACGCCCTCTAACGCCTCCTGCTCCACTCCAACGATGCGCGTGTCAAGTCAGCACCGCCGTGGAACGACGCTGGGACGACGCGCGTTGCCGTTTGCTCGACTGTCACCGTGCCCCACACACGTCCCCAGGGTTGCAGATCGACTGCGGGACGCCCCCCAACGCCTCCTGCACCACTCCAACGATGCTCGTGTCGAGTCCTAACTGCTACGGATTGACTCTGGGGCGACGCGCATTGCCTTTTGCTTGACTGCGACCGTGCCGAACGCGCGTCCCCACGGCTTCCGATCGACGTCGGGACGCCCTTCAACACCACCCGCTTCACTCTAACGATGCACGTGTCGGGTCCCCACTGCCACCGATCGACTCAGAGACGACGCGCTTTGCCCTTTGCTCGACTGTGACGGTGCCGAACGAGTGTCCTCACGACCTCATAACGACTGCGGGACACCCAACGGCGCCTCGTGCTCCACTCCAACGATGCTCGTGTCCAGTCCCTACTGCCACTGATCGACTCTGGGACGGCGCGCATTGCCTTTTGCTCGACTGTGACCGTACCTAACTCGTGTCCCTACGGCCTCAGATCGACTGCGGGATGTCCTCCAACGCCTCCTGCTCCACTCCAACGATGCTCGTGTCGAGTCCCCACTGCCACCGATCGACCTGGAGACGACGCGCATTGCCTTTTGCTCGACTGTGACGGTGGCTAACACGCGTCCCCACGGCCTCGGATTGACTGCAGGACGCCCTCCAACGCCTCCTGCTCCACTCCAACGATGCTCGTGTCGAGTCCCCACTGCCACTGATCGACCTGGAGACGACGCGCATTGCCTTCTGCTCGACTGTGACCGTGCCTAACACGAGTCCCCACGGCCTCGGATCGACTGCGGGACGCTCTCCAACGCCTCCTGCTCCACTCCAACGATGCGCGTGTCAACTTGACACTGCCGTGGATCGACGCTGAGACGACGCGCATCGCCTTTTGCTCGACTGTGACCGTGCCCAACACGCGTCCCCACGGCCTCGGACCGACTGCGGCACGCCTTCCAACGCCTCCTGCACCACTCCAACGATGCTCGTGTCGAGTCCCGACTGCTACTGATTGACTCAGGAGCGACGCGCATTGCCTTTTGCTTGACTGCAACCGTGCTGAACGCGCGTCCCCACGGCTTCCGATCGACGTCGGGACGCCCTTCAACACCACCCGCTTCACTCTAACGATGCACGTGTCGGGTCCCCACTGCCACCAATCGACTCAGGGACGACGCGCATTGCCTTTTGCTCGACTGTGACCGTGCCTAACACGCGTCCCCACGGCCTCGGACCGACTGCAGCACGCCTTCCAACGCCTCCTGCACCACTCCAACGATGCTCGTGTTGAGTCCCAACTGCTACTGATTGACTCAGGAGCGACGCGCATTGCCTTTTGCTTGACTGCAACCGTGCCGAACGCGTGTCTCTACGGCTTCTGATCGACGTCGGGACGCACTTCGACACCTCCCGCTCTACTCCAACAATGCGCGTGTCAAGTCAACACTGCCGTGGATCGAAGCTCGGACGACGCGCATAGCCTTTTGCTCGACTGTCACCGTGCCCCACACGCGTCCCCAGGGATACAGATCGACTACGGCACGCCCTCCTACGCCTCCTGCTCCACTCCAACGATGCTCGTGTCAAGTCCCTACTGCCACCGATCGACCTGGGGACGACGCGCGATGCCTTTTGCTCGACTGTGACTGTGCCTTACACGCGTCCATACGGCCTCAGACCGACTGCGGGACGCCCTTCAACACCACCCGCTTCACTCTAACGATGCTCGTGTCCAGTCCCTACTGCCACTGATCGACCCAGGGACAACGCGCATTGCCTTTTGCTCTACTATGACCGTGCTGAACACGTGTCACCACGGCGTCAGATCGACTGCGGGACGCCCCCAACGCCTCCTACTCCCTCTAACGATGCACTCGTCGGGTCCCCACTGCCACTGATCAACTTGGGGACGACGCGCATAGCCTTCTGCTCGACTGTGACCGTGCCTAACACGCGTCCCCAGGGCCTCAGATCGACCACGTCACGCCCTCCAACGCCTCCCGCTCCACTCCAACGATGCTCGTGTCCAGTCCCTACAGCCACCGATCGACTCTGGGGCGACGCGCATTGCCTTTTGCTCGACTGTGACCGTGCCAAACACGTGTCCTCACGACCTCAGATCGACTGCGAGACACCCTCTAACGCCTCTTGCCCCACTCCAACGATGCTTGCGTCAAGTCAACACAGCCGTGGATCGTCGCTGGGACGACGCGCATTGCCTTTTGCTCGAATGTCACCGTGCCCCACACACGTCCCTAGGGCCGCAGATCGACTGCGGGACGCCCCCCAACGCCTCCTGCTCCACTCCAACAATGCGCGTGTCAAGTCAGCACTGCTGTGGAACGACGCTGGGACGACGCGCAATGCCTTTTGCTGGACTGTGACCGTGCCTAACACGCGTCCCCACGGCCTCGGACCGACTGAGGCACGCCTTCCAACGCCTCCTGCACCACTCCAACGATGCTCGTGTCGAGTCCCGACTGCTACTGATTGACTCAGGAGCGACGCGCATTGCCTTTTGCTTGACTGCAACCGTGCTGAACGCGCGTCCCCACGGCTTCCGATCGACGTCGGGACGCCCTTCAACACCACCCGCTTCACTCTAACGATGCACGTGTCGGGTCCCCACTGCCACCGATCGACTCAGGGACGACGCGCATTGCCTTTTGCTCTACTGTGACCGTACCTAACTCGTGTCCCCACGGCCTCGGATCGACTGCGGGATGCCCCCCAACGCCTCCTGCTCCACTCCAACGATGCTCGTGTCCAGTCCCTACTGCCACTGATCGACTCTGGGACGACGCGCATTGCCTTTTGCTCGACTGTGACCGTACCTAACTCGTGTCCCCACGTCCTCAGATCGACTGCGGGATGCCCACCAACGCCTCCTGCTCCACTCCAACGATGCTTGCGTCAAGTCAACACAGCCGTGGATCGACGCTGGGACGACGCGCATTGCCTTTTGCTCGACTGTCACCGTGCCCCACACACGTCCCCAGGGCCGCAGATCGACTGCGGGACGCCCCCCAACGCCTCCTGCTCCACTCTAAATATGCTCTCGTCGAGTCCCCACAGCCACCAATCGACTCTGGGACGACGCGCATTGCCTTTTGCTCAACTGTGACCGTACCTAACTCGTGTCCCCACGGCCTCGGATCGACTGCGGGATGCCCCCTAACGCCTCCTGCTCCACTCCAAAGATGCTCGTGTCGAGTCCCTACTGCCACCGATCGACCTGGGGACGACGCGCGATGCCTTTTGCTCGACCGTGACCGTGCCTAACACGCGTCCCCACGGCCTCGGATCGACTGCGGGACGCCCTCTAACGCCTCCTGCTCCACTCCAACGATGCGCGTGTCAGGTCAGCACCGCCGTGGAACGACGCTGGGACGACGCGCATTGCCTTTTGCTCGACTGTCACCGTGCCCCACACACGTCCCCAGGGCCGCAGATCGACTGCGGGACGCCCCCCATCGCCTCCTGCTCCACACTAAAGATGCTCACGTCGAGTCCCCACAGCCACCGATCGACTCTGGGACGACGCGAATTGCCTTTTGCTCAACTGTGACCGTACCTAACTCGTGTCCCCACGGCCTCGGATCGACTGCGGGATGCCCCCCAGCGCCTCCTGCTCCACTCTAACGATGCTTGTGTCGAGTCCCCACTGCCACCGATCGACCTGGGGACGACGCGCGATGCCTTTTGCTCGACTGTGACCGTGCCTAACACGCGTCCCCACGGCCTCGGATCGACCGCGGGACGCCCTCCAACGCCTCCTGCTTCACTCCAACGATGCGCGCGTCTAGTCAGCACTGCCGTGAAACGACGCTGGGACGACGCGCATTGCCTTTTGCCCGACTGTCACCGTGCCCGACGCGCGTCCCCAGGGCCTCAGATCGACCACGTCACGCCCTCCAACGCCTCCCGCTCCACTCTAACGATGCTCGTGTCGAGTCCCTACTGCCACTGATCGACTTGAGGACGACGCGCATTGCCTTCTGCTCGACTGTGACTGTGCCTCACACGCGTCCCCACGGCCTCGGATCGACTGCGGGACGCCCTCTAACGCCTCCTGCTCCACTCCAACGATGCGTGTGTCTAGTCAGCACTGCCGTGGAACGACGCTGGGACGACGCGCATTGCCTTTTGCTCGACTGTGACCGTGCCTAACACGCGTCCCCACGGCCTCGGACCGACTGCGGCACGCCTTCCAACGCCTCCTGCACCACTCCAACGATGCTCGTGTCGAGTCCCAACTGCTACTGATTGACTCAGGAGCGACGCGCATTGCCTTTTGCTTGACTGCAACCGTGCCGAACGCGCGTCCCCACGGCTTCCGATCGACGTCAGGACGCCCTTCAACACCACCCGCTTCACTCTAACGATGCACGTGTCGGGTCCCCACTGCCACCGATCGGATCAGAGACGTCGCGCTTTGCCCTTTGCTCGACTGTGACGGTGCCGAACGAGTGTCCTCACGACCTCATATCGACTGCGGGACACCCAACGGCGCCTCGTGCTCCACTCCAACGATGCTCGTGTCCAGTCCCTACTGCCACTGATCGACTCTGGGACGACGCGCATTGCCTTTTGCTCGACTGTGACCGTACCTAACTCGTGTCCCCACGGCCTCAGATCGACTGCGGGATGCCCCCCAACGCCTTCTGCTCCACTCCAACGATGCGCGTGTCAAGTCAGCACTGCCGTGAAACGACGCTGGGACGACGCGCATTGCCTTTTGCCCGACTGTCACCGTGCCCGACGCGCGTCCCCAGGGCCTCAGATCGACCACGTCACGCCCTCTAACGCCTCCCGCTCCACTCTAACGATGCTCGTGTCGAGTCCCTACTGCCTCTGATCGACTTGGGGACGACGCGCATTGCCTTCTGCTCGACTGTGACTGTGCCTTACTCGCGTCCATACGGCCTCAGACCGACTGCGCGACGCCCTTCAACACCACCCGCTTCACTCTAACGATGCTCGTGTCCAGTCCCTACTGCCACTGATCGACCCTGGGACGACGCGCATTGCCTTTTGCTCTACTATGACCGTGCTTAACACGTGTCACCACGGCCTCAGATCGACTGCGGGACGCCCCCAACGCCTCCTACTCCCTCTAACGATGCGCTCGTCGGGTCCCTACTGCCACTGATCGACTTGGGGACGACGCGCATTGCCTTCTGCTCGACTGTGACTGTGCCTTACACGCGTCCACACGGCCTCAGACCGACTGCCGGACGCCCTCCAACGCCTCCTGCTCCTCTCCAACGATGCTTGCGTCAAGTCAACACAGCCGTGGATCGACGCTGGGACGACGCGCATTGCCTTTTGCTCGACTGTCACCGTGCCCCACACACGTCCCCAGGGCCGCAGATCGACTGCGGGACGCCCCCCAGCGCCTCCTGCTCCACTCTAAAGATGCTCACGTCGAGTCCCCACAGCCACCGATCGACTCTGGGACGACGCGAATTAAATTTTGCTCAACTGTGACCGTGCCTAACACGCGTCCCCACGGCCTCGGATCGACTGCGGGACGCCCTCTAACGCCTCCTGCTCCACTCCAACGATGCGCGTGTCAAGTCAGCACCGCCGTGGAACGACGCTGGGACGACGCGCGTTGCCGTTTGCTCGACTGTCACCGTGCCCCACACACGTCCCCAGGGCCGCAGATCGACTGCGGGACGCCCCCCAACGCCTCCTGCACCACTCCAACGATACTCGTGTCGAGTCCTAACTGCTACGGATTGACTCTGGGGCGACGCGCATTGCCTTTTGCTTGACTGCGACCGTGCCGAACGCGCGTCCCCACGGCTTCCGATCGACGTCGGGACGCCCTTCAACACCACCCGCTTCACTCTAACGATGCACGTGTCGGGTCCCCACTGCCACTGATCGACTCTGGGACGACGCGCATTGCCTTTTGCTCGACTGTGACCGTACCTAACTCGTGTCCCCACGGCCTCAGATCGACTGCGGGATGCCCCCCAACGCCTTCTGCTCCACTCCAACGATGCGCGTGTCAAGTCAACACAGCCGTGGATCGACGCTGGGACGACGCGCATTGCCTTTTGCTCGACTGTCACCGTGCCCGACGCGCGTCCCCAGGGCCTCAGATCGACCACGTCACGCCCTCCAACGCCTCCCGCTCCACTCTAACGATGCTCGTGTCGAGTCCCTACTGCCACTGATCGACTTGGGGACGACGCGCATTGCCTTCTGCTCGACTGTGACTGTGCCTCACACGCGTCCATACGGCCTCAGACCGACTGCGGGACGCCCTCCAACACCACCCGCTTCACTCTAACGATGCTCGTGTCCAGTCCCTACTGCCACTGATCGACCCTGGGACGACGCGCATTGCCTTTTGCTCTACTATGACCGTGCTTAACACGTGTCACCACGGCCTCAGATCGACTGCGGGACGCCCTCTAACGCCTCCTGCTCCACTCCAACGATGCGCGTGTCAAGTCAGCACCGCCGTGGAACGACGCTGGGACGACGCGCGTTGCCGTTTGCTCGACTGTCACCGTGCCCCACATACGTCCCCAGGGCCGCAGATCGACTGCGGGACGCCCCCCAACGCCCCCTGCACCACTCCAACGATGCTCGTGTCGAGTCCTAACTGCTACGGATTGACTCTGGGGCGACGCGCATCGCCTTTTGCTTGACTGCGACCGTGCCGAACGCGCGTCCCCACGGCTTCCGATCGACGTCGGGACGCCCTTCAACACCACCCGCTTCACTCTAACGATGCACGTGTCGGGTCCCCACTGCCACCGATCGACTCAGAGACGACGCGCTTTGCCCTTTGCTCAACTGTGACGGTGCCGAACGAGTGTCCTCACGACCTCATAACGACTGCGGGACACCCAACGGCGCCTCGTGCTCCACTCCAACGATGCTCGTGTCCAGTCCCTACTGCCACTGATCGACTCTGGGACGACGCGCATTGCCTTTTGCTCAACTGTGACCGTACCTAACTCGTGTCCCCACGGCCTCGGATCGACTGCGGGACGCCCTCTAACGCCTCCTGCCCCACTCCAACGATGCGCGTGTCTAGTCAGCACTGCCGTGGAACGACGCTGGGACGACGCGCATTGCCTTTTGCTCGACTGTGACCGTGCCTAACACGCGTCCCCACGGCCTCGGACCGACTGCGGGACGCCCCCAACGCCTCCTACTCCCTCTAACGATGCACTCGTCGGGTCCCTACTGCCACCGATCGACCTGGGGACGACGCGCGATGCCTTTTGCTCAACTGTGACCGTGCCCAACTCGTGTCACCACGGCCTCAGATCGACTGCGGGACGCCCCCAACGCCTCCTACTCCCTCTAACGATGCACTCGTCGAGTCCCTACTGCCACCGATCGACCTGGGGACGACGCGCGATGCCTTTTGCTCGACTGTGACCGTGCCTAACACGCGTCCCCACGGCCTCGGATCGACTGCGGGACGCCCTCTAACGCCTCCTGCTCCACTCCAACGATGCGCGTGTCAAGTCAGCACTGCCGTGGAACGACGCTGGGACGACGCGCATTGCCTTTTGCTCGACTGTCACCGTGCCCCACACACGTCCCCAGGGCCGCAGATCGACTGGGGGACGCCCCCCAACGCCTCCTACTCCACTCTAAATATGCTCACGTCGAGTCCCCACAGCCACCAATCGACTCTGGGACGACGCGCATTGCCTTTTGCTCAACTGTGACCGTACCTAACTCGTGTCCCCACGGCCTCGGATCGACTGCGGGATGCCCCCCATCGCCTCCTGCTCCACTCCAACGATGCTTTTGTCGAGTCCCTACTGCCACCGATCGACCTGGGGACGACGCGCGATGCCTTTTGCTCGACTGTGACCGTGCCTAACACGCGTCCCCACGGCCTCGGATCGACTGCGGGACGCCCTCTAACGCCTCCTGCTCCACTCCAACGATGCGCGTGTCAAGTCAGCACCGCCGTGGAACGACGCTGGGACGACGCGCATTGCCGTTTGCTCGACTGTCACCGTGCCCCACACACGTCCCCAGGGCCGCAGATCGACTGCGGGACGCCCCCCAGCGCCTCCTGCTCCACTCTTACGATGCTCACGTCGAGACCCCACAGCCACCGATCGACTCTGGGACGACGCGCATTGCCTTTTGCTTGACTGCGACCGTGCCGAACGCGCGTCCCCACGGCTTCCGATCGACGTCGGGACGCCCTTCAACACCACCCGCTTCACTCTAACGATGCACGTGTCGGGTCCCCACTGCCACCGATCGACTCAGAGACGACGCGCTTTGCCCTTTGCTCGACTGTGACGGTGCCGAACGAGTGTCCTCACGACCTCATATCGACTGCGGGACACCCAACGGCGCCTCGTGCTCCACTCCAACGATGCTCGTGTCCGGTCCCTACTGCCACTGATCGACTCTGGGACGACGCGCATTGCCTTTTGCTCGACTGTGACCGTACCTAACTCGTGTCCCCACGTCCTCAGATCGACTGCGGCACGCCCTCCAATGCCTCCTGCTCCACTCCAACGATGCTTGCGTCAAGTCAACACAGCCGTGGATCGACGCTGGGACGACGCGCATTGCCTTTTGCTCGACTGTCACCGTGCCCCACACGCGTCCCCAGGGCCACAGATCGACTACGGCACGCCCTCCTAGGCCTCCTGCTGCACTCTAACGATGCTCACGTCGAGTCCCTACAGCCACCGATCGACTCTGGGACGACGCGCATTGCCTTTTGCTCAACTGTGACCGTGCCTAACTCGTGTCCCCACGGCCTCAGATCGACTGCGGGACAACCGCCAGCGCCTCCTGCTCCACTCTAACGATGCTCGTGTCCAGTCCCTACTGCCACTGATCGACTCTGGGACGACGCGCATTGCCTTTTGCTTGACTGTGACCGTACCTAACTCGTGTCCCCACGGCCTCAGATCAACTGCCGGACGCCTATCAGCGCCTCCTGCTCCACTCTAACGATGCTCGTGTCGAGTCCCCACTGCCGCTGATCGACTTGGGGACGACGCGCATTGCCTTCTGCTCGACTGTGACTGTGCCTTACACGCGTCCATACGGCCTCAGACCGACTGCGGGACGCCCTCCAACTCCTCCTGCTCCACTCCAACGATGCTTGCGTCGAGTCAACACAGCCGTGGATCGACGCTGGGACGACGCGCATTGCCTTCTGCTCGACTGTCACCGTGCCCCACACACGTCCCCAGGGCCGCAGATCGACTGCGGGACGCCCTCCAACGCCTCCTGCTCCACTCCAGCGATGCTCGTGTCGAGTCCCTACTGCCACCGATCGACCTGGGGACGACGCGCGATGCCTTTTGCTCGACTGTGACCGTGCCTGACACGCGACCCCACGGCCTCGGATCGACTGCGGGACGCCCTCTAACGCCTCCTGCTTCACTCCAACGATGCGCGTGTCAAGTCAGCTCTGCCGTGGAACGACGCTGGGACGACGCGCATTGCCTTTTGCTCGACTGTGACCGTGCCTAACGCGCGTCCCCACGGCCTCGGACCGACTGCGGCACGCCTTCCAACGCCTCCTGCACCACTCCAACGATGCTCGTGTCGAGTCCCAACTGCTACTGATTGACTCAGGAGCGACGCGCATTGCCTTTTGCTTGACTGCAACCGTGCCGAACGCGCGTCCCCACGGCTTCCGATCGACGTCGGGACGCCCTCCAACACCACCCGCTTCACTCTAACGATGCACGTGTCGGGTCCCCACTGCCACCGATCGACTCAGAGACGACGCGCTTTGCCCTTTGCTCGACTGTGACGGTGCCGAACGAGTGTCCTCACGACCTCATATCGACTGCGGGACACCCAACGGCGCCCTGTGCTCCACTCCAACGATGCTCGTGTCCAGTCCCTACTGCCACTGATCGACTCTGGGACGACGCGCATTGCCTTTTGCTCGACTGTGACCGTACCTAACTCGTGTCCCCACGGCCTCAGATCGACTGCGGCACGCCTTCCAACGCCTCCTGCACCACTCCAACGATGCTCGTGTCGTGTGACGTCCCAGACGCACTAATCAACAAAAAAAAACAATTCCTAATGTTGACGTACGCGGAGCGACACTGCAATAACGGAGCCCTGTTTTATTTGAGGGACCCGGGCCCCCGCTATGGATTAGATTCGTCAAAAGGTGTGAATAAAAGGGTAACGTAATGAGCGTCTTACCTTAATCAAGGAAGATGACTTCTGGCTCGGAATCCAAATCGATGACTTCCGGTTCTTCCACCCAGTCGTATACGCACGGTACCGGGAACAGCTTCCTCCTGATGTCTACCTGCTCGTATAATAGTCCCTCGCTGACTCGTGTAATCGTCTGAATTACTTCCCGTTCTACCCCGTGAGATGAGAACGGCTGGTCAACCCTAGGTTGCTCGGAGGTGCTCGAAGAGAAGGTGCCCGATTCTTCGTTGCTGCTGGATCGCGTAAAGATCGGAAGGATCTCTGATGGATTACGAATGCGGTTGATTCTAGCTAATGCAGCCTGCTTTTTGGCTCGAAGTCGACGGCCTGCGCGATGTCTACTCTTACGGCTTTGGCGCTTATTCGACTTTGACATCTACCGAATGGAGAAAAGGGGTATAGGAATTAATTAACTTGGAAAAGCTAGTTTTTCAAGCTTAATTAAGTCAGCGTCTCCGCTAACAACCAGAGTTAAATGTGGGTAAAGGGAATTACCTTGGAATATCACTGACTCTAGTTTCAGGTTCAAGAAATGAGAACTCGGTGAAATAAATCTTTGTGTTTAGTATATTGTTACAATAAATTCGAAAAAAGGTACAATGTTTTAATATTCTAGTCGCGTATGTTAAGAGTTTACGTTCAAACAGAGCGCTTAAGCTATAGCGAATGTGTCTGAGTTCTAGACGTGCAAGCTAACTGTGTAACTCGTAGAGATTTATAAGAACTCGACTGGTCTGCTTGAAGCGCGGATGAGAAGTTAAAATGGTTACAATATTTGATATATTAGACGCGTATACTAAGAGTTAACGTTAAACAGAGCGCTAAGCTGTTAGCGAATGTGTACAGGTTCTAAACGTGCAAGTTAACTGTGTAACTCGTAGAGATTTACAAGAACCCGACTGGTCAGCTTGAAGCGCGGATGAGAAGTGAAGTCCAGGGTGAACGGCGTCGACCGTCTCAGCTCTCGGGTGTCCTGGTGCGCATGCGCGGGGCGGTGGTGCGCGCGCCGCTGGCCTGCCTCGACGCGCTCGGTGTCACGTAGGCGCGCGTGACGTCAGAGCCTTGGAATGCGGCCCTTTGTTGGCGGAGTCCCGTTAGGTCCGACCTGTTGCTGCCTGCCTGCGTGCACGTGTTCGGGGTCCGGCGCCGACTTGTCGCTGCCTGCCTGCTTGCACGTGGTGGGCCTGACGTCATGCTGCGAGGGTTGTCTTGTTTTATTGCCCTGTTGTAAACCGGTCCCTGGCTAAGTGCGGGTCTGGCTTCGCTCTCTTTTATGACGGTCGAGTAGACAGGTTTTTCCCGCTCGACCCTTGGCCTTTGTTCTGTGTTGGCGTCGGTCCGTCGGCCTGGGCTGGAATTGTTTAGCTCAGTTTCTCCTCGGGTATCGGATCGCCACGTCGATGTTTTCTGCTTAAGTGTTCGGTGCTTGACGGATTTATTGCTTCCGTCTGTTTATTGTATCGGAGTTTCAAGAAGGTTTAGTCTAGTGCAATCTTAACTATGCAAGATCTTATCTTTATTACGATGAGCGCTCAGCGGGTGTTTATGCTTGGGTTCGCCTATGAACCTTTGTTTAAGTGGTTCGAGACCCGCTGGCCGCTCTGCTTATAGTTATTTGTTTATTATAGTGAAAGTGGTTACTTCTAAGAAGTGCACGTGGTCGAGCGCTGAACGTGCAGAATGTCACGTAGGCCTGCTGAAGGCGTATTTCGGATGAAGGGATAAGGTTTCCCATTTGCGCGTCGATGACGTGTACTCCTTTTATGTAATATGAATATGAGTATATTGTATTTATGGGTAAGTTTATACGATTATTTATTATATCTCGTTTATTTTATCATTCGTAATAAGACGAGTATGGTAATTATGAGTATGCATACATATGTATGTGTACAGTGAATAGAGCGAGCCAAGATGGCGGCCTCTTAGCACGACTGTGAATACGGCTTGTCGCCTGGTGCTTCCTGCCGGGTACGCCATGTTGCCTTGCCCTTCGCTTATGGTATATTATGGTGTATTCCTATAGTTTAGGTATAGTACAAGTATATGTTATTCTATAGTAGCATACTCGAGGTAAGAGAGCAACAGTTTTAGTATGGTAATAGGAAAAATATGTATAGGGTAGACGTTCTTCCGGGGACGTCACACCCCCCTCCTTATTCGAAGGAAATAAGTTTTTATTTCCGTAAAAGATCTTAGCGGCGTTATTAGACCAAGTTAAGATCTTTTGCTCTCTGTTGTGCTCTTTCCTCGAGCTTCTTTAACTCTATGTCAGAATTTAGGTCCAAATTTTCTGGAAAGTGGATTGACTGTGACGGAACGTGGTAAATTATTTTATTCAGTGGTTCCGTCTGCTCCTGGGCGTCAGTCGTCATTGGTTGATCGGTCTTTTGTCCTCGTAAGTGCATTAGTAGATGCGTCACTGAGTCCCACAGTGAGGCTACTAGGTGGTAACTGCATCCATATGCTGTGTGGAGCGTATAACCGTGTATGCATGTGTCGATTAAGAATTTCAGCAGTGCCCATACGGCCCAGATCCCCCATATTCCTCCGACAACACTCCCGAAGGTGGTGAATCCAGTAAATAGTCTTTTTGCCGTCGATTCCGCTATCCGTGTTAGAGTCTTTTCGTCCAACAGGTTGTACATATTGATTGTTCCTGTTCCGATGGTCTCGCCTCGGGCGCCTCTGGATATGGTATCGAGTAGTGCGGGTTTCTCTGCCGGAAACATGATGTGTTCTCGTAATTCTTGCAATTCCTCCTCAGTGTAAATTCCGCTTGATCCCAGGGGTCCAGGGTTACTATATTTCCAATTCATGTTTGTCAAGGGTTTAAGTTTCTGTGGTACCTTGGCTTCGGATGCCCTTGGCGTGAACTTGTACCACGTCTCTTCTACCTTAAACATCGGTGGTACAACCTCGTTGCAGCTCCTCCTGGTTCCAGTCTTCACGAGAATCCTCGACTTGGGTCGCAGGAACATGCTCTCATTCTGATGGTTCACAGGAAGATCGTTGTAACATTCTGCCGTCTTGCGGAATTCTACTTCTACGGGGATGCATTTCATAATATATATTACTTCACCGGCTATTGTTGCGAAATAGCCGGGGCCCTTCATAAGGTTAAAGGCAAAACTGTCTGGTGATAACTCAGCGAGGTTCAATGCGTTTTTCAGCACCTGCTGCTCTAATTTACATTTCTGTTCGATCACGTCCCTGTATAGGTTGGTGGTCTGCGTCCTGATGTGTTTTTCTACATAAATGAATTTTGAATTGATGTACGAAAAGATGTCGATGTTTGATACTGCCAATCTCGATCGTTGTTTGAAAACTTCCGTCGGATTGGTCTCAAAGATGAATAGACGGGGGTGCTCTGTGTTAATGATTTTATAGCCGCAAATGGTGGCTCTGGACCTTTCCATTAGCGCAAAAGTGGTATCACCCGTCTGTAGTGAGTAAACAGTTGGAGAGTCCGTCGCGTTCGTTCGGTCTGCGTATCCCGTGTAAAGTACGTCGTACTTGTCAAATTTACATTCGTCGAGGGGCGTTGTTGTCCAGTAGGTATGGCCACCCTCATCGTCGATGCACTGCCCGTCTCCAAAAGGGCAGGTCGTTCCACTCTTTAGTAGGATCTGGTTGTTGGAGATCTTGACGTTCGCCGTGTACGAATATACCGAAATCTTGATAACCGCTTGAACGACAGCGCTTTCCCACTGTCCATAACCGTCGTTATAATACTGTCCTTGGCAGGTTCCGTCAGAGGTAAGGCTGCCGGCCAAGGTGGCGTCGCGTAGCGTCGTTACATTTGTTGGGATCTCAACTAGATGCGTCTGTGACCCGAGGGTTAGCGTACCTGTGCGATGTAGGGTCTCACATGCTTCCCGTGAGATTCTGGGAAGGTAAGCCTTTCTTCCTCCGTCGGTCACTGAATTATGTGAAAATTGTCCGCATCGGTAAACTGTTCTGTCGATTTCCACCTTGCACTGTAAGACCTGCGCCTGTTTATATTCCGTGAGTTGGAGCAGCTGTATGTATGTTCGTTCGTTCTGCGTCTTGTCATGTTCCAAGTCGCATTGGTCGATGTCTAGTAGGTTTATTGTGGTAACGTTTAGGGCAGCTCCGCCACAGTCGTACCCGATTAATGCGTGGGCCCCCTTCAACCAATAAATGGCCGTGAGGAGTATGAGGACAGACCTCATGGCTGGGGTTTGCATTGTCCCTGTAACGTATGTTGTAACACCTATAGATTCTGACATCTACCCTTAAGTTTACTGATGTATAATATTAGATGGCGTCTTTAAACATCTGACTGCCTACATAGTTGACAATTGGGCCTGAGACGGTGTACTTGGACACTTCGCCGTCCATGCCTTTACCTACATACGTATAAGCTTCATTTAGATCTGGGTGAAATAGGACTGATATGTGTGTTTCGTCCGGGCGGTCGAAAAACACATCTAATACCTGGTCTACTATGCCTCTTTGGCTTCGAATCCTTTTATAATACGTTCGGTAGTCGCCTTCACCCAAATCTGTTATTTTAATCATCTCCCTAAGTAGTGCTTTGAAGGCCTCATTGGCTTTGAAATATAGAGTTATAGTAACTTTGTACATTGCGATCTTAATATTTGTGACCGGGTATGGTCGTGTTTGTGGTCTTTCTATGATTATTACTTCTAGGTGATCGTCTTCCTCATTAGCTGGGAGCTTCATTATTTTATTGCGTTCTTACTTTCTAGTGATTCCTGTGGACAGAATAATAAAGGATAGGTGCGATTATGCCTTTGCCTTTTTCAGTTTGTCCAGGTGGACCACCCTAGTTCTATTTTCAACAAGAATTTTTACATTGTTATTGGGAAGGATTTCTATTACTTGGTGCGGACCAGTGTAATGGTCAGCGAATTTGTTTTTTCTGGGCTCCTTTAGGAGGAACACCAGATCTCCTGGTTTTAGTTGTAACAGTTTGATTTTATTATCGTAATAATACTTATATTTGTGCTTCGCCTGAGTTAGATTTTCAGCCGCGAGAGTTTGTATTTCATGGAGATTTTTACACAAGTCTAACAAGTAACCTTCGTACGTCCTGTCTGTCACAGCCTCTATCGCTGCGTAGCTCGAGGGCACTCTTGCCTCTCGGCCGAACACTAGTTCATAAGGCGAAAACCGAGTGCTTTCGTGGATACTAGTATTGTATGAAAACATCGCTAACTCCAGCCACTCGTCCCAATCGTTCTTATCTGTGACGAACTGCTTCAGATATTCGACGAGGACGTGATGTGACCTTTCGATCGACCCATTTGACTGCGGGTGGAAAGCCGTGGTCCTGTTTTGTGTTATTCTGAATCGCTTGGTGATTGCTTTCATTAATGAGCTAGTTAGATTGGCGCCCTGATCCGTGAGGATATGACGAGGTGCGCCGTAAATGCAAATGAAATTCTTTACCAGGCCGTCAGCGATTGCCACCGAGTCAGTTTCTTTCAAAGGGATCGCTAAAGAGTATTTAGTGAGGAGATCTTGGATAGTCAATATGTATCCGTTTCCTCGTTTTGTCATGGGCAGAGGGCCCACGATGTCCATAGAGATTTTTTCAAAGGCGGCGTCAGGAGTATCTGTGATTACCATCGGTTGCTTATGCTTTATTCGCGTGAGCTTCCTCGTGGCACACTGCCAACACCTGCCTATATAGTCTTGCACCTGGCGTTTCATGTTTGGCCACGCGTAATTTTGTCTGATTCTACGATAAGTTTTAGTGACACCCTTGTGACCCCCTATCGCAGATTCATGGTTTTCCTGAATGATTCCGGCTCTAAGCTCCTCCGCCGGAGTTTGGATTATATCTTCGTAGATGGTTAACGTACAGGGACAATCACTGAGTGTGGTTTTTATCCTGTTTAAAATTTCTTTCCACGAGATATTATCTAGGAATGCTGTTCTAGCTAGTGCTATCTCTGTTAATTCTACTTCCATGATTACATCTAACAAAGATGCCAGGGCTTCCTTGAATATTTCCCTGTCTAAGTGCCTTTTTGCCGATTCCTTGATTGGCAAGTATATAATGCTCCTATTGTCCTTTTGTACTAGCCTAGCTCTTCCTAATGTTAAATCTTCTAACTTAGGTAACTTGAGTTTGCTGAATAAATCCTGCGCTCCGCGATCTAACGGTTCACCCTGCTGTGAGACGAAGCATACCACGTTCCCTTTATGAATTGACAGGTTTTCTTTACTTCTAGTGATTTTTAATTCAGGGTCCGCGGCGAACTCGTAGGGTTGAGAGCCTGATTCTATTATTTCGTCTGAGTCGCTTAAATCGCTGTTGATGTATTCGTGTTCGTTACCGTGCTCAGAGCCCGAGTCTGAATCTTCATCAGTTTCGCTTGCCTGATTTCCTACAGGGGTGTCCTGGCCTATTGTGTCAAGGGCCGTGTCCCTGCGTTCTAAACTTGTCGATGCCTCCGGAAGGGAGATTTTGCTAGTATCCCTCTCGTTTACCTGCTCTATTGTTTCGGTGATGGGGTCTAACCCTGTGCTCTGGTATTGGGGCGGTTCGTTTCCGAACTGTCCTAGCGGTGGACTTTCCCGATTGTCTGTCGAGGGAGGCTCGGTGGTTTCAACGTTGGGTGGAGGCAAAGCGTATATGTGTATCTTGAAAGGTTGCTTGAACACCTTGTTGATTAATTTTACTACGGTCTTCCAGGACAGTTTGTCAAGACCACAACCTATCCTGGGCATCGCGAGACGATAGTCCGCGTTTCTTTTACACGTGCGCCTGAGTTGAATCAGGGCTTTTTCTAAATTTTTGAGCGTAGGCTTATCATTGCTACGCTTTTTCGTAATTAAATAATAGACGAATCGCCTTCCCACCTGAAGCTGAGCCACTTCACCTACCTTGGCGTCCTGGTTTTTAAGTTCGTCAAGTCTACCAAATTTCTCCCGGAATTGCACTGCGATGCCGGCTTCCATATGCAGGTCCTCGGCTACGCAATGCACCAACGAGAAATTTTCGTCTACGGTAAATAGGTCTCCCGTCATCTCGGTCGTGACTGGGGGCAGCTCGAAAATGTCTTCGTTTGTAGTGTCGATTTCGTCTGTCGTATCTAATTCTAATGTCTGTATTGTCGCGAGTTCGGGATCCAACGGAGCTGGATCCGTATCGTCGACCGGGTTTCGGGAAAGGGCGTCGGCATTCGTATTGGCGCGCCCTTCCTTGTATTTTATCGTGATACGCTTCTGAGGGTTTACCCTGCGAAAGTCTTTTATGTTGGAGGCCTTCACGATGTTGGCCTCCGCTCCCGTGTCTATCATAAAATTTACTGCTGTTTTTACGTCCCTTGAGTTTAAGTTTACCGTTGGAATTTTTCCTTTTAGATAGAGGCAGACGGACTTGTTGCCGCCTCTTCGGTCTCCAAAGCATTGGCCCTTGTCACTCGGGGGTTGCTTACGTTCCCCGAGGGCCCTGCTCCGTTTCCCGAGTTATTACGGTTGATTGTCTCGTGGTATCTACGCTTGCGACACTCGTTGTAGGAGTGACCTATATTCTTACAATAGCTGCATTCTACTGCGTTCGCGCTACGTCCTGTCGATTGCTGACTCGACTGTGGTTTGTTTCTGTAGCAATTTGCTGTGGTGTGCGTTGATCTACCGCACAGCGTGCATGACTCGCGGTTCTCTACGGGTCTGTTTGCTGCGGGTCTCCTGATCGCTCTACACTGGTCGGTTAGATGATTATCACGGCCACAATGCTTACATGACTCCGCGTTGTTATTTTCTATTCTGCTCGCGCCGCGGTGTCTAGCCCTATCTCTATCTAATTCCAGTGCTTTACTGGCGTCAATAGCCCTTTCGTAAGCTGTCTTTAGATTGGAATAGCCTTTAATCAGTACCGCATTCCGGCAGTCGCTTGGCAATCCACCTATGAACGCCTCGCAGACTTCCTCGTCCAGCCTGATTATTTCTGGTTTAGTTAGTTCGCGGTTTTTCCTTCGTTCTGCTTCGATTAATCCCGTCTTTATATCGCGGGTCCTTCCTATATAATCTAAGACGTGTTCGTCGGCGTATTTATATAGTTGGCCTAACTCTCCACGGTAATGATTCGCGGATCTTATTGGTGCGAACACTTCCGTTAATTTGTCCAAGAGTCCTTGCAGGGTAGCAAAGCTCTCGTCTTCGATTACGGCGTATGCCCGATCGGCAAGCTTACTTCTGATTAAACGCGTCAGGTACCCTTCTAAGCTGGGCGTTACCATCTCGAGGGCCCTTTTGCATGCTCGATTAAACTGCATCACTGTGATGTTTTTCCCATCGAACTTTGGGACCACAGCTAACGCATCCTTGACCGATATTGATTGCTCCGCCAAGGGCAGAGTAGGAGGAGCAAATGCCTGTATGGTATTAATACTTTGAGGGTGAGTAATTCCCGACATTCTATCTCTCAAGGCTTGTTCCCTTTTCTTTAGTTGTTCCTCGCGCTCGGCTAACTTCCTCCTTCTCTCCCTATACGGATCTGCTAACGCGGCTTGATATGCTACCTCTTGTTCCTGTAAGTTTATTTCGCGTTCCCAAATTTCTTGTTCGCGCAATTGCATCTCCAGGTCCTTGTCGAGGACCAGTTCTTCCGGTGCGCCTGGATCCCCCAGCTCTTGAGGTCCCAGGTCCGGGCCTACATTTCCTCCGCGTAGAATTTTGAGTTTCTCGCGATTTTCTCTTTGAATGCGCCTGATTAGCGCTTCTCTAGCTAACGCTTCGGCTTCTAAATTTAATTCCTCGTCGTCAGTCGGGACGGAAACCACTGACTTTATTGAGATGTGATCGCTCTCTAGGTTAGGAGCATTTTTACTGATTGCTCCTCTGCTAAGTGGATCAGGGCGGTAACTGTCCACAGGGTTAGGTTTTTGGGGTGCCACGGATCTTTTTAAGTCACCCTTTTTCCGTTCTGCCTTTTTCTTGAAGTGCAGAATTTCCTTTTCTAACCTCAATTCGTCTTTACTACGCATGCACGCTGGACCTGGTTCCCTAAAAATTGCGTCTGCGGCTAATTCTATGTTGTGGGTAACTGCCCTATCTGTGCTGCGCGAATTTTGCATTACGAGAAGTTGTACCTCTCGGTCTATCTCTGCCTTTTTTCGAAGGAGTTCGGACAGCTGTGTGTCCTCTACGAGACCTAACCGCGGTTCATCCATTTTTGAACGGCCCGGCGCTTCGTTAAAGTCCCTAATTTTAACGTCTGTCACGCTCGCTGAGAGCTGTGCAGGTTTTTTAGAATATTTGCTTTCTTCTACCGCGCTTTCTGTTGGCTGGGTAGGCTGTTGTACGTCTTGTGCGGGGCCCACTGACGGGTTATGCCGCTGCGTTTGTTCCTTCGCGTTCGCGATTTCTTTCGCTTCGAGCTCGGCGAGCCTGGCAAGTTTCCTTTGAACTTCTTCGGATAACCCCGCGTCTTTACTCGATTCAATCGCGCGCTGTTTTTTCTCTAATTCAGCTTCTTGCTGCTTAAATTGTTCGCTAAGATGTTGTGACTTCTTATCTATTTCTGTTTGACGTATTTCTAACGCTTCTCTTTCCTTCTGGAGCCTCTTTTCTTTATTGGATACCTCCTGTTTTATAAATTCTACATCGGTTTCCGTATACTTGAGCTGTAGGCTATCGTCTGCTGACGCACCGCTTTCCTTCTTACTACCCATTCTAGTTTCGATCGGCATATTAATTTCGCGTGGAAATCTAGTTGTAATTTTAATAAGGAAAGGATTTTACTGACGAAAATAAGTCTCAAGCGTGTGGAGTCCCCGTGTGATTCGCTTTTACTGCTATTGTCGAGCTTTATTTCACAAGTCCGTCCGTAGTTTGTGCGTTCGTCCCGATCGCGTTCTTTGCGGCTGAGGTGAGTTTATTTGCTACTCCCGTTACGCGTGTGTTGCGAAGTTCGGTTCACTGTCTTTGCTACTTTCGCGGATCTTGTCTTTAATCACTCTACCGATTAATTTACTTGAATTCGGTTTTACAATAATCAATTTTAAACGAATCCCACCGCTGCCACCATAAATTTTATTACCTGTGACGTCCCAGACGCACTAATCAACAAAAAAAAAACAATTCCTAATGTTGACGTACGCGGAGCGACACTGCAATAACGGAGCCCTGTTTTATTTGAGGGACCCGGGCCCCCGCTATGGATTAGATTCGTCAAAAGGTGTGAATAAAAGGGTAACGTAATGAGCGTCTTACCTTAATCAAGGAAGATGACTTCTGGCTCGGAATCCAAATCGATGACTTCCGGTTCTTCCACCCAGTCGTATACGCACGGTACCGGGAACAGCTTCCTCCTGATGTCTACCTGCTCGTATAATAGTCCCTCGCTGACTCGTGTAATCGTCTGAATTACTTCCCGTTCTACCCCGTGAGATGAGAACGGCTGGTCAACCCTAGGTTGCTCGGAGGTGCTCGAAGAGAAGGTGCCCGATTCTTCGTTGCTGCTGGATCGCGTAAAGATCGGAAGGATCTCTGATGGATTACGAATGCGGTTGATTCTAGCTAATGCAGCCTGCTTTTTGGCTCGAAGTCGACGGCCTGCGCGATGTCTACTCTTACGGCTTTGGCGCTTATTCGACTTTGACATCTACCGAATGGAGAAAAGGGGTATAGGAATTAATTAACTTGGAAAAGCTAGTTTTTCAAGCTTAATTAAGTCAGCGTCTCCGCTAACAACCAGAGTTAAATGTGGGTAAAGGGAATTACCTTGGAATATCACTGACTCTAGTTTCAGGTTCAAGAAATGAGAACTCGGTGAAATAAATCTTTGTGTTTAGTATATTGTTACAATAAATTCGAAAAAAGGTACAATGTTTTAATATTCTAGTCGCGTATGTTAAGAGTTTACGTTCAAACAGAGCGCTTAAGCTATAGCGAATGTGTCTGAGTTCTAGACGTGCAAGCTAACTGTGTAACTCGTAGAGATTTATAAGAACTCGACTGGTCTGCTTGAAGCGCGGATGAGAAGTTAAAATGGTTACAATATTTGATATATTAGACGCGTATACTAAGAGTTAACGTTAAACAGAGCGCTAAGCTGTTAGCGAATGTGTACAGGTTCTAAACGTGCAAGTTAACTGTGTAACTCGTAGAGATTTACAAGAACCCGACTGGTCAGCTTGAAGCGCGGATGAGAAGTGAAGTCCAGGGTGAACGGCGTCGACCGTCTCAGCTCTCGGGTGTCCTGGTGCGCATGCGCGGGGCGGTGGTGCGCGCGCCGCTGGCCTGCCTCGACGCGCTCGGTGTCACGTAGGCGCGCGTGACGTCAGAGCCTTGGAATGCGGCCCTTTGTTGGCGGAGTCCCGTTAGGTCCGACCTGTTGCTGCCTGCCTGCGTGCACGTGTTCGGGGTCCGGCGCCGACTTGTCGCTGCCTGCCTGCTTGCACGTGGTGGGCCTGACGTCATGCTGCGAGGGTTGTCTTGTTTTATTGCCCTGTTGTAAACCGGTCCCTGGCTAAGTGCGGGTCTGGCTTCGCTCTCTTTTATGACGGTCGAGTAGACAGGTTTTTCCCGCTCGACCCTTGGCCTTTGTTCTGTGTTGGCGTCGGTCCGTCGGCCTGGGCTGGAATTGTTTAGCTCAGTTTCTCCTCGGGTATCGGATCGCCACGTCGATGTTTTCTGCTTAAGTGTTCGGTGCTTGACGGATTTATTGCTTCCGTCTGTTTATTGTATCGGAGTTTCAAGAAGGTTTAGTCTAGTGCAATCTTAACTATGCAAGATCTTATCTTTATTACGATGAGCGCTCAGCGGGTGTTTATGCTTGGGTTCGCCTATGAACCTTTGTTTAAGTGGTTCGAGACCCGCTGGCCGCTCTGCTTATAGTTATTTGTTTATTATAGTGAAAGTGGTTACTTCTAAGAAGTGCACGTGGTCGAGCGCTGAACGTGCAGAATGTCACGTAGGCCTGCTGAAGGCGTATTTCGGATGAAGGGATAAGGTTTCCCATTTGCGCGTCGATGACGTGTACTCCTTTTATGTAATATGAATATGAGTATATTGTATTTATGGGTAAGTTTATACGATTATTTATTATATCTCGTTTATTTTATCATTCGTAATAAGACGAGTATGGTAATTATGAGTATGCATACATATGTATGTGTACAGTGAATAGAGCGAGCCAAGATGGCGGCCTCTTAGCACGACTGTGAATACGGCTTGTCGCCTGGTGCTTCCTGCCGGGTACGCCATGTTGCCTTGCCCTTCGCTTATGGTATATTATGGTGTATTCCTATAGTTTAGGTATAGTACAAGTATATGTTATTCTATAGTAGCATACTCGAGGTAAGAGAGCAACAGTTTTAGTATGGTAATAGGAAAAATATGTATAGGGTAGACGTTCTTCCGGGGACGTCACACATTGCCTTTTGCTGGACTGTGACCGTGCCTAACACGCGTCCCCACGGCCTCGGACCGACTGCGGCACGCCTTCCAACGCCTCCTGCACCACTCCAACGATGCTCGTGTCGAGTCCCGACTGCTACTGATTGACTCAGGAGCGACGCGCATTGCCTTGTGCTTGACTGCAACCGTGCTGAACGCGCGTCCCCACGGCCTCGGATCGACTGCGGGACGCCCTCTAACGCCTCCCGCTCCACTCCAACGATGCGCGTGTCAAGTCAGCACTGCCGTGGAACGACGCTGGGACGACGCGCATTGCCTTTTGCTCGACTGTCACCGTGCCCCACACACGTCGCCAGGGCCGCAGATCGACTGCGGGACGCCCCCCAACGCCTCCAGCTCCACTCTAAATATGCTCGTGTCGAGTCCCAACTGCTACGGATTGACTCTGGGGCGACGCGCATTGCCTTTTGCTTGACTGCGACCGTGCCGAACGCGCGTCCCCACGGCTTCCGATCGACGTCGGGACGCCCTTCAACACCACCCGCTTCACTCTAACGATGCACGTGTCGGGTCCCCACTGCCACCGATCGACTCAGAGACGACGCGCTTTGCCCTTTGCTCGACTGTGACGGTGCCGAACGAGTGTCCTCACGACCTCATAACGACTGCGGGACACCCAACGGCGCCTCGTGCTCCACTCCAACGATGCTCGTGTCCAGTCCCTACTGCCACTGATCGACTCTGGGACGACGCGCATTGCCTTTTGCTCGACTGTGACCGTACCTAACTCGTGTCCCCACGTCCTCAGATCGACTGCGGGATGCCCCCCAACGCCTCCTGCTCCACTCCAACGATGCTTGCGTCAAGTCAACACAGCCGTGGATCGACGCTTGGACGACGCGCATTGCCTTTTGCTCGACTGTCACCGTGCCCCACACACGTCCCCAGGGCCGCAGATCGACTGCGGGACGCCCCCCAACGCCTCCTGCTCCACTCTAAATATGCTCTCGTCGAGTCCCCACAGCCACCAATCGACTCTGGGACGACGCGCATTGCCTTCTGCTCAACTGTGACCGTACCTAACTCGTGTCCCCACGGCTTCAGATCAACTGCCGGACGCCTTTCAGCGCCTCCTGCTCCACTCTGAAGATGCTCGTGTCGAGTCCCCACTGCCGCTGATCGACTTGGGGACGACGCGCATTGCCTTCTGCTCGACTGTCACCGTGCCCCACACACGTCCCCGGGGCCGCAGATCAACTGCGGGACGCCCCCCAACGCCTCCTGCTCCACTCCAACGATGCTCGTGTCGAGTCCCCACTGCCACCGATCGACCTGGAGACGACGCGCGATGCCTTCTGCTCGACTGTGACCGTGCCTAACACGCGTCCCTACGGCCTCGGATCGACTGCGGGACGCTCTCCAACGCCTCCCGCTCCACTCCAACGATGCGCGCGTCAAGTTAACACTGCCGTGGATCGACGCTGAGACGACGCGCATTGCCTTTTGCTCGACTATGACCGTGCCTAACACGCGTCCCCACGGCCTCGGACCGACTGCGGCACGCCTTCCAACGCCTCCTGCACCACTCCAACGATGCTCGTGTCGAGTCCCAACTGCTACTGATTGACTCTGGGGCGACGCGCATTGCCTTTTGCTCGACTGTGACCGTACCTGACTCGTGTCCCTACGGCCTCAGATCGACTGCGGGATGTCCTCCAACGCCTCCTGCTCCACTCCAACGATGCTCGTGTCGAGTCCCCACTGCCACCGATCGACCTGGAGACGACGCGCATTGCCTTTTGCTCGACTGTGACGGTGGCTAACACGCGTCCCCACGGCCTCGGATTGACTGCAGGACGCCCTCCAACGCCTACTGCTCCACTCCAACGATGCTCGTGTCGAGTCCCCACTGCCACTGATCGACCTGGAGACGACGCGCATTGCCTTCTGCTCGACTGTGACCGTGCCTAACACGAGTCCCCACGGCCTCGGATCGACTGCGGGACGCTCTCCAACGCCTCCTGCTCCACTCCAACGATGCGCGTGTCAACTTGACACTGCCGTGGATCGACGCTAGACGACGCGCATTGCCTTTTGCTCGACTGTGACCGTGCCCAACACGCGTCCCCACGGCCTCGGACCGACTGCGGCACGCCTTCCAACGCCTCCTGCACCACTCCAACGATGCTCGTGTCGAGTCCCGACTGCTACTGATTGACTCAGGAGCGACGCGCATTGCCTTTTGCTTGACTGCAACCGTGCTGAACGCGCGTCCCCACGGCTTCCGATCGACGTCGGGACGCCCTTCAACACCACCCGCTTCACTCTAACGATGCACGTGTCGGGTCCCCACTGCCACCAATCGACTCAGGGACGACGCGCATTGCCTTTTGCTCGACTGTGACCGTGCCTAACACGCGTCCCCACGGCCTCGGACCGACTGCAGCACGCCTTCCAACGCCTCCTGCACCACTCCAACGATGCTCGTGTTGAGTCCCAACTGCTACTGATTGACTCAGGAGCGACGCGCATTGCCTTTTGCTTGACTGCAACCGTGCCGAACGCGTGTCTCTACGGCTTCTGATCGACGTCGGGACGCACTTCGACACCTCCCGCTCTACTGTGACGTCCCAGACGCACTAATCAACAAAAAAAAAACAATTCCTAATGTTGACGTACGCGGAGCGACACTGCAATAACGGAGCCCTGTTTTATTTGAGGGACCCGGGCCCCCGCTATGGATTAGATTCGTCAAAAGGTGTGAATAAAAGGGTAACGTAATGAGCGTCTTACCTTAATCAAGGAAGATGACTTCTGGCTCGGAATCCAAATCGATGACTTCCGGTTCTTCCACCCAGTCGTATACGCACGGTACCGGGAACAGCTTCCTCCTGATGTCTACCTGCTCGTATAATAGTCCCTCGCTGACTCGTGTAATCGTCTGAATTACTTCCCGTTCTACCCCGTGAGATGAGAACGGCTGGTCAACCCTAGGTTGCTCGGAGGTGCTCGAAGAGAAGGTGCCCGATTCTTCGTTGCTGCTGGATCGCGTAAAGATCGGAAGGATCTCTGATGGATTACGAATGCGGTTGATTCTAGCTAATGCAGCCTGCTTTTTGGCTCGAAGTCGACGGCCTGCGCGATGTCTACTCTTACGGCTTTGGCGCTTATTCGACTTTGACATCTACCGAATGGAGAAAAGGGGTATAGGAATTAATTAACTTGGAAAAGCTAGTTTTTCAAGCTTAATTAAGTCAGCGTCTCCGCTAACAACCAGAGTTAAATGTGGGTAAAGGGAATTACCTTGGAATATCACTGACTCTAGTTTCAGGTTCAAGAAATGAGAACTCGGTGAAATAAATCTTTGTGTTTAGTATATTGTTACAATAAATTCGAAAAAAAGGTACAATGTTTTAATATTCTAGTCGCGTATGTTAAGAGTTTACGTTCAAACAGAGCGCTTAAGCTATAGCGAATGTGTCTGAGTTCTAGACGTGCAAGCTAACTGTGTAACTCGTAGAGATTTATAAGAACTCGACTGGTCTGCTTGAAGCGCGGATGAGAAGTTAAAATGGTTACAATATTTGATATATTAGACGCGTATACTAAGAGTTAACGTTAAACAGAGCGCTAAGCTGTTAGCGAATGTGTACAGGTTCTAAACGTGCAAGTTAACTGTGTAACTCGTAGAGATTTACAAGAACCCGACTGGTCAGCTTGAAGCGCGGATGAGAAGTTAAAATGGTTACAATATTTGATATATTAGACGCGTATACTAAGAGTTAACGTTAAACAGAGCGCTAAGCTGTTAGCGAATGTGTACAGGTTCTAAACGTGCAAGTTAACTGTGTAACTCGTAGAGATTTACAAGAACCCGACTGGTCAGCTTGAAGCGCGGATGAGAAGTTAAAATGGTTACAATATTTGATATATTAGACGCGTATACTAAGAGTTAACGTTAAACAGAGCGCTAAGCTGTTAGCGAATGTGTACAGGTTCTAAACGTGCAAGTTAACTGTGTAACTCGTAGAGATTTACAAGAACCCGACTGGTCAGCTTGAAGCGCGGATGAGAAGTGAAGTCCAGGGTGAACGGCGTCGACCGTCTCAGCTCTCGGGTGTCCTGGTGCGCATGCGCGGGGCGGTGGTGCGCGCGCCGCTGGCCTGCCTCGACGCGCTCGGTGTCACGTAGGCGCGCGTGACGTCAGAGCCTTGGAATGCGGCCCTTTGTTGGCGGAGTCCCGTTAGGTCCGACCTGTTGCTGCCTGCCTGCGTGCACGTGTTCGGGGTCCGGCGCCGACTTGTCGCTGCCTGCCTGCTTGCACGTGGTGGGCCTGACGTCATGCTGCGAGGGTTGTCTTGTTTTATTGCCCTGTTGTAAACCGGTCCCTGGCTAAGTGCGGGTCTGGCTTCGCTCTCTTTTATGACGGTCGAGTAGACAGGTTTTTCCCGCTCGACCCTTGGCCTTTGTTCTGTGTTGGCGTCGGTCCGTCGGCCTGGGCTGGAATTGTTTAGCTCAGTTTCTCCTCGGGTATCGGATCGCCACGTCGATGTTTTCTGCTTAAGTGTTCGGTGCTTGACGGATTTATTGCTTCCGTCTGTTTATTGTATCGGAGTTTCAAGAAGGTTTAGTCTAGTGCAATCTTAACTATGCAAGATCTTATCTTTATTACGATGAGCGCTCAGCGGGTGTTTATGCTTGGGTTCGCCTATGAACCTTTGTTTAAGTGGTTCGAGACCCGCTGGCCGCTCTGCTTATAGTTATTTGTTTATTATAGTGAAAGTGGTTACTTCTAAGAAGTGCACGTGGTCGAGCGCTGAACGTGCAGAATGTCACGTAGGCCTGCTGAAGGCGTATTTCGGATGAAGGGATAAGGTTTCCCATTTGCGCGTCGATGACGTGTACTCCTTTTATGTAATATGAATATGAGTATATTGTATTTATGGGTAAGTTTATACGATTATTTATTATATCTCGTTTATTTTATCATTCGTAATAAGACGAGTATGGTAATTATGAGTATGCATACATATGTATGTGTACAGTGAATAGAGCGAGCCAAGATGGCGGCCTCTTAGCACGACTGTGAATACGGCTTGTCGCCTGGTGCTTCCTGCCGGGTACGCCATGTTGCCTTGCCCTTCGCTTATGGTATATTATGGTGTATTCCTATAGTTTAGGTATAGTACAAGTATATGTTATTCTATAGTAGCATACTCGAGGTAAGAGAGCAACAGTTTTAGTATGGTAATAGGAAAAATATGTATAGGGTAGACGTTCTTCCGGGGACGTCACACCCCCCTCCTTATTCGAAGGAAATAAGTTTTTATTTCCGTAAAAGATCTTAGCGGCGTTATTAGACCAAGTTAAGATCTTTTGCTCTCTGTTGTGCTCTTTCCTCGAGCTTCTTTAACTCTATGTCAGAATTTAGGTCCAAATTTTCTGGAAAGTGGATTGACTGTGACGGAACGTGGTAAATTATTTTATTCAGTGGTTCCGTCTGCTCCTGGGCGTCAGTCGTCATTGGTTGATCGGTCTTTTGTCCTCGTAAGTGCATTAGTAGATGCGTCACTGAGTCCCACAGTGAGGCTACTAGGTGGTAACTGCATCCATATGCTGTGTGGAGCGTATAACCGTGTATGCATGTGTCGATTAAGAATTTCAGCAGTGCCCATACGGCCCAGATCCCCCATATTCCTCCGACAACACTCCCGAAGGTGGTGAATCCAGTAAATAGTCTTTTTGCCGTCGATTCCGCTATCCGTGTTAGAGTCTTTTCGTCCAACAGGTTGTACATATTGATTGTTCCTGTTCCGATGGTCTCGCCTCGGGCGCCTCTGGATATGGTATCGAGTAGTGCGGGTTTCTCTGCCGGAAACATGATGTGTTCTCGTAATTCTTGCAATTCCTCCTCAGTGTAAATTCCGCTTGATCCCAGGGGTCCAGGGTTACTATATTTCCAATTCATGTTTGTCAAGGGTTTAAGTTTCTGTGGTACCTTGGCTTCGGATGCCCTTGGCGTGAACTTGTACCACGTCTCTTCTACCTTAAACATCGGTGGTACAACCTCGTTGCAGCTCCTCCTGGTTCCAGTCTTCACGAGAATCCTCGACTTGGGTCGCAGGAACATGCTCTCATTCTGATGGTTCACAGGAAGATCGTTGTAACATTCTGCCGTCTTGCGGAATTCTACTTCTACGGGGATGCATTTCATAATATATATTACTTCACCGGCTATTGTTGCGAAATAGCCGGGGCCCTTCATAAGGTTAAAGGCAAAACTGTCTGGTGATAACTCAGCGAGGTTCAATGCGTTTTTCAGCACCTGCTGCTCTAATTTACATTTCTGTTCGATCACGTCCCTGTATAGGTTGGTGGTCTGCGTCCTGATGTGTTTTTCTACATAAATGAATTTTGAATTGATGTACGAAAAGATGTCGATGTTTGATACTGCCAATCTCGATCGTTGTTTGAAAACTTCCGTCGGATTGGTCTCAAAGATGAATAGACGGGGGTGCTCTGTGTTAATGATTTTATAGCCGCAAATGGTGGCTCTGGACCTTTCCATTAGCGCAAAAGTGGTATCACCCGTCTGTAGTGAGTAAACAGTTGGAGAGTCCGTCGCGTTCGTTCGGTCTGCGTATCCCGTGTAAAGTACGTCGTACTTGTCAAATTTACATTCGTCGAGGGGCGTTGTTGTCCAGTAGGTATGGCCACCCTCATCGTCGATGCACTGCCCGTCTCCAAAAGGGCAGGTCGTTCCACTCTTTAGTAGGATCTGGTTGTTGGAGATCTTGACGTTCGCCGTGTACGAATATACCGAAATCTTGATAACCGCTTGAACGACAGCGCTTTCCCACTGTCCATAACCGTCGTTATAATACTGTCCTTGGCAGGTTCCGTCAGAGGTAAGGCTGCCGGCCAAGGTGGCGTCGCGTAGCGTCGTTACATTTGTTGGGATCTCAACTAGATGCGTCTGTGACCCGAGGGTTAGCGTACCTGTGCGATGTAGGGTCTCACATGCTTCCCGTGAGATTCTGGGAAGGTAAGCCTTTCTTCCTCCGTCGGTCACTGAATTATGTGAAAATTGTCCGCATCGGTAAACTGTTCTGTCGATTTCCACCTTGCACTGTAAGACCTGCGCCTGTTTATATTCCGTGAGTTGGAGCAGCTGTATGTATGTTCGTTCGTTCTGCGTCTTGTCATGTTCCAAGTCGCATTGGTCGATGTCTAGTAGGTTTATTGTGGTAACGTTTAGGGCAGCTCCGCCACAGTCGTACCCGATTAATGCGTGGGCCCCCTTCAACCAATAAATGGCCGTGAGGAGTATGAGGACAGACCTCATGGCTGGGGTTTGCATTGTCCCTGTAACGTATGTTGTAACACCTATAGATTCTGACATCTACCCTTAAGTTTACTGATGTATAATATTAGATGGCGTCTTTAAACATCTGACTGCCTACATAGTTGACAATTGGGCCTGAGACGGTGTACTTGGACACTTCGCCGTCCATGCCTTTACCTACATACGTATAAGCTTCATTTAGATCTGGGTGAAATAGGACTGATATGTGTGTTTCGTCCGGGCGGTCGAAAAACACATCTAATACCTGGTCTACTATGCCTCTTTGGCTTCGAATCCTTTTATAATACGTTCGGTAGTCGCCTTCACCCAAATCTGTTATTTTAATCATCTCCCTAAGTAGTGCTTTGAAGGCCTCATTGGCTTTGAAATATAGGGTTATAGTAACTTTGTACATTGCGATCTTAATATTTGTGACCGGGTATGGTCGTGTTTGTGGTCTTTCTATGATTATTACTTCTAGGTGATCGTCTTCCTCATTAGCTGGGAGCTTCATTATTTTATTGCGTTCTTACTTTCTAGTGATTCCTGTGGACAGAATAATAAAGGATAGGTGCGATTATGCCTTTGCCTTTTTCAGTTTGTCCAGGTGGACCACCCTAGTTCTATTTTCAACAAGAATTTTTACATTGTTATTGGGAAGGATTTCTATTACTTGGTGCGGACCAGTGTAATGGTCAGCGAATTTGTTTTTTCTGGGCTCCTTTAGGAGGAACACCAGATCTCCTGGTTTTAGTTGTAACAGTTTGATTTTATTATCGTAATAATACTTATATTTGTGCTTCGCCTGAGTTAGATTTTCAGCCGCGAGAGTTTGTATTTCATGGAGATTTTTACACAAGTCTAACAAGTAACCTTCGTACGTCCTGTCTGTCACAGCCTCTATCGCTGCGTAGCTCGAGGGCACTCTTGCCTCTCGGCCGAACACTAGTTCATAAGGCGAAAACCGAGTGCTTTCGTGGATACTAGTATTGTATGAAAACATCGCTAACTCCAGCCACTCGTCCCAATCGTTCTTATCTGTGACGAACTGCTTCAGATATTCGACGAGGACGTGATGTGACCTTTCGATCGACCCATTTGACTGCGGGTGGAAAGCCGTGGTCCTGTTTTGTGTTATTCTGAATCGCTTGGTGATTGCTTTCATTAATGAGCTAGTTAGATTGGCGCCCTGATCCGTGAGGATATGACGAGGTGCGCCGTAAATGCAAATGAAATTCTTTACCAGGCCGTCAGCGATTGCCACCGAGTCAGTTTCTTTCAAAGGGATCGCTAAAGAGTATTTAGTGAGGAGATCTTGGATAGTCAATATGTATCCGTTTCCTCGTTTTGTCATGGGCAGAGGGCCCACGATGTCCATAGAGATTTTTTCAAAGGCGGCGTCAGGAGTATCTGTGATTACCATCGGTTGCTTATGCTTTATTCGCGTGAGCTTCCTCGTGGCACACTGCCAACACCTGCCTATATAGTCTTGCACCTGGCGTTTCATGTTTGGCCACGCGTAATTTTGTCTGATTCTACGATAAGTTTTAGTGACACCCTTGTGACCCCCTATCGCAGATTCATGGTTTTCCTGAATGATTCCGGCTCTAAGCTCCTCCGCCGGAGTTTGGATTATATCTTCGTAGATGGTTAACGTACAGGGACAATCACTGAGTGTGGTTTTTATCCTGTTTAAAATTTCTTTCCACGAGATATTATCTAGGAATGCTGTTCTAGCTAGTGCTATCTCTGTTAATTCTACTTCCATGATTACATCTAACAAAGATGCCAGGGCTTCCTTGAATATTTCCCTGTCTAATTGCCTCTTTGCTGATTCCTTAATTGGCAAATATATCATGTTCCTATTGTCCTTTTGTACTAGCCTAGCTCTTCCTAATGTTAAATCTTCTAACTTAGGTAACTTGAGTTTGCTGAATAAATCCTGCGCTCCGCGATCTAACGGTTCACCCTGTTGTGAGACGAAACATACCACGTTCCCCTTATGAATTGACAGATTCTCTTTACTCCTAGTGATCTTTAATTCAGGGTCCGCGGCGAGCTCGTAGGGCTGTGAGCTTGGTTCTATTATTTCGTCAGAGTCGCTTAAGTCGCTGTTGATGTATTCGTGTTCGTTACCGTGCTCAGAGCCCGAGTCTGAATCTTCATCAGTTTCGCTTGCCTGATTTCCTACAGGGGTGTCCTGGCCTATTGTGTCAAGGGCCGTGTCCCTGCGTTCTAAACTTGTCGATGCCTCCGGAAGGGAGATTTTGCTGGTATCCCTCTCGTTTACCTGCTCTATTGTTTCGGTGATGGGGTCTAACCCTGTGCTCTGGTATTGGGGCGGCTCGTTTCCGAACTGTCCTAGCGGTGAACTTTCCCGATTGTCTGTCGAGGGAGGCTCGGTGGTTTCAACATTGGGTGGAGGCAAAGCGTATATGTGTATCTTGAAAGGTTGCTTGAACACCTTGTTGATTAATTTTATTACGGTCTTCCAGGACAGTTTGTCAAGACCACAACCTATCCTGGGCATCGCGAGACGATAGTCCGCGTTTCTTTTACACGTGCGCCTGAGTTGAATCAGGGCTTTTTCTAAATTTTTGAGCGTAGGCTTATCATTGCTACGCTTTTTCGTAATTAAATAATAGACGAATCGCCTTCCCACCTGAAGCTGAGCCACTTCACCTACCTTGGCGTCCTGGTTTTTAAGTTCGTCAAGTCTACCAAATTTCTCCCGGAATTGCACTGCGATGCCGGCTTCCATATGCAGGTCCTCGGCTACGCAATGCACCAACGAGAAATTTTCGTCTACGGTAAATAGGTCTCCCGTCATCTCGGTCGTGACTGGGGGCAGCTCGAAAATGTCTTCGTTTGTAGTGTCGATTTCGTCTGTCGTATCTAATTCTAATGTCTGTATTGTCGCGAGTTCGGGATCCAACGGAGCTGGATCCGTATCGTCGACCGGGTTTCGGGAAAGGGCGTCGGCATTCGTATTGGCGCGCCCTTCCTTGTATTTTATCGTGATACGCTTCTGAGGGTTTACCCTGCGAAAGTCTTTTATGTTGGAGGCCTTCACGATGTTGGCCTCCGCTCCCGTGTCTATCATAAAATTTACTGCTGTTTTTACGTCCCTTGAGTTTAAGTTTACCGTTGGAATTTTTCCTTTTAGATAGAGGCAGACGGACTTGTTGCCGCCTCTTCGGTCTCCAAAGCATTGGCCCTTGTCACTCGGGGGTTGCTTACGTTCCCCGAGGGCCCTGCTCCGTTTCCCGAGTTATTACGGTTGATTGTCTCGTGGTATCTACGCTTGCGACACTCGTTGTAGGAGTGACCTATATTCTTACAATAGCTGCATTCTACTGCGTTCGCGCTACGTCCTGTCGATTGCTGACTCGACTGTGGTTTGTTTCTGTAGCAATTTGCTGTGGTGTGCGTTGATCTACCGCACAGCGTGCATGACTCGCGGTTCTCTACGGGTCTGTTTGCTGCGGGTCTCCTGATCGCTCTACACTGGTCGGTTAGATGATTATCACGGCCACAATGCTTACATGACTCCGCGTTGTTATTTTCTATTCTGCTCGCGCCGCGGTGTCTAGCCCTATCTCTATCTAATTCCAGTGCTTTACTGGCGTCAATAGCCCTTTCGTAAGCTGTCTTTAGATTGGAATAGCCTTTAATCAGTACCGCATTCCGGCAGTCGCTTGGCAATCCACCTATGAACGCCTCGCAGACTTCCTCGTCCAGCCTGATTATTTCTGGTTTAGTTAGTTCGCGGTTTTTCCTTCGTTCTGCTTCGATTAATCCCGTCTTTATATCGCGGGTCCTTCCTATATAATCTAAGACGTGTTCGTCGGCGTATTTATATAGTTGGCCTAACTCTCCACGGTAATGATTCGCGGATCTTATTGGTGCGAACACTTCCGTTAATTTGTCCAAGAGTCCTTGCAGGGTAGCAAAGCTCTCGTCTTCGATTACGGCGTATGCCCGATCGGCAAGCTTACTTCTGATTAAACGCGTCAGGTACCCTTCTAAGCTGGGCGTTACCATCTCGAGGGCCCTTTTGCATGCTCGATTAAACTGCATCACTGTGATGTTTTTCCCATCGAACTTTGGGACCACAGCTAACGCATCCTTGACCGATATTGATTGCTCCGCCAAGGGCAGAGTAGGAGGAGCAAATGCCTGTATGGTATTAATACTTTGAGGGTGAGTAATTCCCGACATTCTATCTCTCAAGGCTTGTTCCCTTTTCTTTAGTTGTTCCTCGCGCTCGGCTAACTTCCTCCTTCTCTCCCTATACGGATCTGCTAACGCGGCTTGATATGCTACCTCTTGTTCCTGTAAGTTTATTTCGCGTTCCCAAATTTCTTGTTCGCGCAATTGCATCTCCAGGTCCTTGTCGAGGACCAGTTCTTCCGGTGCGCCTGGATCCCCCAGCTCTTGAGGTCCCAGGTCCGGGCCTACATTTCCTCCGCGTAAAATTTTGAGTTTCTCGCGATTTTCTCTTTGAATGCGCCTGATTAGCGCTTCTCTAGCTAACGCTTCGGCTTCTAAATTTAATTCCTCGTCGTCAGTCGGGACGGAAACCACTGACTTTATCGAGATGTGATCGCTTTCTAGGTTAGGAGCATTTTTACTGATTGCTCCTCTGCTAAGTGGATCAGGGCGGTAACTGTCCACAGGGTTAGGTTTTTGGGGTGCCACGGATCTTTTTAAGTCACCCTTTTTCCGTTCTGCCTTTTTCTTGAAGTGCAGAATTTCCTTTTCTAACCTCAATTCGTCTTTACTACGCATGCGCGCTGGACCTGGTTCCCTAGAAATTGCGTCTGCGGCTAATTCTATGTTGTGGGTAACTGCCCTATCTGTGCTGCGCGAATTTTGCATTACGAGAAGTTGTACCTCTCGGTCTATCTCTGCCTTTTTTCGAAGGAGTTCGGACAGCTGTGTGTCCTCTACGAGACCTAACCGCGGTTCATCCATTTTTGAACGGCCCGGCGCTTCGTTAAAGTCCCTAATTTTAACGTCTGTCACGCTCGCTGAGAGCTGTGCAGGTTTTTTAGAATATTTGCTTTCTTCTACCGCGCTTTCTGTTGGCTGGGTAGGCTGTTGTACGTCTTGTGCGGGGCCCACTGACGGGTTATGCCGCTGCGTTTGTTCCTTCGCGTTCGCGATTTCTTTCGCTTCGAGCTCGGCGAGCCTGGCAAGTTTCCTTTGAACTTCTTCGGATAACCCCGCGTCTTTACTCGATTCAATCGCGCGCTGTTTTTTCTCTAATTCAGCTTCTTGCTGCTTAAATTGTTCGCTAAGATGTTGTGACTTCTTATCGATTTCCGCCTGACGTTCCTCTAACGCTTGTTTCTCCTTCTGGAGCCTCTTTTCTTTATTGGTAACCTCCTGTTTTATGAATTCTATATCGGTCTCGGTATATCTAAGCTGTTGGCTATCATCTACCGATGCACCGCTTTCTTTCTTGCTACCCATTCTAGTCTCGATCGGCATGATATTCTCGCGTAAAATCTAGTTGTAATTTTAATAAGGAAAGGATTTTACTGACGAAAATAAGTCTCAAGCGTGTGGAGTCCCCGTGTGATTCGCTTTTACTGCTATTGTCGAGCTTTATTTCACAAGTCCGTCCGTAGTTTGTGCGTTCGTCCCGATCGCGTTCTTTGCGGCTGAGGTGAGTTTATTTGCTACTCCCGTTACGCGTGTGTTGCGAAGTTCGGTTCACTGTCTTTGCTACTTTCGCGGATCTTGTCTTTAATCACTCTACCGATTAATTTACTTGAATTCGGTTTTACAATAATCAATTTTAAACGAATCCCACCGCTGCCACCATAAATTTTATTACCTGTGACGTCCCAGACGCACTAATCAACAAAAAAAAAACAATTCCTAATGTTGACGTACGCGGAGCGACACTGCAATAACGGAGCCCTGTTTTATTTGAGGGACCCGGGCCCCCGCTATGGATTAGATTCGTCAAAAGGTGTGAATAAAAGGGTAACGTAATGAGCGTCTTACCTTAATCAAGGAAGATGACTTCTGGCTCGGAATCCAAATCGATGACTTCCGGTTCTTCCACCCAGTCGTATACGCACGGTACCGGGAACAGCTTCCTCCTGATGTCTACCTGCTCGTATAATAGTCCCTCGCTGACTCGTGTAATCGTCTGAATTACTTCCCGTTCTACCCCGTGAGATGAGAACGGCTGGTCAACCCTAGGTTGCTCGGAGGTGCTCGAAGAGAAGGTGCCCGATTCTTCGTTGCTGCTGGATCGCGTAAAGATCGGAAGGATCTCTGATGGATTACGAATGCGGTTGATTCTAGCTAATGCAGCCTGCTTTTTGGCTCGAAGTCGACGGCCTGCGCGATGTCTACTCTTACGGCTTTGGCGCTTATTCGACTTTGACATCTACCGAATGGAGAAAAGGGGTATAGGAATTAATTAACTTGGAAAAGCTAGTTTTTCAAGCTTAATTAAGTCAGCGTCTCCGCTAACAACCAGAGTTAAATGTGGGTAAAGGGAATTACCTTGGAATATCACTGACTCTAGTTTCAGGTTCAAGAAATGAGAACTCGGTGAAATAAATCTTTGTGTTTAGTATATTGTTACAATAAATTCGAAAAAAAGGTACAATGTTTTAATATTCTAGTCGCGTATGTTAAGAGTTTACGTTCAAACAGAGCGCTTAAGCTATAGCGAATGTGTCTGAGTTCTAGACGTGCAAGCTAACTGTGTAACTCGTAGAGATTTATAAGAACTCGACTGGTCTGCTTGAAGCGCGGATGAGAAGTTAAAATGGTTACAATATTTGATATATTAGACGCGTATACTAAGAGTTAACGTTAAACAGAGCGCTAAGCTGTTAGCGAATGTGTACAGGTTCTAAACGTGCAAGTTAACTGTGTAACTCGTAGAGATTTACAAGAACCCGACTGGTCAGCTTGAAGCGCGGATGAGAAGTTAAAATGGTTACAATATTTGATATATTAGACGCGTATACTAAGAGTTAACGTTAAACAGAGCGCTAAGCTGTTAGCGAATGTGTACAGGTTCTAAACGTGCAAGTTAACTGTGTAACTCGTAGAGATTTACAAGAACCCGACTGGTCAGCTTGAAGCGCGGATGAGAAGTTAAAATGGTTACAATATTTGATATATTAGACGCGTATACTAAGAGTTAACGTTAAACAGAGCGCTAAGCTGTTAGCGAATGTGTACAGGTTCTAAACGTGCAAGTTAACTGTGTAACTCGTAGAGATTTACAAGAACCCGACTGGTCAGCTTGAAGCGCGGATGAGAAGTGAAGTCCAGGGTGAACGGCGTCGACCGTCTCAGCTCTCGGGTGTCCTGGTGCGCATGCGCGGGGCGGTGGTGCGCGCGCCGCTGGCCTGCCTCGACGCGCTCGGTGTCACGTAGGCGCGCGTGACGTCAGAGCCTTGGAATGCGGCCCTTTGTTGGCGGAGTCCCGTTAGGTCCGACCTGTTGCTGCCTGCCTGCGTGCACGTGTTCGGGGTCCGGCGCCGACTTGTCGCTGCCTGCCTGCTTGCACGTGGTGGGCCTGACGTCATGCTGCGAGGGTTGTCTTGTTTTATTGCCCTGTTGTAAACCGGTCCCTGGCTAAGTGCGGGTCTGGCTTCGCTCTCTTTTATGACGGTCGAGTAGACAGGTTTTTCCCGCTCGACCCTTGGCCTTTGTTCTGTGTTGGCGTCGGTCCGTCGGCCTGGGCTGGAATTGTTTAGCTCAGTTTCTCCTCGGGTATCGGATCGCCACGTCGATGTTTTCTGCTTAAGTGTTCGGTGCTTGACGGATTTATTGCTTCCGTCTGTTTATTGTATCGGAGTTTCAAGAAGGTTTAGTCTAGTGCAATCTTAACTATGCAAGATCTTATCTTTATTACGATGAGCGCTCAGCGGGTGTTTATGCTTGGGTTCGCCTATGAACCTTTGTTTAAGTGGTTCGAGACCCGCTGGCCGCTCTGCTTATAGTTATTTGTTTATTATAGTGAAAGTGGTTACTTCTAAGAAGTGCACGTGGTCGAGCGCTGAACGTGCAGAATGTCACGTAGGCCTGCTGAAGGCGTATTTCGGATGAAGGGATAAGGTTTCCCATTTGCGCGTCGATGACGTGTACTCCTTTTATGTAATATGAATATGAGTATATTGTATTTATGGGTAAGTTTATACGATTATTTATTATATCTCGTTTATTTTATCATTCGTAATAAGACGAGTATGGTAATTATGAGTATGCATACATATGTATGTGTACAGTGAATAGAGCGAGCCAAGATGGCGGCCTCTTAGCACGACTGTGAATACGGCTTGTCGCCTGGTGCTTCCTGCCGGGTACGCCATGTTGCCTTGCCCTTCGCTTATGGTATATTATGGTGTATTCCTATAGTTTAGGTATAGTACAAGTATATGTTATTCTATAGTAGCATACTCGAGGTAAGAGAGCAACAGTTTTAGTATGGTAATAGGAAAAATATGTATAGGGTAGACGTTCTTCCGGGGACGTCACACTACTCCAACAATGCGCGTGTCAAGTCAACACTGCCGTGGATCGAAGCTCGGACGACGCGCATAGCCTTTTGCTCGACTGTCACCGTGCCCCACACGCGTCCCCAGGGATACAGATCGACTACGGCACGCCCTCCTACGCCTCCTGCTCCACTCCAACGATGCTCGTGTCAAGCCCCTACTGCCACCGATCGACCTGGGGACGACGCGCGATGCCTTTTGCTCGACTGTGACTGTGCCTTACACGCGTCCATACGGCCTCAGACCGACTGCGGGACGCCCTTCAACACCACCCGCTTCACTCTAACGATGCTCGTGTCCAGTCCCTACTGCCACTGATCGACCCAGGGACGACGCGCATTGCCTTTTGCTCTACTATGACCGTGCTGAACACGTGTCACCACGGCGTCAGATCGACTGCGGGACGCCCCCAACGCCTCCTACTCCCTCTAACGATGCACTCGTCGGGTCCCCACTGCCACTGATCAACTTGGGGACGACGCGCATAGCCTTCTGCTCGACTGTGACCGTGCCTAACACGCGTCCCCAGGGCCTAGATCGACCACGTCACGCCCTCCAACGCCTCCCGCTCCACTCCAACGATGCTCGTGTCCAGTCCCTACAGCCACCGATCGACTCTGGGGCGACGCGCATTGCCTTTAGCTCGACTGTGACCGTGCCAAACACGTGTCCTCACGACCTCAGATCGACTGCGAGACACCCTCTAACGCCTCTTGCCCCACTCCAACGATGCTTGCGTCAAGTCAACACAGCCGTGGATCGTCGCTGGGACGACGCGCATTGCCTTTTGCTCGAATGTCACCGTGCCCCACACACGTCCCTAGGGCCGCAGATCGACTGCGGGACGCCCCCCAACGCCTCCTGCTCCACTCCAACAATGCGCGTGTCAAGTCAGCACTGCTGTGGAACGACGCTGGGACGACGCGCATTGCCTTTTGCTGGACTGTGACCGTGCCTAACACGCGTCCCCACGGCCTCGGACCGACTGCGGCACGCCTTCCAACGCCTCCTGTGACGTCCCAGACGCACTAATCAACAAAAAAAAAAAACAATTCCTAATGTTGACGTACGCGGAGCGACACTGCAATAACGGAGCCCTGTTTTATTTGAGGGACCCGGGCCCCCGCTATGGATTAGATTCGTCAAAAGGTGTGAATAAAAGGGTAACGTAATGAGCGTCTTACCTTAATCAAGGAAGATGACTTCTGGCTCGGAATCCAAATCGATGACTTCCGGTTCTTCCACCCAGTCGTATACGCACGGTACCGGGAACAGCTTCCTCCTGATGTCTACCTGCTCGTATAATAGTCCCTCGCTGACTCGTGTAATCGTCTGAATTACTTCCCGTTCTACCCCGTGAGATGAGAACGGCTGGTCAACCCTAGGTTGCTCGGAGGTGCTCGAAGAGAAGGTGCCCGATTCTTCGTTGCTGCTGGATCGCGTAAAGATCGGAAGGATCTCTGATGGATTACGAATGCGGTTGATTCTAGCTAATGCAGCCTGCTTTTTGGCTCGAAGTCGACGGCCTGCGCGATGTCTACTCTTACGGCTTTGGCGCTTATTCGACTTTGACATCTACCGAATGGAGAAAAGGGGTATAGGAATTAATTAACTTGGAAAAGCTAGTTTTTCAAGCTTAATTAAGTCAGCGTCTCCGCTAACAACCAGAGTTAAATGTGGGTAAAGGGAATTACCTTGGAATATCACTGACTCTAGTTTCAGGTTCAAGAAATGAGAACTCGGTGAAATAAATCTTTGTGTTTAGTATATTGTTACAATAAATTCGAAAAAAGGTACAATGTTTTAATATTCTAGTCGCGTATGTTAAGAGTTTACGTTCAAACAGAGCGCTTAAGCTATAGCGAATGTGTCTGAGTTCTAGACGTGCAAGCTAACTGTGTAACTCGTAGAGATTTATAAGAACTCGACTGGTCTGCTTGAAGCGCGGATGAGAAGTTAAAATGGTTACAATATTTGATATATTAGACGCGTATACTAAGAGTTAACGTTAAACAGAGCGCTAAGCTGTTAGCGAATGTGTACAGGTTCTAAACGTGCAAGTTAACTGTGTAACTCGTAGAGATTTACAAGAACCCGACTGGTCAGCTTGAAGCGCGGATGAGAAGTTAAAATGGTTACAATATTTGATATATTAGACGCGTATACTAAGAGTTAACGTTAAACAGAGCGCTAAGCTGTTAGCGAATGTGTACAGGTTCTAAACGTGCAAGTTAACTGTGTAACTCGTAGAGATTTACAAGAACCCGACTGGTCAGCTTGAAGCGCGGATGAGAAGTGAAGTCCAGGGTGAACGGCGTCGACCGTCTCAGCTCTCGGGTGTCCTGGTGCGCATGCGCGGGGCGGTGGTGCGCGCGCCGCTGGCCTGCCTCGACGCGCTCGGTGTCACGTAGGCGCGCGTGACGTCAGAGCCTTGGAATGCGGCCCTTTGTTGGCGGAGTCCCGTTAGGTCCGACCTGTTGCTGCCTGCCTGCGTGCACGTGTTCGGGGTCCGGCGCCGACTTGTCGCTGCCTGCCTGCTTGCACGTGGTGGGCCTGACGTCATGCTGCGAGGGTTGTCTTGTTTTATTGCCCTGTTGTAAACCGGTCCCTGGCTAAGTGCGGGTCTGGCTTCGCTCTCTTTTATGACGGTCGAGTAGACAGGTTTTTCCCGCTCGACCCTTGGCCTTTGTTCTGTGTTGGCGTCGGTCCGTCGGCCTGGGCTGGAATTGTTTAGCTCAGTTTCTCCTCGGGTATCGGATCGCCACGTCGATGTTTTCTGCTTAAGTGTTCGGTGCTTGACGGATTTATTGCTTCCGTCTGTTTATTGTATCGGAGTTTCAAGAAGGTTTAGTCTAGTGCAATCTTAACTATGCAAGATCTTATCTTTATTACGATGAGCGCTCAGCGGGTGTTTATGCTTGGGTTCGCCTATGAACCTTTGTTTAAGTGGTTCGAGACCCGCTGGCCGCTCTGCTTATAGTTATTTGTTTATTATAGTGAAAGTGGTTACTTCTAAGAAGTGCACGTGGTCGAGCGCTGAACGTGCAGAATGTCACGTAGGCCTGCTGAAGGCGTATTTCGGATGAAGGGATAAGGTTTCCCATTTGCGCGTCGATGACGTGTACTCCTTTTATGTAATATGAATATGAGTATATTGTATTTATGGGTAAGTTTATACGATTATTTATTATATCTCGTTTATTTTATCATTCGTAATAAGACGAGTATGGTAATTATGAGTATGCATACATATGTATGTGTACAGTGAATAGAGCGAGCCAAGATGGCGGCCTCTTAGCACGACTGTGAATACGGCTTGTCGCCTGGTGCTTCCTGCCGGGTACGCCATGTTGCCTTGCCCTTCGCTTATGGTATATTATGGTGTATTCCTATAGTTTAGGTATAGTACAAGTATATGTTATTCTATAGTAGCATACTCGAGGTAAGAGAGCAACAGTTTTAGTATGGTAATAGGAAAAATATGTATAGGGTAGACGTTCTTCCGGGGACGTCACACCCCCCTCCTTATTCGAAGGAAATAAGTTTTTATTTCCGTAAAAGATCTTAGCGGCGTTATTAGACCAAGTTAAGATCTTTTGCTCTCTGTTGTGCTCTTTCCTCGAGCTTCTTTAACTCTATGTCAGAATTTAGGTCCAAATTTTCTGGAAAGTGGATTGACTGTGACGGAACGTGGTAAATTATTTTATTCAGTGGTTCCGTCTGCTCCTGGGCGTCAGTCGTCATTGGTTGATCGGTCTTTTGTCCTCGTAAGTGCATTAGTAGATGCGTCACTGAGTCCCACAGTGAGGCTACTAGGTGGTAACTGCATCCATATGCTGTGTGGAGCGTATAACCGTGTATGCATGTGTCGATTAAGAATTTCAGCAGTGCCCATACGGCCCAGATCCCCCATATTCCTCCGACAACACTCCCGAAGGTGGTGAATCCAGTAAATAGTCTTTTTGCCGTCGATTCCGCTATCCGTGTTAGAGTCTTTTCGTCCAACAGGTTGTACATATTGATTGTTCCTGTTCCGATGGTCTCGCCTCGGGCGCCTCTGGATATGGTATCGAGTAGTGCGGGTTTCTCTGCCGGAAACATGATGTGTTCTCGTAATTCTTGCAATTCCTCCTCAGTGTAAATTCCGCTTGATCCCAGGGGTCCAGGGTTACTATATTTCCAATTCATGTTTGTCAAGGGTTTAAGTTTCTGTGGTACCTTGGCTTCGGATGCCCTTGGCGTGAACTTGTACCACGTCTCTTCTACCTTAAACATCGGTGGTACAACCTCGTTGCAGCTCCTCCTGGTTCCAGTCTTCACGAGAATCCTCGACTTGGGTCGCAGGAACATGCTCTCATTCTGATGGTTCACAGGAAGATCGTTGTAACATTCTGCCGTCTTGCGGAATTCTACTTCTACGGGGATGCATTTCATAATATATATTACTTCACCGGCTATTGTTGCGAAATAGCCGGGGCCCTTCATAAGGTTAAAGGCAAAACTGTCTGGTGATAACTCAGCGAGGTTCAATGCGTTTTTCAGCACCTGCTGCTCTAATTTACATTTCTGTTCGATCACGTCCCTGTATAGGTTGGTGGTCTGCGTCCTGATGTGTTTTTCTACATAAATGAATTTTGAATTGATGTACGAAAAGATGTCGATGTTTGATACTGCCAATCTCGATCGTTGTTTGAAAACTTCCGTCGGATTGGTCTCAAAGATGAATAGACGGGGGTGCTCTGTGTTAATGATTTTATAGCCGCAAATGGTGGCTCTGGACCTTTCCATTAGCGCAAAAGTGGTATCACCCGTCTGTAGTGAGTAAACAGTTGGAGAGTCCGTCGCGTTCGTTCGGTCTGCGTATCCCGTGTAAAGTACGTCGTACTTGTCAAATTTACATTCGTCGAGGGGCGTTGTTGTCCAGTAGGTATGGCCACCCTCATCGTCGATGCACTGCCCGTCTCCAAAAGGGCAGGTCGTTCCACTCTTTAGTAGGATCTGGTTGTTGGAGATCTTGACGTTCGCCGTGTACGAATATACCGAAATCTTGATAACCGCTTGAACGACAGCGCTTTCCCACTGTCCATAACCGTCGTTATAATACTGTCCTTGGCAGGTTCCGTCAGAGGTAAGGCTGCCGGCCAAGGTGGCGTCGCGTAGCGTCGTTACATTTGTTGGGATCTCAACTAGATGCGTCTGTGACCCGAGGGTTAGCGTACCTGTGCGATGTAGGGTCTCACATGCTTCCCGTGAGATTCTGGGAAGGTAAGCCTTTCTTCCTCCGTCGGTCACTGAATTATGTGAAAATTGTCCGCATCGGTAAACTGTTCTGTCGATTTCCACCTTGCACTGTAAGACCTGCGCCTGTTTATATTCCGTGAGTTGGAGCAGCTGTATGTATGTTCGTTCGTTCTGCGTCTTGTCATGTTCCAAGTCGCATTGGTCGATGTCTAGTAGGTTTATTGTGGTAACGTTTAGGGCAGCTCCGCCACAGTCGTACCCGATTAATGCGTGGGCCCCCTTCAACCAATAAATGGCCGTGAGGAGTATGAGGACAGACCTCATGGCTGGGGTTTGCATTGTCCCTGTAACGTATGTTGTAACACCTATAGATTCTGACATCTACCCTTAAGTTTACTGATGTATAATATTAGATGGCGTCTTTAAACATCTGACTGCCTACATAGTTGACAATTGGGCCTGAGACGGTGTACTTGGACACTTCGCCGTCCATGCCTTTACCTACATACGTATAAGCTTCATTTAGATCTGGGTGAAATAGGACTGATATGTGTGTTTCGTCCGGGCGGTCGAAAAACACATCTAATACCTGGTCTACTATGCCTCTTTGGCTTCGAATCCTTTTATAATACGTTCGGTAGTCGCCTTCACCCAAATCTGTTATTTTAATCATCTCCCTAAGTAGTGCTTTGAAGGCCTCATTGGCTTTGAAATATAGAGTTATAGTAACTTTGTACATTGCGATCTTAATATTTGTGACCGGGTATGGTCGTGTTTGTGGTCTTTCTATGATTATTACTTCTAGGTGATCGTCTTCCTCATTAGCTGGGAGCTTCATTATTTTATTGCGTTCTTACTTTCTAGTGATTCCTGTGGACAGAATAATAAAGGATAGGTGCGATTATGCCTTTGCCTTTTTCAGTTTGTCCAGGTGGACCACCCTAGTTCTATTTTCAACAAGAATTTTTACATTGTTATTGGGAAGGATTTCTATTACTTGGTGCGGACCAGTGTAATGGTCAGCGAATTTGTTTTTTCTGGGCTCCTTTAGGAGGAACACCAGATCTCCTGGTTTTAGTTGTAACAGTTTGATTTTATTATCGTAATAATACTTATATTTGTGCTTCGCCTGAGTTAGATTTTCAGCCGCGAGAGTTTGTATTTCATGGAGATTTTTACACAAGTCTAACAAGTAACCTTCGTACGTCCTGTCTGTCACAGCCTCTATCGCTGCGTAGCTCGAGGGCACTCTTGCCTCTCGGCCGAACACTAGTTCATAAGGCGAAAACCGAGTGCTTTCGTGGATACTAGTATTGTATGAAAACATCGCTAACTCCAGCCACTCGTCCCAATCGTTCTTATCTGTGACGAACTGCTTCAGATATTCGACGAGGACGTGATGTGACCTTTCGATCGACCCATTTGACTGCGGGTGGAAAGCCGTGGTCCTGTTTTGTGTTATTCTGAATCGCTTGGTGATTGCTTTCATTAATGAGCTAGTTAGATTGGCGCCCTGATCCGTGAGGATATGACGAGGTGCGCCGTAAATGCAAATGAAATTCTTTACCAGGCCGTCAGCGATTGCCACCGAGTCAGTTTCTTTCAAAGGGATCGCTAAAGAGTATTTAGTGAGGAGATCTTGGATAGTCAATATGTATCCGTTTCCTCGTTTTGTCATGGGCAGAGGGCCCACGATGTCCATAGAGATTTTTTCAAAGGCGGCGTCAGGAGTATCTGTGATTACCATCGGTTGCTTATGCTTTATTCGCGTGAGCTTCCTCGTGGCACACTGCCAACACCTGCCTATATAGTCTTGCACCTGGCGTTTCATGTTTGGCCACGCGTAATTTTGTCTGATTCTACGATAAGTTTTAGTGACACCCTTGTGACCCCCTATCGCAGATTCATGGTTTTCCTGAATGATTCCGGCTCTAAGCTCCTCCGCCGGAGTTTGGATTATATCTTCGTAGATGGTTAACGTACAGGGACAATCACTGAGTGTGGTTTTTATCCTGTTTAAAATTTCTTTCCACGAGATATTATCTAGGAATGCTGTTCTAGCTAGTGCTATCTCTGTTAATTCTACTTCCATGATTACATCTAACAAAGATGCCAGGGCTTCCTTGAATATTTCCCTGTCTAATTGCCTCTTTGCTGATTCCTTAATTGGCAAATATATCATGTTCCTATTGTCCTTTTGTACTAGCCTAGCTCTTCCTAATGTTAAATCTTCTAACTTAGGTAACTTGAGTTTGCTGAATAAATCCTGCGCTCCGCGATCTAACGGTTCACCCTGTTGTGAGACGAAACATACCACGTTCCCCTTATGAATTGACAGATTCTCTTTACTCCTAGTGATCTTTAATTCAGGGTCCGCGGCGAGCTCGTAGGGCTGTGAGCTTGGTTCTATTATTTCGTCAGAGTCGCTTAAGTCGCTGTTGATGTATTCGTGTTCGTTACCGTGCTCAGAGCCCGAGTCTGAATCTTCATCAGTTTCGCTTGCCTGATTTCCTACAGGGGTGTCCTGGCCTATTGTGTCAAGGGCCGTGTCCCTGCGTTCTAAACTTGTCGATGCCTCCGGAAGGGAGATTTTGCTGGTATCCCTCTCGTTTACCTGCTCTATTGTTTCGGTGATGGGGTCTAACCCTGTGCTCTGGTATTGGGGCGGCTCGTTTCCGAACTGTCCTAGCGGTGAACTTTCCCGATTGTCTGTCGAGGGAGGCTCGGTGGTTTCAACATTGGGTGGAGGCAAAGCGTATATGTGTATCTTGAAAGGTTGCTTGAACACCTTGTTGATTAATTTTATTACGGTCTTCCAGGACAGTTTGTCAAGACCACAACCTATCCTGGGCATCGCGAGACGATAGTCCGCGTTTCTTTTACACGTGCGCCTGAGTTGAATCAGGGCTTTTTCTAAATTTTTGAGCGTAGGCTTATCATTGCTACGCTTTTTCGTAATTAAATAATAGACGAATCGCCTTCCCACCTGAAGCTGAGCCACTTCACCTACCTTGGCGTCCTGGTTTTTAAGTTCGTCAAGTCTACCAAATTTCTCCCGGAATTGCACTGCGATGCCGGCTCCCATATGCAGGTCCTCGGCTACGCAATGCACCAACGAGAAATTTTCGTCTACGGTAAATAGGTCTCCCGTCATCTCGGTCGTGACTGGGGGCAGCTCGAAAATGTCTTCGTTTGTGGTGTCGATCTCGTCTGTCGTATCTAGTAATTCTAATGTCTGTATTGTCGCGAGTTCGGGATCCAACGGAGCTGGATCCGTATCGTCGACCGGGTTTCGGGAAAGGGCGTCGGCATTCGTATTGGCGCGCCCTTCCTTGTATTTTATCGTGCATTCAAACTCAGCAAGGAGGGTCTTCCATCTTATGAGTCGCGCACATGGACTTTTATTCTTATGGAACCATGATAGAGCCTTTTGATCGGATATTACGGTAAATTCTCTACCATAGAGGTACGGTCTAAAATAATTCACGCACCAGACTACTGCTAGAAGTTCTTTTTCAAATGTGGAGTAATTTTTTTCGGCTGATGTTAAAACTCGTGATACATACGATATCGGTAGATCCTTTCCTATCTCCCCCTGACTGAGGACACCCCCGATTGCGTAACCGGACGCGTCAGTCGTGACCAGGAAGGGTCGTTCAAAATCTGGGTACTGCAGGATTGGTTTCTCACATAATCTGTCGCGTAAAAACTCGAAAGCTGACTGGTGTTGTTCTTTCCACTCGAAGCTTTCCCCTTTTTTAAGAAGGTTTGTAAGTGGTTTCGCGATTTTTGAGAAACCCGGTATAAATCGCCTGTAATATCCAGCTAGCCCTAAAAACTGTTTGATGTTTTTCGCGTTTTTGGGAGTTGGAAATTTTTTCACGGACTCTATTTTCTTGGGGTCCGGTTCTACACCTGAATCGCTGATCACGTGACCTAAATAGGTTACTTCGTGCCTGAGGAACTCACACTTGTCTGGTTGTAAGGCTAAATTCGCTTTTCGTAATTTGCTCATTAAACGAGTGACCTTGCGCTCATGTTCTTCCAATGTAGACGCGTATATTACTATGTCATCCAGGTATACGAACAGCTCTATACCCTGTGATCCTAACAACACTTGGTCCATTAGTCTCTGGAAAGTAGCTGGCGCATTCTTTAGCCCGAATGGCATTCGCGTGAATTCATAATGCCCGTGCGGTGTCGAGAAGGCGGTTTTAAGAGCGTCCCTCTCGTCCATTTGTATTTGGTGAAAGCCCGACGCTAAGTCGAATACCGAGAAATAACGGGCATTCCCTAGCTGGTCAAGGATTTCTGTTATATTAGGTAATGGGTAAGCGTCACCTATCGTTTTTTCGTTTAGTTTACGATAATCTATCACGATTCGCCATCTTTTATTTCCCTTTGAATCGGCCTTTTTTGGCACGATCCATAATGGTGAACTATAGGGTGACACGGATGGTTTAATGACACCGTTTTCTTCCATCTCGGTCACTTGCCTAGTTATTTCGTCCTTGTGGACTGGCGGGAATCTATATTGCTTCGTGTGCACCGGCAAATCGTCTGTTGTAGTTATTCTATGCTTCATGACGCTTGTGCATCTGAGTTTATCGTCTGGCAGATGGAAGACATCTGCGTTTTCCTGAACTATCCTAGCCACGCTTTCTTTTTCCTCAACATTTAGATGATCTAACCTTAGCAATTTCGTGATAGTTTCGGAGCGTCTAAATAGGTTCTCGTCGGAGTTAGTGACGTCTGCTATGGAACATTTATTTATCGTAACACGTTCGGTTTTTCCTAGTGGTATGGCTTCGCTCGTATCTAGTAATTCTACGGTGGGGACTGGTATAAATTTGTCCTCTTCTGTTGTATTTACCGCGCGGATGGTTGCCCTGCCTCCGTTATCCCTAACGATAGCATTTCCTATATAAACTCCTTCGCAGCTATCGAGAAGGGGTACGTATCCCTCCTTGATACTGTTTTCGCTGATTTTTATCGGGAAAGCTACGTTTGTTCGCTTGGGTACGAGGACGGTCTCTCGGTCATTAAAATAAACCGATTCATTTAACACCTCAAGACACTGATCCGCGTAATTGACATTTGCTTCGAACTGTGTGAGAAAAGCCGACCCTAGGATACCATCGCTTTTGATAGGGAAGGTGTTTTCTACTACATGAAAATCTGTTTTATAACCGAACATTTCTAACTCCGTGGCTCCCAAGCTATAGTGCGGGACGTCTCCTATACCTATTATCGTGATACGCTTCCGAGGGTTTACCCTGCGAAAGTCTTTTATGTTGGAGGCCTTTACGATGTTGGCCTCCGCTCCCGTGTCTATCATAAAATTTACTGCTGTTTTTACGTCCCTTGAGTTTAAGTTTACCGTTGGAATTTTTCCTTTTAGATAGAGGCAGACGGACTTGTTGCCGCCTCTTCTGTCTCCAAAGCATTGGCCCTTGTCACTCGGGGGTTGCTTACGTTCCCCGAGGGCCCTGCTCCGTTTCCCGAGTTATTACGGTTGATTGTCTCGTGGTATCTACGCTTGCGACACTCGTTGTAGGAGTGACCTATATTCTTACAATAGCTGCATTCTACTGCGTTCGCGCTACGTCCTGTCGATTGCTGACTCGACTGTGGTTTGTTTCTGTAGCAATTTGCTGTGGTGTGCGTTGACCTACCGCACAGCGTGCATGACTCGCGGTTCTCTACGGGTCTGTTTGCTGCGGGTCTCCTGATCGCTCTACACTGGTCGGTTAGATGATTATCACGGCCACAATGCTTACATGACTCCGCGTTGTTATTTTCTATTCTGCTCGCGCCGCGGTGTCTAGCCCTATCTCTATCTAATTCCAGTGCTTTACTGGCGTCAATAGCCCTTTCGTAAGCTGTCTTTAGATTGGAATAGCCTTTAATCAGTACCGCATTCCGGCAGTCGCTTGGCAATCCACCTATGAACGCCTCGCAGACTTCCTCGTCCAGCCTGATTATTTCTGGTTTAGTTAGTTCGCGGTTTTTCCTTCGTTCTGCTTCGATTAATCCCGTCTTTATATCGCGGGTCCTTCCTATATAATCTAAGACGTGTTCGTCGGCGTATTTATATAGTTGGCCTAACTCTCCACGGTAATGATTCGCGGATCTTATTGGTGCGAACACTTCCGTTAATTTGTCCAAGAGTCCTTGCAGGGTAGCAAAGCTCTCGTCTTCGATTACGGCGTATGCCCGATCGGCAAGCTTACTTCTGATTAAACGCGTCAGGTACCCTTCTAAGCTGGGCGTTACCATCTCGAGGGCCCTTTTGCATGCTCGATTAAACTGCATCACTGTGATGTTTTTCCCATCGAACTTTGGGACCACAGCTAACGCATCCTTGACCGATATTGATTGCTCCGCCAAGGGCAGAGTAGGAGGAGCAAATGCCTGTATGGTATTAATACTTTGAGGGTGAGTAATTCCCGACATTCTATCTCTCAAGGCTTGTTCCCTTTTCTTTAGTTGTTCCTCGCGCTCGGCTAACTTCCTCCTTCTCTCCCTATACGGATCTGCTAACGCGGCTTGATATGCTACCTCTTGTTCCTGTAAGTTTATTTCGCGTTCCCAAATTTCTTGTTCGCGCAATTGCATCTCCAGGTCCTTGTCGAGGACCAGTTCTTCCGGTGCGCCTGGATCCCCCAGCTCTTGAGGTCCCAGGTCCGGGCCTACATTTCCTCCGCGTAGAATTTTGAGTTTCTCGCGATTTTCTCTTTGAATGCGCCTGATTAGCGCTTCTCTAGCTAACGCTTCGGCTTCTAAATTTAATTCCTCGTCGTCAGTCGGGACGGAAACCACTGACTTTATTGAGATGTGATCGCTCTCTAGGTTAGGAGCATTTTTACTGATTGCTCCTCTGCTAAGTGGATCAGGGCGGTAACTGTCCACAGGGTTAGGTTTTTGGGGTGCCACGGATCTTTTTAAGTCACCCTTTTTCCGTTCTGCCTTTTTCTTGAAGTGCAGAATTTCCTTTTCTAACCTCAATTCGTCTTTACTACGCATGCACGCTGGACCTGGTTCCCTAAAAATTGCGTCTGCGGCTAATTCTATGTTGTGGGTAACTGCCCTATCTGTGCTGCGCGAATTTTGCATTACGAGAAGTTGTACCTCTCGGTCTATCTCTGCCTTTTTTCGAAGGAGTTCGGACAGCTGTGTGTCCTCTACGAGACCTAACCGCGGTTCATCCATTTTTGAACGGCCCGGCGCTTCGTTAAAGTCCCTAATTTTAACGTCTGTCACGCTCGCTGAGAGCTGTGCAGGTTTTTTAGAATATTTGCTTTCTTCTACCGCGCTTTCTGTTGGCTGGGTAGGCTGTTGTACGTCTTGTGCGGGGCCCACTGACGGGTTATGCCGCTGCGTTTGTTCCTTCGCGTTCGCGATTTCTTTCGCTTCGAGCTCGGCGAGCCTGGCAAGTTTCCTTTGAACTTCTTCGGATAACCCCGCGTCTTTACTCGATTCAATCGCGCGCTGTTTTTTCTCTAATTCAGCTTCTTGCTGCTTAAATTGTTCGCTAAGATGTTGTGACTTCTTATCTATTTCTGTTTGACGTATTTCTAACGCTTCTCTTTCCTTCTGGAGCCTCTTTTCTTTATTGGATACCTCCTGTTTTATAAATTCTACATCGGTTTCCGTATACTTGAGCTGTAGGCTATCGTCTGCTGACGCACCGCTTTCCTTCTTACTACCCATTCTAGTTTCGATCGGCATATTAATTTCGCGTGGAAATCTAGTTGTAATTTTAATAAGGAAAGGATTTTACTGACGAAAATAAGTCTCAAGCGTGTGGAGTCCCCGTGTGATTCGCTTTTACTGCTATTGTCGAGCTTTATTTCACAAGTCCGTCCGTAGTTTGTGCGTTCGTCCCGATCGCGTTCTTTGCGGCTGAGGTGAGTTTATTTGCTACTCCCGTTACGCGTGTGTTGCGAAGTTCGGTTCACTGTCTTTGCTACTTTCGCGGATCTTGTCTTTAATCACTCTACCGATTAATTTACTTGAATTCGGTTTTACAATAATCAATTTTAAACGAATCCCACCGCTGCCACCATAAATTTTATTACCTGTGACGTCCCAGACGCACTAATCAACAAAAAAAAACAATTCCTAATGTTGACGTACGCGGAGCGACACTGCAATAACGGAGCCCTGTTTTATTTGAGGGACCCGGGCCCCCGCTATGGATTAGATTCGTCAAAAGGTGTGAATAAAAGGGTAACGTAATGAGCGTCTTACCTTAATCAAGGAAGATGACTTCTGGCTCGGAATCCAAATCGATGACTTCCGGTTCTTCCACCCAGTCGTATACGCACGGTACCGGGAACAGCTTCCTCCTGATGTCTACCTGCTCGTATAATAGTCCCTCGCTGACTCGTGTAATCGTCTGAATTACTTCCCGTTCTACCCCGTGAGATGAGAACGGCTGGTCAACCCTAGGTTGCTCGGAGGTGCTCGAAGAGAAGGTGCCCGATTCTTCGTTGCTGCTGGATCGCGTAAAGATCGGAAGGATCTCTGATGGATTACGAATGCGGTTGATTCTAGCTAATGCAGCCTGCTTTTTGGCTCGAAGTCGACGGCCTGCGCGATGTCTACTCTTACGGCTTTGGCGCTTATTCGACTTTGACATCTACCGAATGGAGAAAAGGGGTATAGGAATTAATTAACTTGGAAAAGCTAGTTTTTCAAGCTTAATTAAGTCAGCGTCTCCGCTAACAACCAGAGTTAAATGTGGGTAAAGGGAATTACCTTGGAATATCACTGACTCTAGTTTCAGGTTCAAGAAATGAGAACTCGGTGAAATAAATCTTTGTGTTTAGTATATTGTTACAATAAATTCGAAAAAAGGTACAATGTTTTAATATTCTAGTCGCGTATGTTAAGAGTTTACGTTCAAACAGAGCGCTTAAGCTATAGCGAATGTGTCTGAGTTCTAGACGTGCAAGCTAACTGTGTAACTCGTAGAGATTTATAAGAACTCGACTGGTCTGCTTGAAGCGCGGATGAGAAGTTAAAATGGTTACAATATTTGATATATTAGACGCGTATACTAAGAGTTAACGTTAAACAGAGCGCTAAGCTGTTAGCGAATGTGTACAGGTTCTAAACGTGCAAGTTAACTGTGTAACTCGTAGAGATTTACAAGAACCCGACTGGTCAGCTTGAAGCGCGGATGAGAAGTTAAAATGGTTACAATATTTGATATATTAGACGCGTATACTAAGAGTTAACGTTAAACAGAGCGCTAAGCTGTTAGCGAATGTGTACAGGTTCTAAACGTGCAAGTTAACTGTGTAACTCGTAGAGATTTACAAGAACCCGACTGGTCAGCTTGAAGCGCGGATGAGAAGTGAAGTCCAGGGTGAACGGCGTCGACCGTCTCAGCTCTCGGGTGTCCTGGTGCGCATGCGCGGGGCGGTGGTGCGCGCGCCGCTGGCCTGCCTCGACGCGCTCGGTGTCACGTAGGCGCGCGTGACGTCAGAGCCTTGGAATGCGGCCCTTTGTTGGCGGAGTCCCGTTAGGTCCGACCTGTTGCTGCCTGCCTGCGTGCACGTGTTCGGGGTCCGGCGCCGACTTGTCGCTGCCTGCCTGCTTGCACGTGGTGGGCCTGACGTCATGCTGCGAGGGTTGTCTTGTTTTATTGCCCTGTTGTAAACCGGTCCCTGGCTAAGTGCGGGTCTGGCTTCGCTCTCTTTTATGACGGTCGAGTAGACAGGTTTTTCCCGCTCGACCCTTGGCCTTTGTTCTGTGTTGGCGTCGGTCCGTCGGCCTGGGCTGGAATTGTTTAGCTCAGTTTCTCCTCGGGTATCGGATCGCCACGTCGATGTTTTCTGCTTAAGTGTTCGGTGCTTGACGGATTTATTGCTTCCGTCTGTTTATTGTATCGGAGTTTCAAGAAGGTTTAGTCTAGTGCAATCTTAACTATGCAAGATCTTATCTTTATTACGATGAGCGCTCAGCGGGTGTTTATGCTTGGGTTCGCCTATGAACCTTTGTTTAAGTGGTTCGAGACCCGCTGGCCGCTCTGCTTATAGTTATTTGTTTATTATAGTGAAAGTGGTTACTTCTAAGAAGTGCACGTGGTCGAGCGCTGAACGTGCAGAATGTCACGTAGGCCTGCTGAAGGCGTATTTCGGATGAAGGGATAAGGTTTCCCATTTGCGCGTCGATGACGTGTACTCCTTTTATGTAATATGAATATGAGTATATTGTATTTATGGGTAAGTTTATACGATTATTTATTATATCTCGTTTATTTTATCATTCGTAATAAGACGAGTATGGTAATTATGAGTATGCATACATATGTATGTGTACAGTGAATAGAGCGAGCCAAGATGGCGGCCTCTTAGCACGACTGTGAATACGGCTTGTCGCCTGGTGCTTCCTGCCGGGTACGCCATGTTGCCTTGCCCTTCGCTTATGGTATATTATGGTGTATTCCTATAGTTTAGGTATAGTACAAGTATATGTTATTCTATAGTAGCATACTCGAGGTAAGAGAGCAACAGTTTTAGTATGGTAATAGGAAAAATATGTATAGGGTAGACGTTCTTCCGGGGACGTCACACTCCTGCACCACTCCAACGATGCTCGTGTCGAGTCCCGACTGCTACTGATTGACTCAGGAGCGACGCGCATTGCCTTTTGCTTGACTGCAACCGTGCTGAACGCGCGTCCCCACGGCTTCCGATCGACGTCGGGACGCCCTTCAACACCACCCGCTTCACTCTAACGATGCACGTGTGTGACGTCCCAGACGCACTAATCAACAAAAAAAAACAATTCCTAATGTTGACGTACGCGGAGCGACACTGCAATAACGGAGCCCTGTTTTATTTGAGGGACCCGGGCCCCCGCTATGGATTAGATTCGTCAAAAGGTGTGAATAAAAGGGTAACGTAATGAGCGTCTTACCTTAATCAAGGAAGATGACTTCTGGCTCGGAATCCAAATCGATGACTTCCGGTTCTTCCACCCAGTCGTATACGCACGGTACCGGGAACAGCTTCCTCCTGATGTCTACCTGCTCGTATAATAGTCCCTCGCTGACTCGTGTAATCGTCTGAATTACTTCCCGTTCTACCCCGTGAGATGAGAACGGCTGGTCAACCCTAGGTTGCTCGGAGGTGCTCGAAGAGAAGGTGCCCGATTCTTCGTTGCTGCTGGATCGCGTAAAGATCGGAAGGATCTCTGATGGATTACGAATGCGGTTGATTCTAGCTAATGCAGCCTGCTTTTTGGCTCGAAGTCGACGGCCTGCGCGATGTCTACTCTTACGGCTTTGGCGCTTATTCGACTTTGACATCTACCGAATGGAGAAAAGGGGTATAGGAATTAATTAACTTGGAAAAGCTAGTTTTTCAAGCTTAATTAAGTCAGCGTCTCCGCTAACAACCAGAGTTAAATGTGGGTAAAGGGAATTACCTTGGAATATCACTGACTCTAGTTTCAGGTTCAAGAAATGAGAACTCGGTGAAATAAATCTTTGTGTTTAGTATATTGTTACAATAAATTCGAAAAAAGGTACAATGTTTTAATATTCTAGTCGCGTATGTTAAGAGTTTACGTTCAAACAGAGCGCTTAAGCTATAGCGAATGTGTCTGAGTTCTAGACGTGCAAGCTAACTGTGTAACTCGTAGAGATTTATAAGAACTCGACTGGTCTGCTTGAAGCGCGGATGAGAAGTTAAAATGGTTACAATATTTGATATATTAGACGCGTATACTAAGAGTTAACGTTAAACAGAGCGCTAAGCTGTTAGCGAATGTGTACAGGTTCTAAACGTGCAAGTTAACTGTGTAACTCGTAGAGATTTACAAGAACCCGACTGGTCAGCTTGAAGCGCGGATGAGAAGTTAAAATGGTTACAATATTTGATATATTAGACGCGTATACTAAGAGTTAACGTTAAACAGAGCGCTAAGCTGTTAGCGAATGTGTACAGGTTCTAAACGTGCAAGTTAACTGTGTAACTCGTAGAGATTTACAAGAACCCGACTGGTCAGCTTGAAGCGCGGATGAGAAGTGAAGTCCAGGGTGAACGGCGTCGACCGTCTCAGCTCTCGGGTGTCCTGGTGCGCATGCGCGGGGCGGTGGTGCGCGCGCCGCTGGCCTGCCTCGACGCGCTCGGTGTCACGTAGGCGCGCGTGACGTCAGAGCCTTGGAATGCGGCCCTTTGTTGGCGGAGTCCCGTTAGGTCCGACCTGTTGCTGCCTGCCTGCGTGCACGTGTTCGGGGTCCGGCGCCGACTTGTCGCTGCCTGCCTGCTTGCACGTGGTGGGCCTGACGTCATGCTGCGAGGGTTGTCTTGTTTTATTGCCCTGTTGTAAACCGGTCCCTGGCTAAGTGCGGGTCTGGCTTCGCTCTCTTTTATGACGGTCGAGTAGACAGGTTTTTCCCGCTCGACCCTTGGCCTTTGTTCTGTGTTGGCGTCGGTCCGTCGGCCTGGGCTGGAATTGTTTAGCTCAGTTTCTCCTCGGGTATCGGATCGCCACGTCGATGTTTTCTGCTTAAGTGTTCGGTGCTTGACGGATTTATTGCTTCCGTCTGTTTATTGTATCGGAGTTTCAAGAAGGTTTAGTCTAGTGCAATCTTAACTATGCAAGATCTTATCTTTATTACGATGAGCGCTCAGCGGGTGTTTATGCTTGGGTTCGCCTATGAACCTTTGTTTAAGTGGTTCGAGACCCGCTGGCCGCTCTGCTTATAGTTATTTGTTTATTATAGTGAAAGTGGTTACTTCTAAGAAGTGCACGTGGTCGAGCGCTGAACGTGCAGAATGTCACGTAGGCCTGCTGAAGGCGTATTTCGGATGAAGGGATAAGGTTTCCCATTTGCGCGTCGATGACGTGTACTCCTTTTATGTAATATGAATATGAGTATATTGTGTTTATGGGTAAGTTTATACGATTATTTATTATATCTCGTTTATTTTATCATTCGTAATAAGACGAGTATGGTAATTATGAGTATGCATACATATGTATGTGTACAGTGAATAGAGCGAGCCAAGATGGCGGCCTCTTAGCACGACTGTGAATACGGCTTGTCGCCTGGTGCTTCCTGCCGGGTACGCCATGTTGCCTTGCCCTTCGCTTATGGTATATTATGGTGTATTCCTATAGTTTAGGTATAGTACAAGTATATGTTATTCTATAGTAGCATACTCGAGGTAAGAGAGCAACAGTTTTAGTATGGTAATAGGAAAAATATGTATAGGGTAGACGTTCTTCCGGGGACGTCACACCCCCCTCCTTATTCGAAGGAAATAAGTTTTTATTTCCGTAAAAGATCTTAGCGGCGTTATTAGACCAAGTTAAGATCTTTTGCTCTCTGTTGTGCTCTTTCCTCGAGCTTCTTTAACTCTATGTCAGAATTTAGGTCCAAATTTTCTGGAAAGTGGATTGACTGTGACGGAACGTGGTAAATTATTTTATTCAGTGGTTCCGTCTGCTCCTGGGCGTCAGTCGTCATTGGTTGATCGGTCTTTTGTCCTCGTAAGTGCATTAGTAGATGCGTCACTGAGTCCCACAGTGAGGCTACTAGGTGGTAACTGCATCCATATGCTGTGTGGAGCGTATAACCGTGTATGCATGTGTCGATTAAGAATTTCAGCAGTGCCCATACGGCCCAGATCCCCCATATTCCTCCGACAACACTCCCGAAGGTGGTGAATCCAGTAAATAGTCTTTTTGCCGTCGATTCCGCTATCCGTGTTAGAGTCTTTTCGTCCAACAGGTTGTACATATTGATTGTTCCTGTTCCGATGGTCTCGCCTCGGGCGCCTCTGGATATGGTATCGAGTAGTGCGGGTTTCTCTGCCGGAAACATGATGTGTTCTCGTAATTCTTGCAATTCCTCCTCAGTGTAAATTCCGCTTGATCCCAGGGGTCCAGGGTTACTATATTTCCAATTCATGTTTGTCAAGGGTTTAAGTTTCTGTGGTACCTTGGCTTCGGATGCCCTTGGCGTGAACTTGTACCACGTCTCTTCTACCTTAAACATCGGTGGTACAACCTCGTTGCAGCTCCTCCTGGTTCCAGTCTTCACGAGAATCCTCGACTTGGGTCGCAGGAACATGCTCTCATTCTGATGGTTCACAGGAAGATCGTTGTAACATTCTGCCGTCTTGCGGAATTCTACTTCTACGGGGATGCATTTCATAATATATATTACTTCACCGGCTATTGTTGCGAAATAGCCGGGGCCCTTCATAAGGTTAAAGGCAAAACTGTCTGGTGATAACTCAGCGAGGTTCAATGCGTTTTTCAGCACCTGCTGCTCTAATTTACATTTCTGTTCGATCACGTCCCTGTATAGGTTGGTGGTCTGCGTCCTGATGTGTTTTTCTACATAAATGAATTTTGAATTGATGTACGAAAAGATGTCGATGTTTGATACTGCCAATCTCGATCGTTGTTTGAAAACTTCCGTCGGATTGGTCTCAAAGATGAATAGACGGGGGTGCTCTGTGTTAATGATTTTATAGCCGCAAATGGTGGCTCTGGACCTTTCCATTAGCGCAAAAGTGGTATCACCCGTCTGTAGTGAGTAAACAGTTGGAGAGTCCGTCGCGTTCGTTCGGTCTGCGTATCCCGTGTAAAGTACGTCGTACTTGTCAAATTTACATTCGTCGAGGGGCGTTGTTGTCCAGTAGGTATGGCCACCCTCATCGTCGATGCACTGCCCGTCTCCAAAAGGGCAGGTCGTTCCACTCTTTAGTAGGATCTGGTTGTTGGAGATCTTGACGTTCGCCGTGTACGAATATACCGAAATCTTGATAACCGCTTGAACGACAGCGCTTTCCCACTGTCCATAACCGTCGTTATAATACTGTCCTTGGCAGGTTCCGTCAGAGGTAAGGCTGCCGGCCAAGGTGGCGTCGCGTAGCGTCGTTACATTTGTTGGGATCTCAACTAGATGCGTCTGTGACCCGAGGGTTAGCGTACCTGTGCGATGTAGGGTCTCACATGCTTCCCGTGAGATTCTGGGAAGGTAAGCCTTTCTTCCTCCGTCGGTCACTGAATTATGTGAAAATTGTCCGCATCGGTAAACTGTTCTGTCGATTTCCACCTTGCACTGTAAGACCTGCGCCTGTTTATATTCCGTGAGTTGGAGCAGCTGTATGTATGTTCGTTCGTTCTGCGTCTTGTCATGTTCCAAGTCGCATTGGTCGATGTCTAGTAGGTTTATTGTGGTAACGTTTAGGGCAGCTCCGCCACAGTCGTACCCGATTAATGCGTGGGCCCCCTTCAACCAATAAATGGCCGTGAGGAGTATGAGGACAGACCTCATGGCTGGGGTTTGCATTGTCCCTGTAACGTATGTTGTAACACCTATAGATTCTGACATCTACCCTTAAGTTTACTGATGTATAATATTAGATGGCGTCTTTAAACATCTGACTGCCTACATAGTTGACAATTGGGCCTGAGACGGTGTACTTGGACACTTCGCCGTCCATGCCTTTACCTACATACGTATAAGCTTCATTTAGATCTGGGTGAAATAGGACTGATATGTGTGTTTCGTCCGGGCGGTCGAAAAACACATCTAATACCTGGTCTACTATGCCTCTTTGGCTTCGAATCCTTTTATAATACGTTCGGTAGTCGCCTTCACCCAAATCTGTTATTTTAATCATCTCCCTAAGTAGTGCTTTGAAGGCCTCATTGGCTTTGAAATATAGAGTTATAGTAACTTTGTACATTGCGATCTTAATATTTGTGACCGGGTATGGTCGTGTTTGTGGTCTTTCTATGATTATTACTTCTAGGTGATCGTCTTCCTCATTAGCTGGGAGCTTCATTATTTTATTGCGTTCTTACTTTCTAGTGATTCCTGTGGACAGAATAATAAAGGATAGGTGCGATTATGCCTTTGCCTTTTTCAGTTTGTCCAGGTGGACCACCCTAGTTCTATTTTCAACAAGAATTTTTACATTGTTATTGGGAAGGATTTCTATTACTTGGTGCGGACCAGTGTAATGGTCAGCGAATTTGTTTTTTCTGGGCTCCTTTAGGAGGAACACCAGATCTCCTGGTTTTAGTTGTAACAGTTTGATTTTATTATCGTAATAATACTTATATTTGTGCTTCGCCTGAGTTAGATTTTCAGCCGCGAGAGTTTGTATTTCATGGAGATTTTTACACAAGTCTAACAAGTAACCTTCGTACGTCCTGTCTGTCACAGCCTCTATCGCTGCGTAGCTCGAGGGCACTCTTGCCTCTCGGCCGAACACTAGTTCATAAGGCGAAAACCGAGTGCTTTCGTGGATACTAGTATTGTATGAAAACATCGCTAACTCCAGCCACTCGTCCCAATCGTTCTTATCTGTGACGAACTGCTTCAGATATTCGACGAGGACGTGATGTGACCTTTCGATCGACCCATTTGACTGCGGGTGGAAAGCCGTGGTCCTGTTTTGTGTTATTCTGAATCGCTTGGTGATTGCTTTCATTAATGAGCTAGTTAGATTGGCGCCCTGATCCGTGAGGATATGACGAGGTGCGCCGTAAATGCAAATGAAATTCTTTACCAGGCCGTCAGCGATTGCCACCGAGTCAGTTTCTTTCAAAGGGATCGCTAAAGAGTATTTAGTGAGGAGATCTTGGATAGTCAATATGTATCCGTTTCCTCGTTTTGTCATGGGCAGAGGGCCCACGATGTCCATAGAGATTTTTTCAAAGGCGGCGTCAGGAGTATCTGTGATTACCATCGGTTGCTTATGCTTTATTCGCGTGAGCTTCCTCGTGGCACACTGCCAACACCTGCCTATATAGTCTTGCACCTGGCGTTTCATGTTTGGCCACGCGTAATTTTGTCTGATTCTACGATAAGTTTTAGTGACACCCTTGTGACCCCCTATCGCAGATTCATGGTTTTCCTGAATGATTCCGGCTCTAAGCTCCTCCGCCGGAGTTTGGATTATATCTTCGTAGATGGTTAACGTACAGGGACAATCACTGAGTGTGGTTTTTATCCTGTTTAAAATTTCTTTCCACGAGATATTATCTAGGAATGCTGTTCTAGCTAGTGCTATCTCTGTTAATTCTACTTCCATGATTACATCTAACAAAGATGCCAGGGCTTCCTTGAATATTTCCCTGTCTAATTGCCTCTTTGCTGATTCCTTAATTGGCAAATATATCATGTTCCTATTGTCCTTTTGTACTAGCCTAGCTCTTCCTAATGTTAAATCTTCTAACTTAGGTAACTTGAGTTTGCTGAATAAATCCTGCGCTCCGCGATCTAACGGTTCACCCTGTTGTGAGACGAAACATACCACGTTCCCCTTATGAATTGACAGATTCTCTTTACTCCTAGTGATCTTTAATTCAGGGTCCGCGGCGAGCTCGTAGGGCTGTGAGCTTGGTTCTATTATTTCGTCAGAGTCGCTTAAGTCGCTGTTGATGTATTCGTGTTCGTTACCGTGCTCAGAGCCCGAGTCTGAATCTTCATCAGTTTCGCTTGCCTGATTTCCTACAGGGGTGTCCTGGCCTATTGTGTCAAGGGCCGTGTCCCTGCGTTCTAAACTTGTCGATGCCTCCGGAAGGGAGATTTTGCTGGTATCCCTCTCGTTTACCTGCTCTATTGTTTCGGTGATGGGGTCTAACCCCGTGCTCTGGTATTGGGGCGGTTCGTTTCCGAACTGTCCTAGCGGTGGACTTTCCCGATTGTCTGTCGAGGGAGGCTCGGTGGTTTCAACGTTGGGTGGAGGCAAAGCGTATATGTGTATCTTGAAAGGTTGCTTGAACACCTTGTTGATTAATTTTACTACGGTCTTCCAGGACAGTTTGTCAAGACCACAACCTATCCTGGGCATCGCGAGACGATAGTCCGCGTTTCTTTTACACGTGCGCCTGAGTTGAATCAGGGCTTTTTCTAAATTTTTGAGCGTAGGCTTATCATTGCTACGCTTTTTCGTAATTAAATAATAGACGAATCGCCTTCCCACCTGAAGCTGAGCCACTTCACCTACCTTGGCGTCCTGGTTTTTAAGTTCGTCAAGTCTACCAAATTTCTCCCGGAATTGCACTGCGATGCCGGCTTCCATATGCAGGTCCTCGGCTACGCAATGCACCAACGAGAAATTTTCGTCTACGGTAAATAGGTCTCCCGTCATCTCGGTCGTGACTGGGGGCAGCTCGAAAATGTCTTCGTTTGTAGTGTCGATTTCGTCTGTCGTATCTAATTCTAATGTCTGTATTGTCGCGAGTTCGGGATCCAACGGAGCTGGATCCGTATCGTCGACCGGGTTTCGGGAAAGGGCGTCGGCATTCGTATTGGCGCGCCCTTCCTTGTATTTTATCGTGATACGCTTCTGAGGGTTTACCCTGCGAAAGTCTTTTATGTTGGAGGCCTTCACGATGTTGGCCTCCGCTCCCGTGTCTATCATAAAATTTACTGCTGTTTTTACGTCCCTTGAGTTTAAGTTTACCGTTGGAATTTTTCCTTTTAGATAGAGGCAGACGGACTTGTTGCCGCCTCTTCGGTCTCCAAAGCATTGGCCCTTGTCACTCGGGGGTTGCTTACGTTCCCCGAGGGCCCTGCTCCGTTTCCCGAGTTATTACGGTTGATTGTCTCGTGGTATCTACGCTTGCGACACTCGTTGTAGGAGTGACCTATATTCTTACAATAGCTGCATTCTACTGCGTTCGCGCTACGTCCTGTCGATTGCTGACTCGACTGTGGTTTGTTTCTGTAGCAATTTGCTGTGGTGTGCGTTGATCTACCGCACAGCGTGCATGACTCGCGGTTCTCTACGGGTCTGTTTGCTGCGGGTCTCCTGATCGCTCTACACTGGTCGGTTAGATGATTATCACGGCCACAATGCTTACATGACTCCGCGTTGTTATTTTCTATTCTGCTCGCGCCGCGGTGTCTAGCCCTATCTCTATCTAATTCCAGTGCTTTACTGGCGTCAATAGCCCTTTCGTAAGCTGTCTTTAGATTGGAATAGCCTTTAATCAGTACCGCATTCCGGCAGTCGCTTGGCAATCCACCTATGAACGCCTCGCAGACTTCCTCGTCCAGCCTGATTATTTCTGGTTTAGTTAGTTCGCGGTTTTTCCTTCGTTCTGCTTCGATTAATCCCGTCTTTATATCGCGGGTCCTTCCTATATAATCTAAGACGTGTTCGTCGGCGTATTTATATAGTTGGCCTAACTCTCCACGGTAATGATTCGCGGATCTTATTGGTGCGAACACTTCCGTTAATTTGTCCAAGAGTCCTTGCAGGGTAGCAAAGCTCTCGTCTTCGATTACGGCGTATGCCCGATCGGCAAGCTTACTTCTGATTAAACGCGTCAGGTACCCTTCTAAGCTGGGCGTTACCATCTCGAGGGCCCTTTTGCATGCTCGATTAAACTGCATCACTGTGATGTTTTTCCCATCGAACTTTGGGACCACAGCTAACGCATCCTTGACCGATATTGATTGCTCCGCCAAGGGCAGAGTAGGAGGAGCAAATGCCTGTATGGTATTAATACTTTGAGGGTGAGTAATTCCCGACATTCTATCTCTCAAGGCTTGTTCCCTTTTCTTTAGTTGTTCCTCGCGCTCGGCTAACTTCCTCCTTCTCTCCCTATACGGATCTGCTAACGCGGCTTGATATGCTACCTCTTGTTCCTGTAAGTTTATTTCGCGTTCCCAAATTTCTTGTTCGCGCAATTGCATCTCCAGGTCCTTGTCGAGGACCAGTTCTTCCGGTGCGCCTGGATCCCCCAGCTCTTGAGGTCCCAGGTCCGGGCCTACATTTCCTCCGCGTAGAATTTTGAGTTTCTCGCGATTTTCTCTTTGAATGCGCCTGATTAGCGCTTCTCTAGCTAACGCTTCGGCTTCTAAATTTAATTCCTCGTCGTCAGTCGGGACGGAAACCACTGACTTTATTGAGATGTGATCGCTCTCTAGGTTAGGAGCATTTTTACTGATTGCTCCTCTGCTAAGTGGATCAGGGCGGTAACTGTCCACAGGGTTAGGTTTTTGGGGTGCCACGGATCTTTTTAAGTCACCCTTTTTCCGTTCTGCCTTTTTCTTGAAGTGCAGAATTTCCTTTTCTAACCTCAATTCGTCTTTACTACGCATGCACGCTGGACCTGGTTCCCTAAAAATTGCGTCTGCGGCTAATTCTATGTTGTGGGTAACTGCCCTATCTGTGCTGCGCGAATTTTGCATTACGAGAAGTTGTACCTCTCGGTCTATCTCTGCCTTTTTTCGAAGGAGTTCGGACAGCTGTGTGTCCTCTACGAGACCTAACCGCGGTTCATCCATTTTTGAACGGCCCGGCGCTTCGTTAAAGTCCCTAATTTTAACGTCTGTCACGCTCGCTGAGAGCTGTGCAGGTTTTTTAGAATATTTGCTTTCTTCTACCGCGCTTTCTGTTGGCTGGGTAGGCTGTTGTACGTCTTGTGCGGGGCCCACTGACGGGTTATGCCGCTGCGTTTGTTCCTTCGCGTTCGCGATTTCTTTCGCTTCGAGCTCGGCGAGCCTGGCAAGTTTCCTTTGAACTTCTTCGGATAACCCCGCGTCTTTACTCGATTCAATCGCGCGCTGTTTTTTCTCTAATTCAGCTTCTTGCTGCTTAAATTGTTCGCTAAGATGTTGTGACTTCTTATCTATTTCTGTTTGACGTATTTCTAACGCTTCTCTTTCCTTCTGGAGCCTCTTTTCTTTATTGGATACCTCCTGTTTTATAAATTCTACATCGGTTTCCGTATACTTGAGCTGTAGGCTATCGTCTGCTGACGCACCGCTTTCCTTCTTACTACCCATTCTAGTTTCGATCGGCATATTAATTTCGCGTGGAAATCTAGTTGTAATTTTAATAAGGAAAGGATTTTACTGACGAAAATAAGTCTCAAGCGTGTGGAGTCCCCGTGTGATTCGCTTTTACTGCTATTGTCGAGCTTTATTTCACAAGTCCGTCCGTAGTTTGTGCGTTCGTCCCGATCGCGTTCTTTGCGGCTGAGGTGAGTTTATTTGCTACTCCCGTTACGCGTGTGTTGCGAAGTTCGGTTCACTGTCTTTGCTACTTTCGCGGATCTTGTCTTTAATCACTCTACCGATTAATTTACTTGAATTCGGTTTTACAATAATCAATTTTAAACGAATCCCACCGCTGCCACCATAAATTTTATTACCTGTGACGTCCCAGACGCACTAATCAACAAAAAAAAACAATTCCTAATGTTGACGTACGCGGAGCGACACTGCAATAACGGAGCCCTGTTTTATTTGAGGGACCCGGGCCCCCGCTATGGATTAGATTCGTCAAAAGGTGTGAATAAAAGGGTAACGTAATGAGCGTCTTACCTTAATCAAGGAAGATGACTTCTGGCTCGGAATCCAAATCGATGACTTCCGGTTCTTCCACCCAGTCGTATACGCACGGTACCGGGAACAGCTTCCTCCTGATGTCTACCTGCTCGTATAATAGTCCCTCGCTGACTCGTGTAATCGTCTGAATTACTTCCCGTTCTACCCCGTGAGATGAGAACGGCTGGTCAACCCTAGGTTGCTCGGAGGTGCTCGAAGAGAAGGTGCCCGATTCTTCGTTGCTGCTGGATCGCGTAAAGATCGGAAGGATCTCTGATGGATTACGAATGCGGTTGATTCTAGCTAATGCAGCCTGCTTTTTGGCTCGAAGTCGACGGCCTGCGCGATGTCTACTCTTACGGCTTTGGCGCTTATTCGACTTTGACATCTACCGAATGGAGAAAAGGGGTATAGGAATTAATTAACTTGGAAAAGCTAGTTTTTCAAGCTTAATTAAGTCAGCGTCTCCGCTAACAACCAGAGTTAAATGTGGGTAAAGGGAATTACCTTGGAATATCACTGACTCTAGTTTCAGGTTCAAGAAATGAGAACTCGGTGAAATAAATCTTTGTGTTTAGTATATTGTTACAATAAATTCGAAAAAAGGTACAATGTTTTAATATTCTAGTCGCGTATGTTAAGAGTTTACGTTCAAACAGAGCGCTTAAGCTATAGCGAATGTGTCTGAGTTCTAGACGTGCAAGCTAACTGTGTAACTCGTAGAGATTTATAAGAACTCGACTGGTCTGCTTGAAGCGCGGATGAGAAGTTAAAATGGTTACAATATTTGATATATTAGACGCGTATACTAAGAGTTAACGTTAAACAGAGCGCTAAGCTGTTAGCGAATGTGTACAGGTTCTAAACGTGCAAGTTAACTGTGTAACTCGTAGAGATTTACAAGAACCCGACTGGTCAGCTTGAAGCGCGGATGAGAAGTTAAAATGGTTACAATATTTGATATATTAGACGCGTATACTAAGAGTTAACGTTAAACAGAGCGCTAAGCTGTTAGCGAATGTGTACAGGTTCTAAACGTGCAAGTTAACTGTGTAACTCGTAGAGATTTACAAGAACCCGACTGGTCAGCTTGAAGCGCGGATGAGAAGTGAAGTCCAGGGTGAACGGCGTCGACCGTCTCAGCTCTCGGGTGTCCTGGTGCGCATGCGCGGGGCGGTGGTGCGCGCGCCGCTGGCCTGCCTCGACGCGCTCGGTGTCACGTAGGCGCGCGTGACGTCAGAGCCTTGGAATGCGGCCCTTTGTTGGCGGAGTCCCGTTAGGTCCGACCTGTTGCTGCCTGCCTGCGTGCACGTGTTCGGGGTCCGGCGCCGACTTGTCGCTGCCTGCCTGCTTGCACGTGGTGGGCCTGACGTCATGCTGCGAGGGTTGTCTTGTTTTATTGCCCTGTTGTAAACCGGTCCCTGGCTAAGTGCGGGTCTGGCTTCGCTCTCTTTTATGACGGTCGAGTAGACAGGTTTTTCCCGCTCGACCCTTGGCCTTTGTTCTGTGTTGGCGTCGGTCCGTCGGCCTGGGCTGGAATTGTTTAGCTCAGTTTCTCCTCGGGTATCGGATCGCCACGTCGATGTTTTCTGCTTAAGTGTTCGGTGCTTGACGGATTTATTGCTTCCGTCTGTTTATTGTATCGGAGTTTCAAGAAGGTTTAGTCTAGTGCAATCTTAACTATGCAAGATCTTATCTTTATTACGATGAGCGCTCAGCGGGTGTTTATGCTTGGGTTCGCCTATGAACCTTTGTTTAAGTGGTTCGAGACCCGCTGGCCGCTCTGCTTATAGTTATTTGTTTATTATAGTGAAAGTGGTTACTTCTAAGAAGTGCACGTGGTCGAGCGCTGAACGTGCAGAATGTCACGTAGGCCTGCTGAAGGCGTATTTCGGATGAAGGGATAAGGTTTCCCATTTGCGCGTCGATGACGTGTACTCCTTTTATGTAATATGAATATGAGTATATTGTGTTTATGGGTAAGTTTATACGATTATTTATTATATCTCGTTTATTTTATCATTCGTAATAAGACGAGTATGGTAATTATGAGTATGCATACATATGTATGTGTACAGTGAATAGAGCGAGCCAAGATGGCGGCCTCTTAGCACGACTGTGAATACGGCTTGTCGCCTGGTGCTTCCTGCCGGGTACGCCATGTTGCCTTGCCCTTCGCTTATGGTATATTATGGTGTATTCCTATAGTTTAGGTATAGTACAAGTATATGTTATTCTATAGTAGCATACTCGAGGTAAGAGAGCAACAGTTTTAGTATGGTAATAGGAAAAATATGTATAGGGTAGACGTTCTTCCGGGGACGTCACACGTGTCGGGTCCCCACTGCCACCGATCGACTCAGGGACGACGCGCATTGCCTTTTGCTCTACTGTGACCGTACCTAACTCGTGTCCCCACGGCCTCGGATCGACTGCGGGATGCCCCTGTGACGTCCCCGGAAGAACGTCTACCCTATACATATTTTTCCTATTACCATACTAAAACTGTTGCTCTCTTACCTCGAGTATGCTACTATAGAATAACATATACTTGTACTATACCTAAACTATAGGAATACACCATAATATACCATAAGCGAAGGGCAAGGCAACATGGCGTACCCGGCAGGAAGCACCAGGCGACAAGCCGTATTCACAGTCGTGCTAAGAGGCCGCCATCTTGGCTCGCTCAATTCACTGTACACATACATATGTATGCATACTCATAATTACCATACTCGTCTTATTACGAATGATAAAATAAACGAGATATAATAAATAATCGTATAAACTTACCCATAAATACAATATACTCATATTCATATTACATAAAAGGAGTACACGTCATCGACGCGCAAATGGGAAACCTTATCCCTTCATCCGAAATACGCCTTCAGCAGGCCTACGTGACATTCTGCACGTTCAGCGCTCGACCACGTGCACTTCTTAGAAGTAACCACTTTCACTATAATAAACAAATAACTATAAGCAGAGCGGCCAGCGGGTCTCGAACCACTTAAACAAAGGTTCATAGGCGAACCCAAGCATAAACACCCGCTGAGCGCTCATCGTAATAAAGATAAGATCTTGCATAGTTAAGATTGCACTAGACTAAACCTTCTTGAAACTCCGATACAATAAACAGACGGAAGCAATAAATCCGTCAAGCACCGAACACTTAAGCAGAAAACATCGACGTGGCGATCCGATACCCGAGGAGAAACTGAGCTAAACAATTCCAGCCCAGGCCGACGGACCGACGCCAACACAGAACAAAGGCCAAGGGTCGAGCGGGAAAAACCTGTCTACTCGACCGTCATAAAAGAGAGCGAAGCCAGACCCGCACTTAGCCAGGGACCGGTTTACAACAGGGCAATAAAACAAGACAACCCTCGCAGCATGACGTCAGGCCCACCACGTGCAAGCAGGCAGGCAGCGACAAGTCGGCGCCGGACCCCGAACACGTGCACGCAGGCAGGCAGCAACAGGTCGGACCTAACGGGACTCCGCCAACAAAGGGCCGCATTCCAAGGCTCTGACGTCACGCGCGCCTACGTGACACCGAGCGCGTCGAGGCAGGCCAGCGGCGCGCGCACCACCGCCCCGCGCATGCGCACCAGGACACCCGAGAGCTGAGACGGTCGACGCCGTTCACCCTGGACTTCACTTCTCATCCGCGCTTCAAGCTGACCAGTCGGGTTCTTGTAAATCTCTACGAGTTACACAGTTAACTTGCACGTTTAGAACCTGTACACATTCGCTAACAGCTTAGCGCTCTGTTTAACGTTAACTCTTAGTATACGCGTCTAATATATCAAATATTGTAACCATTTTAACTTCTCATCCGCGCTTCAAGCAGACCAGTCGAGTTCTTATAAATCTCTACGAGTTACACAGTTAGCTTGCACGTCTAGAACTCAGACACATTCGCTATAGCTTAAGCGCTCTGTTTGAACGTAAACTCTTAACATACGCGACTAGAATATTAAAACATTGTACCTTTTTTCGAATTTATTGTAACAATATACTAAACACAAAGATTTATTTCACCGAGTTCTCATTTCTTGAACCTGAAACTAGAGTCAGTGATATTCCAAGGTAATTCCCTTTACCCACATTTAACTCTGGTTGTTAGCGGAGACGCTGACTTAATTAAGCTTGAAAAACTAGCTTTTCCAAGTTAATTAATTCCTATACCCCTTTTCTCCATTCGGTAGATGTCAAAGTCGAATAAGCGCCAAAGCCGTAAGAGTAGACATCGCGCAGGCCGTCGACTTCGAGCCAAAAAGCAGGCTGCATTAGCTAGAATCAACCGCATTCGTAATCCATCAGAGATCCTTCCGATCTTTACGCGATCCAGCAGCAACGAAGAATCGGGCACCTTCTCTTCGAGCACCTCCGAGCAACCTAGGGTTGACCAGCCGTTCTCATCTCACGGGGTAGAACGGGAAGTAATTCAGACGATTACACGAGTCAGCGAGGGACTATTATACGAGCAGGTAGACATCAGGAGGAAGCTGTTCCCGGTACCGTGCGTATACGACTGGGTGGAAGAACCGGAAGTCATCGATTTGGATTCCGAGCCAGAAGTCATCTTCCTTGATTAAGGTAAGACGCTCATTACGTTACCCTTTTATTCACACCTTTTGACGAATCTAATCCATAGCGGGGGCCCGGGTCCCTCAAATAAAACAGGGCTCCGTTATTGCAGTGTCGCTCCGCGTACGTCAACATTAGGAATTGTTTTTTTTTGTTGATTAGTGCGTCTGGGACGTCACAGGTAATAAAATTTATGGTGGCAGCGGTGGGATTCGTTTAAAATTGATTATTGTAAAACCGAATTCAAGTAAATTAATCGGTAGAGTGATTAAAGACAAGATCCGCGAAAGTAGCAAAGACAGTGAACCGAACTTCGCAACACACGCGTAACGGGAGTAGCAAATAAACTCACCTCAGCCGCAAAGAACGCGATCGGGACGAACGCACAAACTACGGACGGACTTGTGAAATAAAGCTCGACAATAGCAGTAAAAGCGAATCACACGGGGACTCCACACGCTTGAGACTTATTTTCGTCAGTAAAATCCTTTCCTTATTAAAATTACAACTAGATTTCCACGCGAAATTAATATGCCGATCGAAACTAGAATGGGTAGTAAGAAGGAAAGCGGTGCGTCAGCAGACGATAGCCTACAGCTCAAGTATACGGAAACCGATGTAGAATTTATAAAACAGGAGGTATCCAATAAAGAAAAGAGGCTCCAGAAGGAAAGAGAAGCGTTAGAAATACGTCAAACAGAAATAGATAAGAAGTCACAACATCTTAGCGAACAATTTAAGCAGCAAGAAGCTGAATTAGAGAAAAAACAGCGCGCGATTGAATCGAGTAAAGACGCGGGGTTATCCGAAGAAGTTCAAAGGAAACTTGCCAGGCTCGCCGAGCTCGAAGCGAAAGAAATCGCGAACGCGAAGGAACAAACGCAGCGGCATAACCCGTCAGTGGGCCCCGCACAAGACGTACAACAGCCTACCCAGCCAACAGAAAGCGCGGTAGAAGAAAGCAAATATTCTAAAAAACCTGCACAGCTCTCAGCGAGCGTGACAGACGTTAAAATTAGGGACTTTAACGAAGCGCCGGGCCGTTCAAAAATGGATGAACCGCGGTTAGGTCTCGTAGAGGACACACAGCTGTCCGAACTCCTTCGAAAAAAGGCAGAGATAGACCGAGAGGTACAACTTCTCGTAATGCAAAATTCGCGCAGCACAGATAGGGCAGTTACCCACAACATAGAATTAGCCGCAGACGCAATTTTTAGGGAACCAGGTCCAGCGTGCATGCGTAGTAAAGACGAATTGAGGTTAGAAAAGGAAATTCTGCACTTCAAGAAAAAGGCAGAACGGAAAAAGGGTGACTTAAAAAGATCCGTGGCACCCCAAAAACCTAACCCTGTGGACAGTTACCGCCCTGATCCACTTAGCAGAGGAGCAATCAGTAAAAATGCTCCTAACCTAGAGAGCGATCACATCTCAATAAAGTCAGTGGTTTCCGTCCCGACTGACGACGAGGAATTAAATTTAGAAGCCGAAGCGTTAGCTAGAGAAGCGCTAATCAGGCGCATTCAAAGAGAAAATCGCGAGAAACTCAAAATTCTACGCGGAGGAAATGTAGGCCCGGACCTGGGACCTCAAGAGCTGGGGGATCCAGGCGCACCGGAAGAACTGGTCCTCGACAAGGACCTGGAGATGCAATTGCGCGAACAAGAAATTTGGGAACGCGAAATAAACTTACAGGAACAAGAGGTAGCATATCAAGCCGCGTTAGCAGATCCGTATAGGGAGAGAAGGAGGAAGTTAGCCGAGCGCGAGGAACAACTAAAGAAAAGGGAACAAGCCTTGAGAGATAGAATGTCGGGAATTACTCACCCTCAAAGTATTAATACCATACAGGCATTTGCTCCTCCTACTCTGCCCTTGGCGGAGCAATCAATATCGGTCAAGGATGCGTTAGCTGTGGTCCCAAAGTTCGATGGGAAAAACATCACAGTGATGCAGTTTAATCGAGCATGCAAAAGGGCCCTCGAGATGGTAACGCCCAGCTTAGAAGGGTACCTGACGCGTTTAATCAGAAGTAAGCTTGCCGATCGGGCATACGCCGTAATCGAAGACGAGAGCTTTGCTACCCTGCAAGGACTCTTGGACAAATTAACGGAAGTGTTCGCACCAATAAGATCCGCGAATCATTACCGTGGAGAGTTAGGCCAACTATATAAATACGCCGACGAACACGTCTTAGATTATATAGGAAGGACCCGCGATATAAAGACGGGATTAATCGAAGCAGAACGAAGGAAAAACCGCGAACTAACTAAACCAGAAATAATCAGGCTGGACGAGGAAGTCTGCGAGGCGTTCATAGGTGGATTGCCAAGCGACTGCCGGAATGCGGTACTGATTAAAGGCTATTCCAATCTAAAGACAGCTTACGAAAGGGCTATTGACGCCAGTAAAGCACTGGAATTAGATAGAGATAGGGCTAGACACCGCGGCGCGAGCAGAATAGAAAATAACAACGCGGAGTCATGTAAGCATTGTGGCCGTGATAATCATCTAACCGACCAGTGTAGAGCGATCAGGAGACCCGCAGCAAACAGACCCGTAGAGAACCGCGAGTCATGCACGCTGTGCGGTAGATCAACGCACACCACAGCAAATTGCTACAGAAACAAACCACAGTCGAGTCAGCAATCGACAGGACGTAGCGCGAACGCAGTAGAATGCAGCTATTGTAAGAATATAGGTCACTCCTACAACGAGTGTCGCAAGCGTAGATACCACGAGACAATCAACCGTAATAACTCGGGAAACGGAGCAGGGCCCTCGGGGAACGTAAGCAACCCCCGAGTGACAAGGGCCAATGCTTTGGAGACAGAAGAGGCGGCAACAAGTCCGTCTGCCTCTATCTAAAAGGAAAAATTCCAACGGTAAACTTAAACTCAAGGGACGTAAAAACAGCAGTAAATTTTATGATAGACACGGGAGCGGAGGCCAACATCGTAAAGGCCTCCAACATAAAAGACTTTCGCAGGGTAAACCCTCGGAAGCGTATCACGATAATAGGTATAGGAGACGTCCCGCACTATAGCTTGGGAGCCACGGAGTTAGAAATGTTCGGTTATAAAACAGATTTTCATGTAGTAGAAAACACCTTCCCTATCAAAAGCGATGGTATCCTAGGGTCGGCTTTTCTCACACAGTTCGAAGCAAATGTCAATTACGCGGATCAGTGTCTTGAGGTGTTAAATGAATCGGTTTATTTTAATGACCGAGAGACCGTCCTCGTACCCAAGCGAACAAACGTAGCTTTCCCGATAAAAATCAGCGAAAACAGTATCAAGGAGGGATACGTACCCCTTCTCGATAGCTGCGAAGGAGTTTATATAGGAAATGCTATCGTTAGGGATAACGGAGGCAGGGCAACCATCCGCGCGGTAAATACAACAGAAGAGGACAAATTTATACCAGTCCCCACCGTAGAATTACTAGATACGAGCGAAGCCATACCACTAGGAAAAACCGAACGTGTTACGATAAATAAATGTTCCATAGCAGACGTCACTAACTCCGACGAGAACCTATTTAGACGCTCCGAAACTATCACGAAATTGCTAAGGTTAGATCATCTAAATGTTGAGGAAAAAGAAAGCGTGGCTAGGATAGTTCAGGAAAACGCAGATGTCTTCCATCTGCCAGACGATAAACTCAGATGCACAAGCGTCATGAAGCATAGAATAACTACAACAGACGATTTGCCGGTGCACACGAAGCAATATAGATTCCCGCCAGTCCACAAGGACGAAATAACTAGGCAAGTGACCGAGATGGAAGAAAACGGTGTCATTAAACCATCCGTGTCACCCTATAGTTCACCATTATGGATCGTGCCAAAAAAGGCCGATTCAAAGGGAAATAAAAGATGGCGAATCGTGATAGATTATCGTAAACTAAACGAAAAAACGATAGGTGACGCTTACCCATTACCTAATATAACAGAAATCCTTGACCAGCTAGGGAATGCCCGTTATTTCTCGGTATTCGACTTAGCGTCGGGCTTTCACCAAATACAAATGGACGAGAGGGACGCTCTTAAAACCGCCTTCTCGACACCGCACGGGCATTATGAATTCACGCGAATGCCATTCGGGCTAAAGAATGCGCCAGCTACTTTCCAGAGACTAATGGACCAAGTGTTGTTAGGATCACAGGGTATAGAGCTGTTCGTATACCTGGATGACATAGTAATATACGCGTCTACATTGGAAGAACATGAGCGCAAGGTCACTCGTTTAATGAGCAAATTACGAAAAGCGAATTTAGCCTTACAACCAGACAAGTGTGAGTTCCTCAGGCACGAAGTAACCTATTTAGGTCACGTGATCAGCGATTCAGGTGTAGAACCGGACCCCAAGAAAATAGAGTCCGTGAAAAAATTTCCAACTCCCAAAAACGCGAAAAACATCAAACAGTTTTTAGGGCTAGCTGGATATTACAGGCGATTTATACCGGGTTTCTCAAAAATCGCGAAACCACTTACAAACCTTCTTAAAAAAGGGGAAAGCTTCGAGTGGAAAGAACAACACCAGTCAGCTTTCGAGTTTTTACGCGACAGATTATGTGAGAAACCAATCCTGCAGTACCCAGATTTTGAACGACCCTTCCTGGTCACGACTGACGCGTCCGGTTACGCAATCGGGGGTGTCCTCAGTCAGGGGGAGATAGGAAAGGATCTACCGATATCGTATGTATCACGAGTTTTAACATCAGCCGAAAAAAATTACTCCACATTTGAAAAAGAACTTCTAGCAGTAGTCTGGTGCGTGAATTATTTTAGACCGTACCTCTATGGTAGAGAATTTACCGTAATATCCGATCAAAAGGCTCTATCATGGTTCCATAAGAATAAAAGTCCATGTGCGCGACTCATAAGATGGAAGACCCTCCTTGCTGAGTTTGAATGCACGATAAAATACAAGGAAGGGCGCGCCAATACGAATGCCGACGCCCTTTCCCGAAACCCGGTCGACGATACGGATCCAGCTCCGTTGGATCCCGAACTCGCGACAATACAGACATTAGAATTACTAGATACGACAGACGAGATCGACACCACAAACGAAGACATTTTCGAGCTGCCCCCAGTCACGACCGAGATGACGGGAGACCTATTTACCGTAGACGAAAATTTCTCGTTGGTGCATTGCGTAGCCGAGGACCTGCATATGGGAGCCGGCATCGCAGTGCAATTCCGGGAGAAATTTGGTAGACTTGACGAACTTAAAAACCAGGACGCCAAGGTAGGTGAAGTGGCTCAGCTTCAGGTGGGAAGGCGATTCGTCTATTATTTAATTACGAAAAAGCGTAGCAATGATAAGCCTACGCTCAAAAATTTAGAAAAAGCCCTGATTCAACTCAGGCGCACGTGTAAAAGAAACGCGGACTATCGTCTCGCGATGCCCAGGATAGGTTGTGGTCTTGACAAACTGTCCTGGAAGACCGTAATAAAATTAATCAACAAGGTGTTCAAGCAACCTTTCAAGATACACATATACGCTTTGCCTCCACCCAATGTTGAAACCACCGAGCCTCCCTCGACAGACAATCGGGAAAGTTCACCGCTAGGACAGTTCGGAAACGAGCCGCCCCAATACCAGAGCACAGGGTTAGACCCCATCACCGAAACAATAGAGCAGGTAAACGAGAGGGATACTAGCAAAATCTCCCTTCCGGAGGCATCGACAAGTTTAGAACGCAGGGACACGGCCCTTGACACAATAGGCCAGGACACCCCTGTAGGAAATCAGGCAAGCGAAACTGATGAAGATTCAGACTCGGGCTCTGAGCACGGTAACGAACACGAATACATCAACAGCGATTTAAGCGACTCAGACGAAATAATAGAATCAGGCTCTCAACCCTACGAGTTCGCCGCGGACCCTGAATTAAAAATCACTAGAAGTAAAGAAAACCTGTCAATTCATAAAGGGAACGTGGTATGCTTCGTCTCACAGCAGGGTGAACCGTTAGATCGCGGAGCGCAGGATTTATTCAGCAAACTCAAGTTACCTAAGTTAGAAGATTTAACATTAGGAAGAGCTAGGCTAGTACAAAAGGACAATAGGAGCATTATATACTTGCCAATCAAGGAATCGGCAAAAAGGCACTTAGACAGGGAAATATTCAAGGAAGCCCTGGCATCTTTGTTAGATGTAATCATGGAAGTAGAATTAACAGAGATAGCACTAGCTAGAACAGCATTCCTAGATAATATCTCGTGGAAAGAAATCTTGAATAGGGTGAAAATCACACTCAGTGATTGCCCTTGTACGTTAACCATCTACGAAGATATAATCCAAACCCCGGCGGAGGAGCTTAGAGCCGGAATTATTCAAGAAAATCATGAATCTGCGCTAGGAGGTCACAAGGGTGTGACCAAAACTTACCGTAGAATCAGACAGAAATATGCTTGGCCCAACATGAAACGCCAGGTACAAGATTATATAGGCAGGTGTTGGCAGTGCGCCACTAGAAAGCTCACGCGAATAAAGCATAAGCAACCAATGGTAATAACAGACACTCCCGACGCTGCCTTTGAAAAAATCTCAATGGACATTGTGGGCCCTCTGCCCGTTACAAAACGGGGAAATGGTCATATATTAACTATCCAAGACCTCCTCACTAAGTACTCCCTAGCGATCCCTTTGAAAGAAACTGACTCGGTGGCAATCGCTGACGGCCTGGTAAAGAACTTCATTTGTATTTACGGCGCACCCCGTCATATCCTCACGGATCAGGGCGCCAATTTAACTAGTTCACTGATGAAGGCAATCACGAAGCGGTTTAGAATAGTGCAAAACAGGACCACGGCCTTCCACCCGCAGTCAAATGGATCAATCGAAAGGTCACACCACGTCCTCATCGAATATCTAAAACAGTTCGTTACAGATAAGAACGATTGGGACGAGTGGCTGGAGTTAGCAATGTTTTCATACAATACTAGTACTCACGAAAGCACTCGGTTTTCGCCTTACGAACTAGTATTCGGCCGAGAGGCAAGAGTGCCCTCGAGCTACGCAGCGATAGAGGCTGTGACAGACAGGACGTACGAAGGTTACCTGTTAGACTTGTGTAAAAATCTCCATGAAATACAAACTCTCGCGGCTGAGAATCTAACTCAAGCGAAGCACAAGTATAAATATTATTATGATAATAAAATCAAATTATTACAATTAAAACCAGGAGATCTAGTGTTCCTCTTAAAGGAGCCTAGAAAGAACAAATTCGCTGACCATTATACTGGTCCGCACGAAGTGATAGAAATCCTTCCCAACAATAATGTAAAAATTCTTGTTGATAATAGAACTAGGGTGGTCCATCTAGATAAACTCAAAAAGGCAAAGGCCTAATCACACCTACTTTCATTATTCTGTCCACAGGAATCAATAGTACCTAAAAACACAATAGTATAATGAAGCTCCCAGCTAATGAGGAAGACGATCACCTAGAAGTAATAATCATAGAAAGACCACAAACACGACCATACCCGGTCACAAATATTAAGATCGCAATGTACAAAGTTACTATAACTCTATATTTCAAAGCCAATGAGGCCTTCAAAGCACTACTTAGGGAGATGATTAAAATAACAGATTTGGGTGAAGGCGACTACCGAACGTATTATAAAAGGATTCGAAGCCAAAGAGGCATAGTAGACCAGGTATTAGTGTGACGTCCCAGACGCACTAATCAACAAAAAAAAACAATTCCTAATGTTGACGTACGCGGAGCGACACTGCAATAACGGAGCCCTGTTTTATTTGAGGGACCCGGGCCCCCGCTATGGATTAGATTCGTCAAAAGGTGTGAATAAAAGGGTAACGTAATGAGCGTCTTACCTTAATCAAGGAAGATGACTTCTGGCTCGGAATCCAAATCGATGACTTCCGGTTCTTCCACCCAGTCGTATACGCACGGTACCGGGAACAGCTTCCTCCTGATGTCTACCTGCTCGTATAATAGTCCCTCGCTGACTCGTGTAATCGTCTGAATTACTTCCCGTTCTACCCCGTGAGATGAGAACGGCTGGTCAACCCTAGGTTGCTCGGAGGTGCTCGAAGAGAAGGTGCCCGATTCTTCGTTGCTGCTGGATCGCGTAAAGATCGGAAGGATCTCTGATGGATTACGAATGCGGTTGATTCTAGCTAATGCAGCCTGCTTTTTGGCTCGAAGTCGACGGCCTGCGCGATGTCTACTCTTACGGCTTTGGCGCTTATTCGACTTTGACATCTACCGAATGGAGAAAAGGGGTATAGGAATTAATTAACTTGGAAAAGCTAGTTTTTCAAGCTTAATTAAGTCAGCGTCTCCGCTAACAACCAGAGTTAAATGTGGGTAAAGGGAATTACCTTGGAATATCACTGACTCTAGTTTCAGGTTCAAGAAATGAGAACTCGGTGAAATAAATCTTTGTGTTTAGTATATTGTTACAATAAATTCGAAAAAAGGTACAATGTTTTAATATTCTAGTCGCGTATGTTAAGAGTTTACGTTCAAACAGAGCGCTTAAGCTATAGCGAATGTGTCTGAGTTCTAGACGTGCAAGCTAACTGTGTAACTCGTAGAGATTTATAAGAACTCGACTGGTCTGCTTGAAGCGCGGATGAGAAGTGAAGTCCAGGGTGAACGGCGTCGACCGTCTCAGCTCTCGGGTGTCCTGGTGCGCATGCGCGGGGCGGTGGTGCGCGCGCCGCTGGCCTGCCTCGACGCGCTCGGTGTCACGTAGGCGCGCGTGACGTCAGAGCCTTGGAATGCGGCCCTTTGTTGGCGGAGTCCCGTTAGGTCCGACCTGTTGCTGCCTGCCTGCGTGCACGTGTTCGGGGTCCGGCGCCGACTTGTCGCTGCCTGCCTGCTTGCACGTGGTGGGCCTGACGTCATGCTGCGAGGGTTGTCTTGTTTTATTGCCCTGTTGTAAACCGGTCCCTGGCTAAGTGCGGGTCTGGCTTCGCTCTCTTTTATGACGGTCGAGTAGACAGGTTTTTCCCGCTCGACCCTTGGCCTTTGTTCTGTGTTGGCGTCGGTCCGTCGGCCTGGGCTGGAATTGTTTAGCTCAGTTTCTCCTCGGGTATCGGATCGCCACGTCGATGTTTTCTGCTTAAGTGTTCGGTGCTTGACGGATTTATTGCTTCCGTCTGTTTATTGTATCGGAGTTTCAAGAAGGTTTAGTCTAGTGCAATCTTAACTATGCAAGATCTTATCTTTATTACGATGAGCGCTCAGCGGGTGTTTATGCTTGGGTTCGCCTATGAACCTTTGTTTAAGTGGTTCGAGACCCGCTGGCCGCTCTGCTTATAGTTATTTGTTTATTATAGTGAAAGTGGTTACTTCTAAGAAGTGCACGTGGTCGAGCGCTGAACGTGCAGAATGTCACGTAGGCCTGCTGAAGGCGTATTTCGGATGAAGGGATAAGGTTTCCCATTTGCGCGTCGATGACGTGTACTCCTTTTATGTAATATGAATATGAGTATATTGTATTTATGGGTAAGTTTATACGATTATTTATTATATCTCGTTTATTTTATCATTCGTAATAAGACGAGTATGGTAATTATGAGTATGCATACATATGTATGTGTACAGTGAATAGAGCGAGCCAAGATGGCGGCCTCTTAGCACGACTGTGAATACGGCTTGTCGCCTGGTGCTTCCTGCCGGGTACGCCATGTTGCCTTGCCCTTCGCTTATGGTATATTATGGTGTATTCCTATAGTTTAGGTATAGTACAAGTATATGTTATTCTATAGTAGCATACTCGAGGTAAGAGAGCAACAGTTTTAGTATGGTAATAGGAAAAATATGTATAGGGTAGACGTTCTTCCGGGGACGTCACACCCCCCTCCTTATTCGAAGGAAATAAGTTTTTATTTCCGTAAAAGATCTTAGCGGCGTTATTAGACCAAGTTAAGATCTTTTGCTCTCTGTTGTGCTCTTTCCTCGAGCTTCTTTAACTCTATGTCAGAATTTAGGTCCAAATTTTCTGGAAAGTGGATTGACTGTGACGGAACGTGGTAAATTATTTTATTCAGTGGTTCCGTCTGCTCCTGGGCGTCAGTCGTCATTGGTTGATCGGTCTTTTGTCCTCGTAAGTGCATTAGTAGATGCGTCACTGAGTCCCACAGTGAGGCTACTAGGTGGTAACTGCGTCCATATGCTGTGTGGAGCGTATAACCGTGTATGCATGTGTCGATTAAGAATTTCAGCAGTGCCCATACGGCCCAGATCCCCCATATTCCTCCGACAACACTCCCGAAGGTGGTGAATCCAGTAAATAGTCTTTTTGCCGTCGATTCCGCTATCCGTGTTAGAGTCTTTTCGTCCAACAGGTTGTACATATTGATTGTTCCTGTTCCGATGGTCTCGCCTCGGGCGCCTCTGGATATGGTATCGAGTAGTGCGGGTTTCTCTGCCGGAAACATGATGTGTTCTCGTAATTCTTGCAATTCCTCCTCAGTGTAAATTCCGCTTGATCCCAGGGGTCCAGGGTTACTATATTTCCAATTCATGTTTGTCAAGGGTTTAAGTTTCTGTGGTACCTTGGCTTCGGATGCCCTTGGCGTGAACTTGTACCACGTCTCTTCTACCTTAAACATCGGTGGTACAACCTCGTTGCAGCTCCTCCTGGTTCCAGTCTTCACGAGAATCCTCGACTTGGGTCGCAGGAACATGCTCTCATTCTGATGGTTCACAGGAAGATCGTTGTAACATTCTGCCGTCTTGCGGAATTCTACTTCTACGGGGATGCATTTCATAATATATATTACTTCACCGGCTATTGTTGCGAAATAGCCGGGGCCCTTCATAAGGTTAAAGGCAAAACTGTCTGGTGATAACTCAGCGAGGTTCAATGCGTTTTTCAGCACCTGCTGCTCTAATTTACATTTCTGTTCGATCACGTCCCGGTATAGGTTGGTGGTCTGCGTCCTGATGTGTTTTTCTACATAAATGAATTTTGAATTGATGTACGAAAAGATGTCGATGTTTGATACTGCCAATCTCGATCGTTGTTTGAAAACTTCCGTCGGATTGGTCTCAAAGATGAATAGACGGGGGTGCTCTGTGTTAATGATTTTATAGCCGCAAATGGTGGCTCTGGACCTTTCCATTAGCGCAAAAGTGGTATCACCCGTCTGTAGTGAGTAAACAGTTGGAGAGTCCGTCGCGTTCGTTCGGTCTGCGTATCCCGTGTAAAGTACGTCGTACTTGTCAAATTTACATTCGTCGAGGGGCGTTGTTGTCCAGTAGGTATGGCCACCCTCATCGTCGATGCACTGCCCGTCTCCAAAAGGGCAGGTCGTTCCACTCTTTAGTAGGATCTGGTTGTTGGAGATCTTGACGTTCGCCGTGTACGAATATACCGAAATCTTGATAACCGCTTGAACGACAGCGCTTTCCCACTGTCCATAACCGTCGTTATAATACTGTCCTTGGCAGGTTCCGTCAGAGGTAAGGCTGCCGGCCAAGGTGGCGTCGCGTAGCGTCGTTACATTTGTTGGGATCTCAACTAGATGCGTCTGTGACCCGAGGGTTAGCGTACCTGTGCGATGTAGGGTCTCACATGCTTCCCGTGAGATTCTGGGAAGGTAAGCCTTTCTTCCTCCGTCGGTCACTGAATTATGTGAAAATTGTCCGCATCGGTAAACTGTTCTGTCGATTTCCACCTTGCACTGTAAGACCTGCGCCTGTTTATATTCCGTGAGTTGGAGCAGCTGTATGTATGTTCGTTCGTTCTGCGTCTTGTCATGTTCCAAGTCGCATTGGTCGATGTCTAGTAGGTTTATTGTGGTAACGTTTAGGGCAGCTCCGCCACAGTCGTACCCGATTAATGCGTGGGCCCCCTTCAACCAATAAATGGCCGTGAGGAGTATGAGGACAGACCTCATGGCTGGGGTTTGCATTGTCCCTGTAACGTATGTTGTAACACCTATAGATTCTGACATCTACCCTTAAGTTTACTGATGTATAATATTAGATGGCGTCTTTAAACATCTGACTGCCTACATAGTTGACAATTGGGCCTGAGACGGTGTACTTGGACACTTCGCCGTCCATGCCTTTACCTACATACGTATAAGCTTCATTTAGATCTGGGTGAAATAGGACTGATATGTGTGTTTCGTCCGGGCGGTCGAAAAACACATCTAATACCTGGTCTACTATGCCTCTTTGGTTTCGAATCCTTTTATAATACGTTCGGTAGTCGCCTTCACCCAAATCTGTTATTTTAATCATCTCCCTAAGTAGTGCTTTGAAGGCCTCATTGGCTTTGAAATATAGAGTTATAGTAACTTTGTACATTGCGATCTTAATATTTGTGACCGGGTATGGTCGTGTTTGTGGTCTTTCTATGATTATTACTTCTAGGTGATCGTCTTCCTCATTAGCTGGGAGCTTCATTATACTATTGTGTTTTTAGGTACTATTGATTCCTGTGGACAGAATAATGAAAGTAGGTGTGATTAGGCCTTTGCCTTTTTGAGTTTATCTAGATGGACCACCCTAGTTCTATTATCAACAAGAATTTTTACATTATTGTTGGGAAGGATTTCTATCACTTCGTGCGGACCAGTATAATGGTCAGCGAATTTGTTCTTTCTAGGCTCCTTTAAGAGGAACACTAGATCTCCTGGTTTTAATTGTAATAATTTGATTTTATTATCATAATAATATTTATACTTGTGCTTCGCTTGAGTTAGATTCTCAGCCGCGAGAGTTTGTATTTCATGGAGATTCTTACACAAGTCTAACAGGTAACCTTCGTACGTCCTGTCTGTCACAGCCTCTATCGCTGCGTAGCTCGAGGGCACTCTTGCCTCTCGGCCGAATACTAGTTCGTAAGGCGAAAACCGAGTGCTTTCGTGAGTACTAGTATTGTATGAAAACATTGCTAACTCCAGCCACTCGTCCCAATCGTTCTTATCTGTAACGAACTGTTTTAGATATTCGATGAGGACGTGGTGTGACCTTTCGATTGATCCATTTGACTGCGGGTGGAAGGCCGTGGTCCTGTTTTGCACTATTCTAAACCGCTTCGTGATTGCCTTCATCAGTGAACTAGTTAAATTGGCGCCCTGATCCGTGAGGATATGACGGGGTGCGCCGTAAATACAAATGAAGTTCTTTACCAGGCCGTCAGCGATTGCCACCGAGTCAGTTTCTTTCAAAGGGATCGCTAGGGAGTACTTAGTGAGGAGGTCTTGGATAGTTAATATATGACCATTTCCCCGTTTTGTAATGGGCAGAGGGCCCACAATGTCCATTGAGATTTTTTCAAAGGCAGCGTCGGGAGTGTCTGTTATTACCATTGGTTGCTTATGCTTTATTCGCGTGAGCTTTCTAGTGGCGCACTGCCAACACCTGCCTATATAATCTTGTACCTGGCGTTTCATGTTGGGCCAAGCATATTTCTGTCTGATTCTACGGTAAGTTTTGGTCACACCCTTGTGACCTCCTAGCGCAGATTCATGATTTTCTTGAATAATTCCGGCTCTAAGCTCCTCCGCCGGGGTTTGGATTATATCTTCGTAGATGGTTAACGTACAAGGGCAATCACTGAGTGTGATTTTCACCCTATTCAAGATTTCTTTCCACGAGATATTATCTAGGAATGCTGTTCTAGCTAGTGCTATCTCTGTTAATTCTACTTCCATGATTACATCTAACAAAGATGCCAGGGCTTCCTTGAATATTTCCCTGTCTAAGTGCCTTTTTGCCGATTCCTTGATTGGCAAGTATATAATGCTCCTATTGTCCTTTTGTACTAGCCTAGCTCTTCCTAATGTTAAATCTTCTAACTTAGGTAACTTGAGTTTGCTGAATAAATCCTGCGCTCCGCGATCTAACGGTTCACCCTGCTGTGAGACGAAGCATACCACGTTCCCTTTATGAATTGACAGGTTTTCTTTACTTCTAGTGATTTTTAATTCAGGGTCCGCGGCGAACTCGTAGGGTTGAGAGCCTGATTCTATTATTTCGTCTGAGTCGCTTAAATCGCTGTTGATGTATTCGTGTTCGTTACCGTGCTCAGAGCCCGAGTCTGAATCTTCATCAGTTTCGCTTGCCTGATTTCCTACAGGGGTGTCCTGGCCTATTGTGTCAAGGGCCGTGTCCCTGCGTTCTAAACTTGTCGATGCCTCCGGAAGGGAGATTTTGCTAGTATCCCTCTCGTTTACCTGCTCTATTGTTTCGGTGATGGGGTCTAACCCTGTGCTCTGGTATTGGGGCGGCTCGTTTCCGAACTGTCCTAGCGGTGAACTTTCCCGATTGTCTGTCGAGGGAGGCTCGGTGGTTTCAACATTGGGTGGAGGCAAAGCGTATATGTGTATCTTGAAAGGTTGCTTGAACACCTTGTTGATTAATTTTATTACGGTCTTCCAGGACAGTTTGTCAAGACCACAACCTATCCTGGGCATCGCGAGACGATAGTCCGCGTTTCTTTTACACGTGCGCCTGAGTTGAATCAGGGCTTTTTCTAAATTTTTGAGCGTAGGCTTATCATTGCTACGCTTTTTCGTAATTAAATAATAGACGAATCGCCTTCCCACCTGAAGCTGAGCCACTTCACCTACCTTGGCGTCCTGGTTTTTAAGTTCGTCAAGTCTACCAAATTTCTCCCGGAATTGCACTGCGATGCCGGCTCCCATATGCAGGTCCTCGGCTACGCAATGCACCAATGAGAAATTTTCGTCTACGGTAAATAGGTCTCCCGTCATCTCGGTCGTGACTGGGGGCAGCTCGAAAATGTCTTCGTTTGTGGTGTCGATCTCGTCTGTCGTATCTAGTAATTCTAATGTCTGTATTGTCGCGAGTTCGGGATCCAACGGAGCTGGATCCGTATCGTCGACCGGGTTTCGGGAAAGGGCGTCGGCATTCGTATTGGCGCGCCCTTCCTTGTATTTTATCGTGCATTCAAACTCAGCAAGGAGGGTCTTCCATCTTATGAGTCGCGCACATGGACTTTTATTCTTATGGAACCATGATAGAGCCTTTTGATCGGATATTACGGTAAATTCTCTACCATAGAGGTACGGTCTAAAATAATTCACGCACCAGACTACTGCTAGAAGTTCTTTTTCAAATGTGGAGTAATTTTTTTCGGCTGATGTTAAAACTCGTGATACATACGATATCGGTAGATCCTTCCCTATCTCCCCCTGACTGAGGACACCCCCGATTGCGTAACCGGACGCGTCAGTCGTGACCAGGAAGGGTCGTTCAAAATCTGGGTACTGCAGGATTGGTTTCTCACATAATCTGTCGCGTAAAAACTCGAAAGCTGACTGGTGTTGTTCTTTCCACTCGAAGCTTTCCCCTTTTTTAAGAAGGTTTGTAAGTGGTTTCGCGATTTTTGAGAAACCCGGTATAAATCGCCTGTAATATCCAGCTAGCCCTAAAAACTGTTTGATGTTTTTCGCGTTTTTGGGAGTTGGAAATTTTTTCACGGACTCTATTTTCTTGGGGTCCGGTTCTACACCTGAATCGCTGATCACGTGACCTAAATAGGTTACTTCGTGCCTGAGGAACTCACACTTGTCTGGTTGTAAGGCTAAATTCGCTTTTCGTAATTTGCTCATTAAACGAGTGACCTTGCGCTCATGTTCTTCCAATGTAGACGCGTATATTACTATGTCATCCAGGTATACGAACAGCTCTATACCCTGTGATCCTAACAACACTTGGTCCATTAGTCTCTGGAAAGTAGCTGGCGCATTCTTTAGCCCGAATGGCATTCGCGTGAATTCATAATGCCCGTGCGGTGTCGAGAAGGCGGTTTTAAGAGCGTCCCTCTCGTCCATTTGTATTTGGTGAAAGCCCGACGCTAAGTCGAATACCGAGAAATAACGGGCATTCCCTAGCTGGTCAAGGATTTCTGTTATATTAGGTAATGGGTAAGCGTCACCTATCGTTTTTTCGTTTAGTTTACGATAATCTATCACGATTCGCCATCTTTTATTTCCCTTTGAATCGGCCTTTTTTGGCACGATCCATAATGGTGAACTATAGGGTGACACGGATGGTTTAATGACACCGTTTTCTTCCATCTCGGTCACTTGCCTAGTTATTTCGTCCTTGTGGACTGGCGGGAATCTATATTGCTTCGTGTGCACCGGCAAATCGTCTGTTGTAGTTATTCTATGCTTCATGACGCTTGTGCATCTGAGTTTATCGTCTGGCAGATGGAAGACATCTGCGTTTTCCTGAACTATCCTAGCCACGCTTTCTTTTTCCTCAACATTTAGATGATCTAACCTTAGCAATTTCGTGATAGTTTCGGAGCGTCTAAATAGGTTCTCGTCGGAGTTAGTGACGTCTGCTATGGAACATTTATTTATCGTAACACGTTCGGTTTTTCCTAGTGGTATGGCTTCGCTCGTATCTAGTAATTCTACGGTGGGGACTGGTATAAATTTGTCCTCTTCTGTTGTATTTACCGCGCGGATGGTTGCCCTGCCTCCGTTATCCCTAACGATAGCATTTCCTATATAAACTCCTTCGCAGCTATCGAGAAGGGGTACGTATCCCTCCTTGATACTGTTTTCGCTGATTTTTATCGGGAAAGCTACGTTTGTTCGCTTGGGTACGAGGACGGTCTCTCGGTCATTAAAATAAACCGATTCATTTAACACCTCAAGACACTGATCCGCGTAATTGACATTTGCTTCGAACTGTGTGAGAAAAGCCGACCCTAGGATACCATCGCTTTTGATAGGGAAGGTGTTTTCTACTACATGAAAATCTGTTTTATAACCGAACATTTCTAACTCCGTGGCTCCCAAGCTATAGTGCGGGACGTCTCCTATACCTATTATCGTGATACGCTTCCGAGGGTTTACCCTGCGAAAGTCTTTTATGTTGGAGGCCTTTACGATGTTGGCCTCCGCTCCCGTGTCTATCATAAAATTTACTGCTGTTTTTACGTCCCTTGAGTTTAAGTTTACCGTTGGAATTTTTCCTTTTAGATAGAGGCAGACGGACTTGTTGCCGCCTCTTCTGTCTCCAAAGCATTGGCCCTTGTCACTCGGGGGTTGCTTACGTTCCCCGAGGGCCCTGCTCCGTTTCCCGAGTTATTACGGTTGATTGTCTCGTGGTATCTACGCTTGCGACACTCGTTGTAGGAGTGACCTATATTCTTACAATAGCTGCATTCTACTGCGTTCGCGCTACGTCCTGTCGATTGCTGACTCGACTGTGGTTTGTTTCTGTAGCAATTTGCTGTGGTGTGCGTTGACCTACCGCACAGCGTGCATGACTCGCGGTTCTCTACGGGTCTGTTTGCTGCGGGTCTCCTGATCGCTCTACACTGGTCGGTTAGATGATTATCACGGCCACAATGCTTACATGACTCCGCGTTGTTATTTTCTATTCTGCTCGCGCCGCGGTGTCTAGCCCTATCTCTATCTAATTCCAGTGCTTTACTGGCGTCAATAGCCCTTTCGTAAGCTGTCTTTAGATTGGAATAGCCTTTAATCAGTACCGCATTCCGGCAGTCGCTTGGCAATCCACCTATGAACGCCTCGCAGACTTCCTCGTCCAGCCTGATTATTTCTGGTTTAGTTAGTTCGCGGTTTTTCCTTCGTTCTGCTTCGATTAATCCCGTCTTTATATCGCGGGTCCTTCCTATATAATCTAAGACGTGTTCGTCGGCGTATTTATATAGTTGGCCTAACTCTCCACGGTAATGATTCGCGGATCTTATTGGTGCGAACACTTCCGTTAATTTGTCCAAGAGTCCTTGCAGGGTAGCAAAGCTCTCGTCTTCGATTACGGCGTATGCCCGATCGGCAAGCTTACTTCTGATTAAACGCGTCAGGTACCCTTCTAAGCTGGGCGTTACCATCTCGAGGGCCCTTTTGCATGCTCGATTAAACTGCATCACTGTGATGTTTTTCCCATCGAACTTTGGGACCACAGCTAACGCATCCTTGACCGATATTGATTGCTCCGCCAAGGGCAGAGTAGGAGGAGCAAATGCCTGTATGGTATTAATACTTTGAGGGTGAGTAATTCCCGACATTCTATCTCTCAAGGCTTGTTCCCTTTTCTTTAGTTGTTCCTCGCGCTCGGCTAACTTCCTCCTTCTCTCCCTATACGGATCTGCTAACGCGGCTTGATATGCTACCTCTTGTTCCTGTAAGTTTATTTCGCGTTCCCAAATTTCTTGTTCGCGCAATTGCATCTCCAGGTCCTTGTCGAGGACCAGTTCTTCCGGTGCGCCTGGATCCCCCAGCTCTTGAGGTCCCAGGTCCGGGCCTACATTTCCTCCGCGTAGAATTTTGAGTTTCTCGCGATTTTCTCTTTGAATGCGCCTGATTAGCGCTTCTCTAGCTAACGCTTCGGCTTCTAAATTTAATTCCTCGTCGTCAGTCGGGACGGAAACCACTGACTTTATTGAGATGTGATCGCTCTCTAGGTTAGGAGCATTTTTACTGATTGCTCCTCTGCTAAGTGGATCAGGGCGGTAACTGTCCACAGGGTTAGGTTTTTGGGGTGCCACGGATCTTTTTAAGTCACCCTTTTTCCGTTCTGCCTTTTTCTTGAAGTGCAGAATTTCCTTTTCTAACCTCAATTCGTCTTTACTACGCATGCACGCTGGACCTGGTTCCCTAAAAATTGCGTCTGCGGCTAATTCTATGTTGTGGGTAACTGCCCTATCTGTGCTGCGCGAATTTTGCATTACGAGAAGTTGTACCTCTCGGTCTATCTCTGCCTTTTTTCGAAGGAGTTCGGACAGCTGTGTGTCCTCTACGAGACCTAACCGCGGTTCATCCATTTTTGAACGGCCCGGCGCTTCGTTAAAGTCCCTAATTTTAACGTCTGTCACGCTCGCTGAGAGCTGTGCAGGTTTTTTAGAATATTTGCTTTCTTCTACCGCGCTTTCTGTTGGCTGGGTAGGCTGTTGTACGTCTTGTGCGGGGCCCACTGACGGGTTATGCCGCTGCGTTTGTTCCTTCGCGTTCGCGATTTCTTTCGCTTCGAGCTCGGCGAGCCTGGCAAGTTTCCTTTGAACTTCTTCGGATAACCCCGCGTCTTTACTCGATTCAATCGCGCGCTGTTTTTTCTCTAATTCAGCTTCTTGCTGCTTAAATTGTTCGCTAAGATGTTGTGACTTCTTATCTATTTCTGTTTGACGTATTTCTAACGCTTCTCTTTCCTTCTGGAGCCTCTTTTCTTTATTGGATACCTCCTGTTTTATAAATTCTACATCGGTTTCCGTATACTTGAGCTGTAGGCTATCGTCTGCTGACGCACCGCTTTCCTTCTTACTACCCATTCTAGTTTCGATCGGCATATTAATTTCGCGTGGAAATCTAGTTGTAATTTTAATAAGGAAAGGATTTTACTGACGAAAATAAGTCTCAAGCGTGTGGAGTCCCCGTGTGATTCGCTTTTACTGCTATTGTCGAGCTTTATTTCACAAGTCCGTCCGTAGTTTGTGCGTTCGTCCCGATCGCGTTCTTTGCGGCTGAGGTGAGTTTATTTGCTACTCCCGTTACGCGTGTGTTGCGAAGTTCGGTTCACTGTCTTTGCTACTTTCGCGGATCTTGTCTTTAATCACTCTACCGATTAATTTACTTGAATTCGGTTTTACAATAATCAATTTTAAACGAATCCCACCGCTGCCACCATAAATTTTATTACCTGTGACGTCCCAGACGCACTAATCAACAAAAAAAAAAAACAATTCCTAATGTTGACGTACGCGGAGCGACACTGCAATAACGGAGCCCTGTTTTATTTGAGGGACCCGGGCCCCCGCTATGGATTAGATTCGTCAAAAGGTGTGAATAAAAGGGTAACGTAATGAGCGTCTTACCTTAATCAAGGAAGATGACTTCTGGCTCGGAATCCAAATCGATGACTTCCGGTTCTTCCACCCAGTCGTATACGCACGGTACCGGGAACAGCTTCCTCCTGATGTCTACCTGCTCGTATAATAGTCCCTCGCTGACTCGTGTAATCGTCTGAATTACTTCCCGTTCTACCCCGTGAGATGAGAACGGCTGGTCAACCCTAGGTTGCTCGGAGGTGCTCGAAGAGAAGGTGCCCGATTCTTCGTTGCTGCTGGATCGCGTAAAGATCGGAAGGATCTCTGATGGATTACGAATGCGGTTGATTCTAGCTAATGCAGCCTGCTTTTTGGCTCGAAGTCGACGGCCTGCGCGATGTCTACTCTTACGGCTTTGGCGCTTATTCGACTTTGACATCTACCGAATGGAGAAAAGGGGTATAGGAATTAATTAACTTGGAAAAGCTAGTTTTTCAAGCTTAATTAAGTCAGCGTCTCCGCTAACAACCAGAGTTAAATGTGGGTAAAGGGAATTACCTTGGAATATCACTGACTCTAGTTTCAGGTTCAAGAAATGAGAACTCGGTGAAATAAATCTTTGTGTTTAGTATATTGTTACAATAAATTCGAAAAAAGGTACAATGTTTTAATATTCTAGTCGCGTATGTTAAGAGTTTACGTTCAAACAGAGCGCTTAAGCTATAGCGAATGTGTCTGAGTTCTAGACGTGCAAGCTAACTGTGTAACTCGTAGAGATTTATAAGAACTCGACTGGTCTGCTTGAAGCGCGGATGAGAAGTTAAAATGGTTACAATATTTGATATATTAGACGCGTATACTAAGAGTTAACGTTAAACAGAGCGCTAAGCTGTTAGCGAATGTGTACAGGTTCTAAACGTGCAAGTTAACTGTGTAACTCGTAGAGATTTACAAGAACCCGACTGGTCAGCTTGAAGCGCGGATGAGAAGTTAAAATGGTTACAATATTTGATATATTAGACGCGTATACTAAGAGTTAACGTTAAACAGAGCGCTAAGCTGTTAGCGAATGTGTACAGGTTCTAAACGTGCAAGTTAACTGTGTAACTCGTAGAGATTTACAAGAACCCGACTGGTCAGCTTGAAGCGCGGATGAGAAGTGAAGTCCAGGGTGAACGGCGTCGACCGTCTCAGCTCTCGGGTGTCCTGGTGCGCATGCGCGGGGCGGTGGTGCGCGCGCCGCTGGCCTGCCTCGACGCGCTCGGTGTCACGTAGGCGCGCGTGACGTCAGAGCCTTGGAATGCGGCCCTTTGTTGGCGGAGTCCCGTTAGGTCCGACCTGTTGCTGCCTGCCTGCGTGCACGTGTTCGGGGTCCGGCGCCGACTTGTCGCTGCCTGCCTGCTTGCACGTGGTGGGCCTGACGTCATGCTGCGAGGGTTGTCTTGTTTTATTGCCCTGTTGTAAACCGGTCCCTGGCTAAGTGCGGGTCTGGCTTCGCTCTCTTTTATGACGGTCGAGTAGACAGGTTTTTCCCGCTCGACCCTTGGCCTTTGTTCTGTGTTGGCGTCGGTCCGTCGGCCTGGGCTGGAATTGTTTAGCTCAGTTTCTCCTCGGGTATCGGATCGCCACGTCGATGTTTTCTGCTTAAGTGTTCGGTGCTTGACGGATTTATTGCTTCCGTCTGTTTATTGTATCGGAGTTTCAAGAAGGTTTAGTCTAGTGCAATCTTAACTATGCAAGATCTTATCTTTATTACGATGAGCGCTCAGCGGGTGTTTATGCTTGGGTTCGCCTATGAACCTTTGTTTAAGTGGTTCGAGACCCGCTGGCCGCTCTGCTTATAGTTATTTGTTTATTATAGTGAAAGTGGTTACTTCTAAGAAGTGCACGTGGTCGAGCGCTGAACGTGCAGAATGTCACGTAGGCCTGCTGAAGGCGTATTTCGGATGAAGGGATAAGGTTTCCCATTTGCGCGTCGATGACGTGTACTCCTTTTATGTAATATGAATATGAGTATATTGTATTTATGGGTAAGTTTATACGATTATTTATTATATCTCGTTTATTTTATCATTCGTAATAAGACGAGTATGGTAATTATGAGTATGCATACATATGTATGTGTACAGTGAATAGAGCGAGCCAAGATGGCGGCCTCTTAGCACGACTGTGAATACGGCTTGTCGCCTGGTGCTTCCTGCCGGGTACGCCATGTTGCCTTGCCCTTCGCTTATGGTATATTATGGTGTATTCCTATAGTTTAGGTATAGTACAAGTATATGTTATTCTATAGTAGCATACTCGAGGTAAGAGAGCAACAGTTTTAGTATGGTAATAGGAAAAATATGTATAGGGTAGACGTTCTTCCGGGGACGTCACACCCCCCTCCTTATTCGAAGGAAATAAGTTTTTATTTCCGTAAAAGATCTTAGCGGCGTTATTAGACCAAGTTAAGATCTTTTGCTCTCTGTTGTGCTCTTTCCTCGAGCTTCTTTAACTCTATGTCAGAATTTAGGTCCAAATTTTCTGGAAAGTGGATTGACTGTGACGGAACGTGGTAAATTATTTTATTCAGTGGTTCCGTCTGCTCCTGGGCGTCAGTCGTCATTGGTTGATCGGTCTTTTGTCCTCGTAAGTGCATTAGTAGATGCGTCACTGAGTCCCACAGTGAGGCTACTAGGTGGTAACTGCATCCATATGCTGTGTGGAGCGTATAACCGTGTATGCATGTGTCGATTAAGAATTTCAGCAGTGCCCATACGGCCCAGATCCCCCATATTCCTCCGACAACACTCCCGAAGGTGGTGAATCCAGTAAATAGTCTTTTTGCCGTCGATTCCGCTATCCGTGTTAGAGTCTTTTCGTCCAACAGGTTGTACATATTGATTGTTCCTGTTCCGATGGTCTCGCCTCGGGCGCCTCTGGATATGGTATCGAGTAGTGCGGGTTTCTCTGCCGGAAACATGATGTGTTCTCGTAATTCTTGCAATTCCTCCTCAGTGTAAATTCCGCTTGATCCCAGGGGTCCAGGGTTACTATATTTCCAATTCATGTTTGTCAAGGGTTTAAGTTTCTGTGGTACCTTGGCTTCGGATGCCCTTGGCGTGAACTTGTACCACGTCTCTTCTACCTTAAACATCGGTGGTACAACCTCGTTGCAGCTCCTCCTGGTTCCAGTCTTCACGAGAATCCTCGACTTGGGTCGCAGGAACATGCTCTCATTCTGATGGTTCACAGGAAGATCGTTGTAACATTCTGCCGTCTTGCGGAATTCTACTTCTACGGGGATGCATTTCATAATATATATTACTTCACCGGCTATTGTTGCGAAATAGCCGGGGCCCTTCATAAGGTTAAAGGCAAAACTGTCTGGTGATAACTCAGCGAGGTTCAATGCGTTTTTCAGCACCTGCTGCTCTAATTTACATTTCTGTTCGATCACGTCCCTGTATAGGTTGGTGGTCTGCGTCCTGATGTGTTTTTCTACATAAATGAATTTTGAATTGATGTACGAAAAGATGTCGATGTTTGATACTGCCAATCTCGATCGTTGTTTGAAAACTTCCGTCGGATTGGTCTCAAAGATGAATAGACGGGGGTGCTCTGTGTTAATGATTTTATAGCCGCAAATGGTGGCTCTGGACCTTTCCATTAGCGCAAAAGTGGTATCACCCGTCTGTAGTGAGTAAACAGTTGGAGAGTCCGTCGCGTTCGTTCGGTCTGCGTATCCCGTGTAAAGTACGTCGTACTTGTCAAATTTACATTCGTCGAGGGGCGTTGTTGTCCAGTAGGTATGGCCACCCTCATCGTCGATGCACTGCCCGTCTCCAAAAGGGCAGGTCGTTCCACTCTTTAGTAGGATCTGGTTGTTGGAGATCTTGACGTTCGCCGTGTACGAATATACCGAAATCTTGATAACCGCTTGAACGACAGCGCTTTCCCACTGTCCATAACCGTCGTTATAATACTGTCCTTGGCAGGTTCCGTCAGAGGTAAGGCTGCCGGCCAAGGTGGCGTCGCGTAGCGTCGTTACATTTGTTGGGATCTCAACTAGATGCGTCTGTGACCCGAGGGTTAGCGTACCTGTGCGATGTAGGGTCTCACATGCTTCCCGTGAGATTCTGGGAAGGTAAGCCTTTCTTCCTCCGTCGGTCACTGAATTATGTGAAAATTGTCCGCATCGGTAAACTGTTCTGTCGATTTCCACCTTGCACTGTAAGACCTGCGCCTGTTTATATTCCGTGAGTTGGAGCAGCTGTATGTATGTTCGTTCGTTCTGCGTCTTGTCATGTTCCAAGTCGCATTGGTCGATGTCTAGTAGGTTTATTGTGGTAACGTTTAGGGCAGCTCCGCCACAGTCGTACCCGATTAATGCGTGGGCCCCCTTCAACCAATAAATGGCCGTGAGGAGTATGAGGACAGACCTCATGGCTGGGGTTTGCATTGTCCCTGTAACGTATGTTGTAACACCTATAGATTCTGACATCTACCCTTAAGTTTACTGATGTATAATATTAGATGGCGTCTTTAAACATCTGACTGCCTACATAGTTGACAATTGGGCCTGAGACGGTGTACTTGGACACTTCGCCGTCCATGCCTTTACCTACATACGTATAAGCTTCATTTAGATCTGGGTGAAATAGGACTGATATGTGTGTTTCGTCCGGGCGGTCGAAAAACACATCTAATACCTGGTCTACTATGCCTCTTTGGCTTCGAATCCTTTTATAATACGTTCGGTAGTCGCCTTCACCCAAATCTGTTATTTTAATCATCTCCCTAAGTAGTGCTTTGAAGGCCTCATTGGCTTTGAAATATAGAGTTATAGTAACTTTGTACATTGCGATCTTAATATTTGTGACCGGGTATGGTCGTGTTTGTGGTCTTTCTATGATTATTACTTCTAGGTGATCGTCTTCCTCATTAGCTGGGAGCTTCATTATTTTATTGCGTTCTTACTTTCTAGTGATTCCTGTGGACAGAATAATAAAGGATAGGTGCGATTATGCCTTTGCCTTTTTCAGTTTGTCCAGGTGGACCACCCTAGTTCTATTTTCAACAAGAATTTTTACATTGTTATTGGGAAGGATTTCTATTACTTGGTGCGGACCAGTGTAATGGTCAGCGAATTTGTTTTTTCTGGGCTCCTTTAGGAGGAACACCAGATCTCCTGGTTTTAGTTGTAACAGTTTGATTTTATTATCGTAATAATACTTATATTTGTGCTTCGCCTGAGTTAGATTTTCAGCCGCGAGAGTTTGTATTTCATGGAGATTTTTACACAAGTCTAACAAGTAACCTTCGTACGTCCTGTCTGTCACAGCCTCTATCGCTGCGTAGCTCGAGGGCACTCTTGCCTCTCGGCCGAACACTAGTTCATAAGGCGAAAACCGAGTGCTTTCGTGGATACTAGTATTGTATGAAAACATCGCTAACTCCAGCCACTCGTCCCAATCGTTCTTATCTGTGACGAACTGCTTCAGATATTCGACGAGGACGTGATGTGACCTTTCGATCGACCCATTTGACTGCGGGTGGAAAGCCGTGGTCCTGTTTTGTGTTATTCTGAATCGCTTGGTGATTGCTTTCATTAATGAGCTAGTTAGATTGGCGCCCTGATCCGTGAGGATATGACGAGGTGCGCCGTAAATGCAAATGAAATTCTTTACCAGGCCGTCAGCGATTGCCACCGAGTCAGTTTCTTTCAAAGGGATCGCTAAAGAGTATTTAGTGAGGAGATCTTGGATAGTCAATATGTATCCGTTTCCTCGTTTTGTCATGGGCAGAGGGCCCACGATGTCCATAGAGATTTTTTCAAAGGCGGCGTCAGGAGTATCTGTGATTACCATCGGTTGCTTATGCTTTATTCGCGTGAGCTTCCTCGTGGCACACTGCCAACACCTGCCTATATAGTCTTGCACCTGGCGTTTCATGTTTGGCCACGCGTAATTTTGTCTGATTCTACGATAAGTTTTAGTGACACCCTTGTGACCCCCTATCGCAGATTCATGGTTTTCCTGAATGATTCCGGCTCTAAGCTCCTCCGCCGGAGTTTGGATTATATCTTCGTAGATGGTTAACGTACAGGGACAATCACTGAGTGTGGTTTTTATCCTGTTTAAAATTTCTTTCCACGAGATATTATCTAGGAATGCTGTTCTAGCTAGTGCTATCTCTGTTAATTCTACTTCCATGATTACATCTAACAAAGATGCCAGGGCTTCCTTGAATATTTCCCTGTCTAATTGCCTCTTTGCTGATTCCTTAATTGGCAAATATATCATGTTCCTATTGTCCTTTTGTACTAGCCTAGCTCTTCCTAATGTTAAATCTTCTAACTTAGGTAACTTGAGTTTGCTGAATAAATCCTGCGCTCCGCGATCTAACGGTTCACCCTGTTGTGAGACGAAACATACCACGTTCCCCTTATGAATTGACAGATTCTCTTTACTCCTAGTGATCTTTAATTCAGGGTCCGCGGCGAGCTCGTAGGGCTGTGAGCTTGGTTCTATTATTTCGTCAGAGTCGCTTAAGTCGCTGTTGATGTATTCGTGTTCGTTACCGTGCTCAGAGCCCGAGTCTGAATCTTCATCAGTTTCGCTTGCCTGATTTCCTACAGGGGTGTCCTGGCCTATTGTGTCAAGGGCCGTGTCCCTGCGTTCTAAACTTGTCGATGCCTCCGGAAGGGAGATTTTGCTGGTATCCCTCTCGTTTACCTGCTCTATTGTTTCGGTGATGGGGTCTAACCCCGTGCTCTGGTATTGGGGCGGTTCGTTTCCGAACTGTCCTAGCGGTGGACTTTCCCGATTGTCTGTCGAGGGAGGCTCGGTGGTTTCAACGTTGGGTGGAGGCAAAGCGTATATGTGTATCTTGAAAGGTTGCTTGAACACCTTGTTGATTAATTTTACTACGGTCTTCCAGGACAGTTTGTCAAGACCACAACCTATCCTGGGCATCGCGAGACGATAGTCCGCGTTTCTTTTACACGTGCGCCTGAGTTGAATCAGGGCTTTTTCTAAATTTTTGAGCGTAGGCTTATCATTGCTACGCTTTTTCGTAATTAAATAATAGACGAATCGCCTTCCCACCTGAAGCTGAGCCACTTCACCTACCTTGGCGTCCTGGTTTTTAAGTTCGTCAAGTCTACCAAATTTCTCCCGGAATTGCACTGCGATGCCGGCTTCCATATGCAGGTCCTCGGCTACGCAATGCACCAACGAGAAATTTTCGTCTACGGTAAATAGGTCTCCCGTCATCTCGGTCGTGACTGGGGGCAGCTCGAAAATGTCTTCGTTTGTAGTGTCGATTTCGTCTGTCGTATCTAATTCTAATGTCTGTATTGTCGCGAGTTCGGGATCCAACGGAGCTGGATCCGTATCGTCGACCGGGTTTCGGGAAAGGGCGTCGGCATTCGTATTGGCGCGCCCTTCCTTGTATTTTATCGTGATACGCTTCTGAGGGTTTACCCTGCGAAAGTCTTTTATGTTGGAGGCCTTCACGATGTTGGCCTCCGCTCCCGTGTCTATCATAAAATTTACTGCTGTTTTTACGTCCCTTGAGTTTAAGTTTACCGTTGGAATTTTTCCTTTTAGATAGAGGCAGACGGACTTGTTGCCGCCTCTTCGGTCTCCAAAGCATTGGCCCTTGTCACTCGGGGGTTGCTTACGTTCCCCGAGGGCCCTGCTCCGTTTCCCGAGTTATTACGGTTGATTGTCTCGTGGTATCTACGCTTGCGACACTCGTTGTAGGAGTGACCTATATTCTTACAATAGCTGCATTCTACTGCGTTCGCGCTACGTCCTGTCGATTGCTGACTCGACTGTGGTTTGTTTCTGTAGCAATTTGCTGTGGTGTGCGTTGATCTACCGCACAGCGTGCATGACTCGCGGTTCTCTACGGGTCTGTTTGCTGCGGGTCTCCTGATCGCTCTACACTGGTCGGTTAGATGATTATCACGGCCACAATGCTTACATGACTCCGCGTTGTTATTTTCTATTCTGCTCGCGCCGCGGTGTCTAGCCCTATCTCTATCTAATTCCAGTGCTTTACTGGCGTCAATAGCCCTTTCGTAAGCTGTCTTTAGATTGGAATAGCCTTTAATCAGTACCGCATTCCGGCAGTCGCTTGGCAATCCACCTATGAACGCCTCGCAGACTTCCTCGTCCAGCCTGATTATTTCTGGTTTAGTTAGTTCGCGGTTTTTCCTTCGTTCTGCTTCGATTAATCCCGTCTTTATATCGCGGGTCCTTCCTATATAATCTAAGACGTGTTCGTCGGCGTATTTATATAGTTGGCCTAACTCTCCACGGTAATGATTCGCGGATCTTATTGGTGCGAACACTTCCGTTAATTTGTCCAAGAGTCCTTGCAGGGTAGCAAAGCTCTCGTCTTCGATTACGGCGTATGCCCGATCGGCAAGCTTACTTCTGATTAAACGCGTCAGGTACCCTTCTAAGCTGGGCGTTACCATCTCGAGGGCCCTTTTGCATGCTCGATTAAACTGCATCACTGTGATGTTTTTCCCATCGAACTTTGGGACCACAGCTAACGCATCCTTGACCGATATTGATTGCTCCGCCAAGGGCAGAGTAGGAGGAGCAAATGCCTGTATGGTATTAATACTTTGAGGGTGAGTAATTCCCGACATTCTATCTCTCAAGGCTTGTTCCCTTTTCTTTAGTTGTTCCTCGCGCTCGGCTAACTTCCTCCTTCTCTCCCTATACGGATCTGCTAACGCGGCTTGATATGCTACCTCTTGTTCCTGTAAGTTTATTTCGCGTTCCCAAATTTCTTGTTCGCGCAATTGCATCTCCAGGTCCTTGTCGAGGACCAGTTCTTCCGGTGCGCCTGGATCCCCCAGCTCTTGAGGTCCCAGGTCCGGGCCTACATTTCCTCCGCGTAGAATTTTGAGTTTCTCGCGATTTTCTCTTTGAATGCGCCTGATTAGCGCTTCTCTAGCTAACGCTTCGGCTTCTAAATTTAATTCCTCGTCGTCAGTCGGGACGGAAACCACTGACTTTATTGAGATGTGATCGCTCTCTAGGTTAGGAGCATTTTTACTGATTGCTCCTCTGCTAAGTGGATCAGGGCGGTAACTGTCCACAGGGTTAGGTTTTTGGGGTGCCACGGATCTTTTTAAGTCACCCTTTTTCCGTTCTGCCTTTTTCTTGAAGTGCAGAATTTCCTTTTCTAACCTCAATTCGTCTTTACTACGCATGCACGCTGGACCTGGTTCCCTAAAAATTGCGTCTGCGGCTAATTCTATGTTGTGGGTAACTGCCCTATCTGTGCTGCGCGAATTTTGCATTACGAGAAGTTGTACCTCTCGGTCTATCTCTGCCTTTTTTCGAAGGAGTTCGGACAGCTGTGTGTCCTCTACGAGACCTAACCGCGGTTCATCCATTTTTGAACGGCCCGGCGCTTCGTTAAAGTCCCTAATTTTAACGTCTGTCACGCTCGCTGAGAGCTGTGCAGGTTTTTTAGAATATTTGCTTTCTTCTACCGCGCTTTCTGTTGGCTGGGTAGGCTGTTGTACGTCTTGTGCGGGGCCCACTGACGGGTTATGCCGCTGCGTTTGTTCCTTCGCGTTCGCGATTTCTTTCGCTTCGAGCTCGGCGAGCCTGGCAAGTTTCCTTTGAACTTCTTCGGATAACCCCGCGTCTTTACTCGATTCAATCGCGCGCTGTTTTTTCTCTAATTCAGCTTCTTGCTGCTTAAATTGTTCGCTAAGATGTTGTGACTTCTTATCTATTTCTGTTTGACGTATTTCTAACGCTTCTCTTTCCTTCTGGAGCCTCTTTTCTTTATTGGATACCTCCTGTTTTATAAATTCTACATCGGTTTCCGTATACTTGAGCTGTAGGCTATCGTCTGCTGACGCACCGCTTTCCTTCTTACTACCCATTCTAGTTTCGATCGGCATATTAATTTCGCGTGGAAATCTAGTTGTAATTTTAATAAGGAAAGGATTTTACTGACGAAAATAAGTCTCAAGCGTGTGGAGTCCCCGTGTGATTCGCTTTTACTGCTATTGTCGAGCTTTATTTCACAAGTCCGTCCGTAGTTTGTGCGTTCGTCCCGATCGCGTTCTTTGCGGCTGAGGTGAGTTTATTTGCTACTCCCGTTACGCGTGTGTTGCGAAGTTCGGTTCACTGTCTTTGCTACTTTCGCGGATCTTGTCTTTAATCACTCTACCGATTAATTTACTTGAATTCGGTTTTACAATAATCAATTTTAAACGAATCCCACCGCTGCCACCATAAATTTTATTACCTGTGACGTCCCAGACGCACTAATCAACAAAAAAAAACAATTCCTAATGTTGACGTACGCGGAGCGACACTGCAATAACGGAGCCCTGTTTTATTTGAGGGACCCGGGCCCCCGCTATGGATTAGATTCGTCAAAAGGTGTGAATAAAAGGGTAACGTAATGAGCGTCTTACCTTAATCAAGGAAGATGACTTCTGGCTCGGAATCCAAATCGATGACTTCCGGTTCTTCCACCCAGTCGTATACGCACGGTACCGGGAACAGCTTCCTCCTGATGTCTACCTGCTCGTATAATAGTCCCTCGCTGACTCGTGTAATCGTCTGAATTACTTCCCGTTCTACCCCGTGAGATGAGAACGGCTGGTCAACCCTAGGTTGCTCGGAGGTGCTCGAAGAGAAGGTGCCCGATTCTTCGTTGCTGCTGGATCGCGTAAAGATCGGAAGGATCTCTGATGGATTACGAATGCGGTTGATTCTAGCTAATGCAGCCTGCTTTTTGGCTCGAAGTCGACGGCCTGCGCGATGTCTACTCTTACGGCTTTGGCGCTTATTCGACTTTGACATCTACCGAATGGAGAAAAGGGGTATAGGAATTAATTAACTTGGAAAAGCTAGTTTTTCAAGCTTAATTAAGTCAGCGTCTCCGCTAACAACCAGAGTTAAATGTGGGTAAAGGGAATTACCTTGGAATATCACTGACTCTAGTTTCAGGTTCAAGAAATGAGAACTCGGTGAAATAAATCTTTGTGTTTAGTATATTGTTACAATAAATTCGAAAAAAGGTACAATGTTTTAATATTCTAGTCGCGTATGTTAAGAGTTTACGTTCAAACAGAGCGCTTAAGCTATAGCGAATGTGTCTGAGTTCTAGACGTGCAAGCTAACTGTGTAACTCGTAGAGATTTATAAGAACTCGACTGGTCTGCTTGAAGCGCGGATGAGAAGTTAAAATGGTTACAATATTTGATATATTAGACGCGTATACTAAGAGTTAACGTTAAACAGAGCGCTAAGCTGTTAGCGAATGTGTACAGGTTCTAAACGTGCAAGTTAACTGTGTAACTCGTAGAGATTTACAAGAACCCGACTGGTCAGCTTGAAGCGCGGATGAGAAGTTAAAATGGTTACAATATTTGATATATTAGACGCGTATACTAAGAGTTAACGTTAAACAGAGCGCTAAGCTGTTAGCGAATGTGTACAGGTTCTAAACGTGCAAGTTAACTGTGTAACTCGTAGAGATTTACAAGAACCCGACTGGTCAGCTTGAAGCGCGGATGAGAAGTGAAGTCCAGGGTGAACGGCGTCGACCGTCTCAGCTCTCGGGTGTCCTGGTGCGCATGCGCGGGGCGGTGGTGCGCGCGCCGCTGGCCTGCCTCGACGCGCTCGGTGTCACGTAGGCGCGCGTGACGTCAGAGCCTTGGAATGCGGCCCTTTGTTGGCGGAGTCCCGTTAGGTCCGACCTGTTGCTGCCTGCCTGCGTGCACGTGTTCGGGGTCCGGCGCCGACTTGTCGCTGCCTGCCTGCTTGCACGTGGTGGGCCTGACGTCATGCTGCGAGGGTTGTCTTGTTTTATTGCCCTGTTGTAAACCGGTCCCTGGCTAAGTGCGGGTCTGGCTTCGCTCTCTTTTATGACGGTCGAGTAGACAGGTTTTTCCCGCTCGACCCTTGGCCTTTGTTCTGTGTTGGCGTCGGTCCGTCGGCCTGGGCTGGAATTGTTTAGCTCAGTTTCTCCTCGGGTATCGGATCGCCACGTCGATGTTTTCTGCTTAAGTGTTCGGTGCTTGACGGATTTATTGCTTCCGTCTGTTTATTGTATCGGAGTTTCAAGAAGGTTTAGTCTAGTGCAATCTTAACTATGCAAGATCTTATCTTTATTACGATGAGCGCTCAGCGGGTGTTTATGCTTGGGTTCGCCTATGAACCTTTGTTTAAGTGGTTCGAGACCCGCTGGCCGCTCTGCTTATAGTTATTTGTTTATTATAGTGAAAGTGGTTACTTCTAAGAAGTGCACGTGGTCGAGCGCTGAACGTGCAGAATGTCACGTAGGCCTGCTGAAGGCGTATTTCGGATGAAGGGATAAGGTTTCCCATTTGCGCGTCGATGACGTGTACTCCTTTTATGTAATATGAATATGAGTATATTGTGTTTATGGGTAAGTTTATACGATTATTTATTATATCTCGTTTATTTTATCATTCGTAATAAGACGAGTATGGTAATTATGAGTATGCATACATATGTATGTGTACAGTGAATAGAGCGAGCCAAGATGGCGGCCTCTTAGCACGACTGTGAATACGGCTTGTCGCCTGGTGCTTCCTGCCGGGTACGCCATGTTGCCTTGCCCTTCGCTTATGGTATATTATGGTGTATTCCTATAGTTTAGGTATAGTACAAGTATATGTTATTCTATAGTAGCATACTCGAGGTAAGAGAGCAACAGTTTTAGTATGGTAATAGGAAAAATATGTATAGGGTAGACGTTCTTCCGGGGACGTCACACGTGTCGGGTCCCCACTGCCACCGATCGACTCAGGGACGACGCGCATTGCCTTTTGCTCTACTGTGACCGTACCTAACTCGTGTCCCCACGGCCTCGGATCGACTGCGGGATGCCCCTGTGACGTCCCCGGAAGAACGTCTACCCTATACATATTTTTCCTATTACCATACTAAAACTGTTGCTCTCTTACCTCGAGTATGCTACTATAGAATAACATATACTTGTACTATACCTAAACTATAGGAATACACCATAATATACCATAAGCGAAGGGCAAGGCAACATGGCGTACCCGGCAGGAAGCACCAGGCGACAAGCCGTATTCACAGTCGTGCTAAGAGGCCGCCATCTTGGCTCGCTCTATTCACTGTACACATACATATGTATGCATACTCATAATTACCATACTCGTCTTATTACGAATGATAAAATAAACGAGATATAATAAATAATCGTATAAACTTACCCATAAATACAATATACTCATATTCATATTACATAAAAGGAGTACACGTCATCGACGCGCAAATGGGAAACCTTATCCCTTCATCCGAAATACGCCTTCAGCAGGCCTACGTGACATTCTGCACGTTCAGCGCTCGACCACGTGCACTTCTTAGAAGTAACCACTTTCACTATAATAAACAAATAACTATAAGCAGAGCGGCCAGCGGGTCTCGAACCACTTAAACAAAGGTTCATAGGCGAACCCAAGCATAAACACCCGCTGAGCGCTCATCGTAATAAAGATAAGATCTTGCATAGTTAAGATTGCACTAGACTAAACCTTCTTGAAACTCCGATACAATAAACAGACGGAAGCAATAAATCCGTCAAGCACCGAACACTTAAGCAGAAAACATCGACGTGGCGATCCGATACCCGAGGAGAAACTGAGCTAAACAATTCCAGCCCAGGCCGACGGACCGACGCCAACACAGAACAAAGGCCAAGGGTCGAGCGGGAAAAACCTGTCTACTCGACCGTCATAAAAGAGAGCGAAGCCAGACCCGCACTTAGCCAGGGACCGGTTTACAACAGGGCAATAAAACAAGACAACCCTCGCAGCATGACGTCAGGCCCACCACGTGCAAGCAGGCAGGCAGCGACAAGTCGGCGCCGGACCCCGAACACGTGCACGCAGGCAGGCAGCAACAGGTCGGACCTAACGGGACTCCGCCAACAAAGGGCCGCATTCCAAGGCTCTGACGTCACGCGCGCCTACGTGACACCGAGCGCGTCGAGGCAGGCCAGCGGCGCGCGCACCACCGCCCCGCGCATGCGCACCAGGACACCCGAGAGCTGAGACGGTCGACGCCGTTCACCCTGGACTTCACTTCTCATCCGCGCTTCAAGCTGACCAGTCGGGTTCTTGTAAATCTCTACGAGTTACACAGTTAACTTGCACGTTTAGAACCTGTACACATTCGCTAACAGCTTAGCGCTCTGTTTAACGTTAACTCTTAGTATACGCGTCTAATATATCAAATATTGTAACCATTTTAACTTCTCATCCGCGCTTCAAGCAGACCAGTCGAGTTCTTATAAATCTCTACGAGTTACACAGTTAGCTTGCACGTCTAGAACTCAGACACATTCGCTATAGCTTAAGCGCTCTGTTTGAACGTAAACTCTTAACATACGCGACTAGAATATTAAAACATTGTACCTTTTTTCGAATTTATTGTAACAATATACTAAACACAAAGATTTATTTCACCGAGTTCTCATTTCTTGAACCTGAAACTAGAGTCAGTGATATTCCAAGGTAATTCCCTTTACCCACATTTAACTCTGGTTGTTAGCGGAGACGCTGACTTAATTAAGCTTGAAAAACTAGCTTTTCCAAGTTAATTAATTCCTATACCCCTTTTCTCCATTCGGTAGATGTCAAAGTCGAATAAGCGCCAAAGCCGTAAGAGTAGACATCGCGCAGGCCGTCGACTTCGAGCCAAAAAGCAGGCTGCATTAGCTAGAATCAACCGCATTCGTAATCCATCAGAGATCCTTCCGATCTTTACGCGATCCAGCAGCAACGAAGAATCGGGCACCTTCTCTTCGAGCACCTCCGAGCAACCTAGGGTTGACCAGCCGTTCTCATCTCACGGGGTAGAACGGGAAGTAATTCAGACGATTACACGAGTCAGCGAGGGACTATTATACGAGCAGGTAGACATCAGGAGGAAGCTGTTCCCGGTACCGTGCGTATACGACTGGGTGGAAGAACCGGAAGTCATCGATTTGGATTCCGAGCCAGAAGTCATCTTCCTTGATTAAGGTAAGACGCTCATTACGTTACCCTTTTATTCACACCTTTTGACGAATCTAATCTATAGCGGGGGCCCGGGTCCCTCAAATAAAACAGGGCTCCGTTATTGCAGTGTCGCTCCGCGTACGTCAACATTAGGAATTGTTTTTTTTTGTTGATTAGTGCGTCTGGGACGTCACAGGTAATAAAATTTATGGTGGCAGCGGTGGGATTCGTTTAAAATTGATTATTGTAAAACCGAATTCAAGTAAATTAATCGGTAGAGTGATTAAAGACAAGATCCGCGAAAGTAGCAAAGACAGTGAACCGAACTTCGCAACACACGCGTAACGGGAGTAGCAAATAAACTCACCTCAGCCGCAAAGAACGCGATCGGGACGAACGCACAAACTACGGACGGACTTGTGAAATAAAGCTCGACAATAGCAGTAAAAGCGAATCACACGGGGACTCCACACGCTTGAGACTTATTTTCGTCAGTAAAATCCTTTCCTTATTAAAATTACAACTAGATTTCCACGCGAAATTAATATGCCGATCGAAACTAGAATGGGTAGTAAGAAGGAAAGCGGTGCGTCAGCAGACGATAGCCTACAGCTCAAGTATACGGAAACCGATGTAGAATTTATAAAACAGGAGGTATCCAATAAAGAAAAGAGGCTCCAGAAGGAAAGAGAAGCGTTAGAAATACGTCAAACAGAAATAGATAAGAAGTCACAACATCTTAGCGAACAATTTAAGCAGCAAGAAGCTGAATTAGAGAAAAAACAGCGCGCGATTGAATCGAGTAAAGACGCGGGGTTATCCGAAGAAGTTCAAAGGAAACTTGCCAGGCTCGCCGAGCTCGAAGCGAAAGAAATCGCGAACGCGAAGGAACAAACGCAGCGGCATAACCCGTCAGTGGGCCCCGCACAAGACGTACAACAGCCTACCCAGCCAACAGAAAGCGCGGTAGAAGAAAGCAAATATTCTAAAAAACCTGCACAGCTCTCAGCGAGCGTGACAGACGTTAAAATTAGGGACTTTAACGAAGCGCCGGGCCGTTCAAAAATGGATGAACCGCGGTTAGGTCTCGTAGAGGACACACAGCTGTCCGAACTCCTTCGAAAAAAGGCAGAGATAGACCGAGAGGTACAACTTCTCGTAATGCAAAATTCGCGCAGCACAGATAGGGCAGTTACCCACAACATAGAATTAGCCGCAGACGCAATTTTTAGGGAACCAGGTCCAGCGTGCATGCGTAGTAAAGACGAATTGAGGTTAGAAAAGGAAATTCTGCACTTCAAGAAAAAGGCAGAACGGAAAAAGGGTGACTTAAAAAGATCCGTGGCACCCCAAAAACCTAACCCTGTGGACAGTTACCGCCCTGATCCACTTAGCAGAGGAGCAATCAGTAAAAATGCTCCTAACCTAGAGAGCGATCACATCTCAATAAAGTCAGTGGTTTCCGTCCCGACTGACGACGAGGAATTAAATTTAGAAGCCGAAGCGTTAGCTAGAGAAGCGCTAATCAGGCGCATTCAAAGAGAAAATCGCGAGAAACTCAAAATTCTACGCGGAGGAAATGTAGGCCCGGACCTGGGACCTCAAGAGCTGGGGGATCCAGGCGCACCGGAAGAACTGGTCCTCGACAAGGACCTGGAGATGCAATTGCGCGAACAAGAAATTTGGGAACGCGAAATAAACTTACAGGAACAAGAGGTAGCATATCAAGCCGCGTTAGCAGATCCGTATAGGGAGAGAAGGAGGAAGTTAGCCGAGCGCGAGGAACAACTAAAGAAAAGGGAACAAGCCTTGAGAGATAGAATGTCGGGAATTACTCACCCTCAAAGTATTAATACCATACAGGCATTTGCTCCTCCTACTCTGCCCTTGGCGGAGCAATCAATATCGGTCAAGGATGCGTTAGCTGTGGTCCCAAAGTTCGATGGGAAAAACATCACAGTGATGCAGTTTAATCGAGCATGCAAAAGGGCCCTCGAGATGGTAACGCCCAGCTTAGAAGGGTACCTGACGCGTTTAATCAGAAGTAAGCTTGCCGATCGGGCATACGCCGTAATCGAAGACGAGAGCTTTGCTACCCTGCAAGGACTCTTGGACAAATTAACGGAAGTGTTCGCACCAATAAGATCCGCGAATCATTACCGTGGAGAGTTAGGCCAACTATATAAATACGCCGACGAACACGTCTTAGATTATATAGGAAGGACCCGCGATATAAAGACGGGATTAATCGAAGCAGAACGAAGGAAAAACCGCGAACTAACTAAACCAGAAATAATCAGGCTGGACGAGGAAGTCTGCGAGGCGTTCATAGGTGGATTGCCAAGCGACTGCCGGAATGCGGTACTGATTAAAGGCTATTCCAATCTAAAGACAGCTTACGAAAGGGCTATTGACGCCAGTAAAGCACTGGAATTAGATAGAGATAGGGCTAGACACCGCGGCGCGAGCAGAATAGAAAATAACAACGCGGAGTCATGTAAGCATTGTGGCCGTGATAATCATCTAACCGACCAGTGTAGAGCGATCAGGAGACCCGCAGCAAACAGACCCGTAGAGAACCGCGAGTCATGCACGCTGTGCGGTAGGTCAACGCACACCACAGCAAATTGCTACAGAAACAAACCACAGTCGAGTCAGCAATCGACAGGACGTAGCGCGAACGCAGTAGAATGCAGCTATTGTAAGAATATAGGTCACTCCTACAACGAGTGTCGCAAGCGTAGATACCACGAGACAATCAACCGTAATAACTCGGGAAACGGAGCAGGGCCCTCGGGGAACGTAAGCAACCCCCGAGTGACAAGGGCCAATGCTTTGGAGACAGAAGAGGCGGCAACAAGTCCGTCTGCCTCTATCTAAAAGGAAAAATTCCAACGGTAAACTTAAACTCAAGGGACGTAAAAACAGCAGTAAATTTTATGATAGACACGGGAGCGGAGGCCAACATCGTAAAGGCCTCCAACATAAAAGACTTTCGCAGGGTAAACCCTCGGAAGCGTATCACGATAATAGGTATAGGAGACGTCCCGCACTATAGCTTGGGAGCCACGGAGTTAGAAATGTTCGGTTATAAAACAGATTTTCATGTAGTAGAAAACACCTTCCCTATCAAAAGCGATGGTATCCTAGGGTCGGCTTTTCTCACACAGTTCGAAGCAAATGTCAATTACGCGGATCAGTGTCTTGAGGTGTTAAATGAATCGGTTTATTTTAATGACCGAGAGACCGTCCTCGTACCCAAGCGAACAAACGTAGCTTTCCCGATAAAAATCAGCGAAAACAGTATCAAGGAGGGATACGTACCCCTTCTCGATAGCTGCGAAGGAGTTTATATAGGAAATGCTATCGTTAGGGATAACGGAGGCAGGGCAACCATCCGCGCGGTAAATACAACAGAAGAGGACAAATTTATACCAGTCCCCACCGTAGAATTACTAGATACGAGCGAAGCCATACCACTAGGAAAAACCGAACGTGTTACGATAAATAAATGTTCCATAGCAGACGTCACTAACTCCGACGAGAACCTATTTAGACGCTCCGAAACTATCACGAAATTGCTAAGGTTAGATCATCTAAATGTTGAGGAAAAAGAAAGCGTGGCTAGGATAGTTCAGGAAAACGCAGATGTCTTCCATCTGCCAGACGATAAACTCAGATGCACAAGCGTCATGAAGCATAGAATAACTACAACAGACGATTTGCCGGTGCACACGAAGCAATATAGATTCCCGCCAGTCCACAAGGACGAAATAACTAGGCAAGTGACCGAGATGGAAGAAAACGGTGTCATTAAACCATCCGTGTCACCCTATAGTTCACCATTATGGATCGTGCCAAAAAAGGCCGATTCAAAGGGAAATAAAAGATGGCGAATCGTGATAGATTATCGTAAACTAAACGAAAAAACGATAGGTGACGCTTACCCATTACCTAATATAACAGAAATCCTTGACCAGCTAGGGAATGCCCGTTATTTCTCGGTATTCGACTTAGCGTCGGGCTTTCACCAAATACAAATGGACGAGAGGGACGCTCTTAAAACCGCCTTCTCGACACCGCACGGGCATTATGAATTCACGCGAATGCCATTCGGGCTAAAGAATGCGCCAGCTACTTTCCAGAGACTAATGGACCAAGTGTTGTTAGGATCACAGGGTATAGAGCTGTTCGTATACCTGGATGACATAGTAATATACGCGTCTACATTGGAAGAACATGAGCGCAAGGTCACTCGTTTAATGAGCAAATTACGAAAAGCGAATTTAGCCTTACAACCAGACAAGTGTGAGTTCCTCAGGCACGAAGTAACCTATTTAGGTCACGTGATCAGCGATTCAGGTGTAGAACCGGACCCCAAGAAAATAGAGTCCGTGAAAAAATTTCCAACTCCCAAAAACGCGAAAAACATCAAACAGTTTTTAGGGCTAGCTGGATATTACAGGCGATTTATACCGGGTTTCTCAAAAATCGCGAAACCACTTACAAACCTTCTTAAAAAAGGGGAAAGCTTCGAGTGGAAAGAACAACACCAGTCAGCTTTCGAGTTTTTACGCGACAGATTATGTGAGAAACCAATCCTGCAGTACCCAGATTTTGAACGACCCTTCCTGGTCACGACTGACGCGTCCGGTTACGCAATCGGGGGTGTCCTCAGTCAGGGGGAGATAGGAAAGGATCTACCGATATCGTATGTATCACGAGTTTTAACATCAGCCGAAAAAAATTACTCCACATTTGAAAAAGAACTTCTAGCAGTAGTCTGGTGCGTGAATTATTTTAGACCGTACCTCTATGGTAGAGAATTTACCGTAATATCCGATCAAAAGGCTCTATCATGGTTCCATAAGAATAAAAGTCCATGTGCGCGACTCATAAGATGGAAGACCCTCCTTGCTGAGTTTGAATGCACGATAAAATACAAGGAAGGGCGCGCCAATACGAATGCCGACGCCCTTTCCCGAAACCCGGTCGACGATACGGATCCAGCTCCGTTGGATCCCGAACTCGCGACAATACAGACATTAGAATTACTAGATACGACAGACGAGATCGACACCACAAACGAAGACATTTTCGAGCTGCCCCCAGTCACGACCGAGATGACGGGAGACCTATTTACCGTAGACGAAAATTTCTCGTTGGTGCATTGCGTAGCCGAGGACCTGCATATGGGAGCCGGCATCGCAGTGCAATTCCGGGAGAAATTTGGTAGACTTGACGAACTTAAAAACCAGGACGCCAAGGTAGGTGAAGTGGCTCAGCTTCAGGTGGGAAGGCGATTCGTCTATTATTTAATTACGAAAAAGCGTAGCAATGATAAGCCTACGCTCAAAAATTTAGAAAAAGCCCTGATTCAACTCAGGCGCACGTGTAAAAGAAACGCGGACTATCGTCTCGCGATGCCCAGGATAGGTTGTGGTCTTGACAAACTGTCCTGGAAGACCGTAATAAAATTAATCAACAAGGTGTTCAAGCAACCTTTCAAGATACACATATACGCTTTGCCTCCACCCAATGTTGAAACCACCGAGCCTCCCTCGACAGACAATCGGGAAAGTTCACCGCTAGGACAGTTCGGAAACGAGCCGCCCCAATACCAGAGCACAGGGTTAGACCCCATCACCGAAACAATAGAGCAGGTAAACGAGAGGGATACTAGCAAAATCTCCCTTCCGGAGGCATCGACAAGTTTAGAACGCAGGGACACGGCCCTTGACACAATAGGCCAGGACACCCCTGTAGGAAATCAGGCAAGCGAAACTGATGAAGATTCAGACTCGGGCTCTGAGCACGGTAACGAACACGAATACATCAACAGCGATTTAAGCGACTCAGACGAAATAATAGAATCAGGCTCTCAACCCTACGAGTTCGCCGCGGACCCTGAATTAAAAATCACTAGAAGTAAAGAAAACCTGTCAATTCATAAAGGGAACGTGGTATGCTTCGTCTCACAGCAGGGTGAACCGTTAGATCGCGGAGCGCAGGATTTATTCAGCAAACTCAAGTTACCTAAGTTAGAAGATTTAACATTAGGAAGAGCTAGGCTAGTACAAAAGGACAATAGGAGCATTATATACTTGCCAATCAAGGAATCGGCAAAAAGGCACTTAGACAGGGAAATATTCAAGGAAGCCCTGGCATCTTTGTTAGATGTAATCATGGAAGTAGAATTAACAGAGATAGCACTAGCTAGAACAGCATTCCTAGATAATATCTCGTGGAAAGAAATCTTGAATAGGGTGAAAATCACACTCAGTGATTGCCCTTGTACGTTAACCATCTACGAAGATATAATCCAAACCCCGGCGGAGGAGCTTAGAGCCGGAATTATTCAAGAAAATCATGAATCTGCGCTAGGAGGTCACAAGGGTGTGACCAAAACTTACCGTAGAATCAGACAGAAATATGCTTGGCCCAACATGAAACGCCAGGTACAAGATTATATAGGCAGGTGTTGGCAGTGCGCCACTAGAAAGCTCACGCGAATAAAGCATAAGCAACCAATGGTAATAACAGACACTCCCGACGCTGCCTTTGAAAAAATCTCAATGGACATTGTGGGCCCTCTGCCCGTTACAAAACGGGGAAATGGTCATATATTAACTATCCAAGACCTCCTCACTAAGTACTCCCTAGCGATCCCTTTGAAAGAAACTGACTCGGTGGCAATCGCTGACGGCCTGGTAAAGAACTTCATTTGTATTTACGGCGCACCCCGTCATATCCTCACGGATCAGGGCGCCAATTTAACTAGTTCACTGATGAAGGCAATCACGAAGCGGTTTAGAATAGTGCAAAACAGGACCACGGCCTTCCACCCGCAGTCAAATGGATCAATCGAAAGGTCACACCACGTCCTCATCGAATATCTAAAACAGTTCGTTACAGATAAGAACGATTGGGACGAGTGGCTGGAGTTAGCAATGTTTTCATACAATACTAGTACTCACGAAAGCACTCGGTTTTCGCCTTACGAACTAGTATTCGGCCGAGAGGCAAGAGTGCCCTCGAGCTACGCAGCGATAGAGGCTGTGACAGACAGGACGTACGAAGGTTACCTGTTAGACTTGTGTAAAAATCTCCATGAAATACAAACTCTCGCGGCTGAGAATCTAACTCAAGCGAAGCACAAGTATAAATATTATTATGATAATAAAATCAAATTATTACAATTAAAACCAGGAGATCTAGTGTTCCTCTTAAAGGAGCCTAGAAAGAACAAATTCGCTGACCATTATACTGGTCCGCACGAAGTGATAGAAATCCTTCCCAACAATAATGTAAAAATTCTTGTTGATAATAGAACTAGGGTGGTCCATCTAGATAAACTCAAAAAGGCAAAGGCCTAATCACACCTACTTTCATTATTCTGTCCACAGGAATCAATAGTACCTAAAAACACAATAGTATAATGAAGCTCCCAGCTAATGAGGAAGACGATCACCTAGAAGTAATAATCATAGAAAGACCACAAACACGACCATACCCGGTCACAAATATTAAGATCGCAATGTACAAAGTTACTATAACTCTATATTTCAAAGCCAATGAGGCCTTCAAAGCACTACTTAGGGAGATGATTAAAATAACAGATTTGGGTGAAGGCGACTACCGAACGTATTATAAAAGGATTCGAAGCCAAAGAGGCATAGTAGACCAGGTATTAGTGTGACGTCCCAGACGCACTAATCAACAAAAAAAAACAATTCCTAATGTTGACGTACGCGGAGCGACACTGCAATAACGGAGCCCTGTTTTATTTGAGGGACCCGGGCCCCCGCTATGGATTAGATTCGTCAAAAGGTGTGAATAAAAGGGTAACGTAATGAGCGTCTTACCTTAATCAAGGAAGATGACTTCTGGCTCGGAATCCAAATCGATGACTTCCGGTTCTTCCACCCAGTCGTATACGCACGGTACCGGGAACAGCTTCCTCCTGATGTCTACCTGCTCGTATAATAGTCCCTCGCTGACTCGTGTAATCGTCTGAATTACTTCCCGTTCTACCCCGTGAGATGAGAACGGCTGGTCAACCCTAGGTTGCTCGGAGGTGCTCGAAGAGAAGGTGCCCGATTCTTCGTTGCTGCTGGATCGCGTAAAGATCGGAAGGATCTCTGATGGATTACGAATGCGGTTGATTCTAGCTAATGCAGCCTGCTTTTTGGCTCGAAGTCGACGGCCTGCGCGATGTCTACTCTTACGGCTTTGGCGCTTATTCGACTTTGACATCTACCGAATGGAGAAAAGGGGTATAGGAATTAATTAACTTGGAAAAGCTAGTTTTTCAAGCTTAATTAAGTCAGCGTCTCCGCTAACAACCAGAGTTAAATGTGGGTAAAGGGAATTACCTTGGAATATCACTGACTCTAGTTTCAGGTTCAAGAAATGAGAACTCGGTGAAATAAATCTTTGTGTTTAGTATATTGTTACAATAAATTCGAAAAAAGGTACAATGTTTTAATATTCTAGTCGCGTATGTTAAGAGTTTACGTTCAAACAGAGCGCTTAAGCTATAGCGAATGTGTCTGAGTTCTAGACGTGCAAGCTAACTGTGTAACTCGTAGAGATTTATAAGAACTCGACTGGTCTGCTTGAAGCGCGGATGAGAAGTGAAGTCCAGGGTGAACGGCGTCGACCGTCTCAGCTCTCGGGTGTCCTGGTGCGCATGCGCGGGGCGGTGGTGCGCGCGCCGCTGGCCTGCCTCGACGCGCTCGGTGTCACGTAGGCGCGCGTGACGTCAGAGCCTTGGAATGCGGCCCTTTGTTGGCGGAGTCCCGTTAGGTCCGACCTGTTGCTGCCTGCCTGCGTGCACGTGTTCGGGGTCCGGCGCCGACTTGTCGCTGCCTGCCTGCTTGCACGTGGTGGGCCTGACGTCATGCTGCGAGGGTTGTCTTGTTTTATTGCCCTGTTGTAAACCGGTCCCTGGCTAAGTGCGGGTCTGGCTTCGCTCTCTTTTATGACGGTCGAGTAGACAGGTTTTTCCCGCTCGACCCTTGGCCTTTGTTCTGTGTTGGCGTCGGTCCGTCGGCCTGGGCTGGAATTGTTTAGCTCAGTTTCTCCTCGGGTATCGGATCGCCACGTCGATGTTTTCTGCTTAAGTGTTCGGTGCTTGACGGATTTATTGCTTCCGTCTGTTTATTGTATCGGAGTTTCAAGAAGGTTTAGTCTAGTGCAATCTTAACTATGCAAGATCTTATCTTTATTACGATGAGCGCTCAGCGGGTGTTTATGCTTGGGTTCGCCTATGAACCTTTGTTTAAGTGGTTCGAGACCCGCTGGCCGCTCTGCTTATAGTTATTTGTTTATTATAGTGAAAGTGGTTACTTCTAAGAAGTGCACGTGGTCGAGCGCTGAACGTGCAGAATGTCACGTAGGCCTGCTGAAGGCGTATTTCGGATGAAGGGATAAGGTTTCCCATTTGCGCGTCGATGACGTGTACTCCTTTTATGTAATATGAATATGAGTATATTGTATTTATGGGTAAGTTTATACGATTATTTATTATATCTCGTTTATTTTATCATTCGTAATAAGACGAGTATGGTAATTATGAGTATGCATACATATGTATGTGTACAGTGAATAGAGCGAGCCAAGATGGCGGCCTCTTAGCACGACTGTGAATACGGCTTGTCGCCTGGTGCTTCCTGCCGGGTACGCCATGTTGCCTTGCCCTTCGCTTATGGTATATTATGGTGTATTCCTATAGTTTAGGTATAGTACAAGTATATGTTATTCTATAGTAGCATACTCGAGGTAAGAGAGCAACAGTTTTAGTATGGTAATAGGAAAAATATGTATAGGGTAGACGTTCTTCCGGGGACGTCACACCCCCCTCCTTATTCGAAGGAAATAAGTTTTTATTTCCGTAAAAGATCTTAGCGGCGTTATTAGACCAAGTTAAGATCTTTTGCTCTCTGTTGTGCTCTTTCCTCGAGCTTCTTTAACTCTATGTCAGAATTTAGGTCCAAATTTTCTGGAAAGTGGATTGACTGTGACGGAACGTGGTAAATTATTTTATTCAGTGGTTCCGTCTGCTCCTGGGCGTCAGTCGTCATTGGTTGATCGGTCTTTTGTCCTCGTAAGTGCATTAGTAGATGCGTCACTGAGTCCCACAGTGAGGCTACTAGGTGGTAACTGCGTCCATATGCTGTGTGGAGCGTATAACCGTGTATGCATGTGTCGATTAAGAATTTCAGCAGTGCCCATACGGCCCAGATCCCCCATATTCCTCCGACAACACTCCCGAAGGTGGTGAATCCAGTAAATAGTCTTTTTGCCGTCGATTCCGCTATCCGTGTTAGAGTCTTTTCGTCCAACAGGTTGTACATATTGATTGTTCCTGTTCCGATGGTCTCGCCTCGGGCGCCTCTGGATATGGTATCGAGTAGTGCGGGTTTCTCTGCCGGAAACATGATGTGTTCTCGTAATTCTTGCAATTCCTCCTCAGTGTAAATTCCGCTTGATCCCAGGGGTCCAGGGTTACTATATTTCCAATTCATGTTTGTCAAGGGTTTAAGTTTCTGTGGTACCTTGGCTTCGGATGCCCTTGGCGTGAACTTGTACCACGTCTCTTCTACCTTAAACATCGGTGGTACAACCTCGTTGCAGCTCCTCCTGGTTCCAGTCTTCACGAGAATCCTCGACTTGGGTCGCAGGAACATGCTCTCATTCTGATGGTTCACAGGAAGATCGTTGTAACATTCTGCCGTCTTGCGGAATTCTACTTCTACGGGGATGCATTTCATAATATATATTACTTCACCGGCTATTGTTGCGAAATAGCCGGGGCCCTTCATAAGGTTAAAGGCAAAACTGTCTGGTGATAACTCAGCGAGGTTCAATGCGTTTTTCAGCACCTGCTGCTCTAATTTACATTTCTGTTCGATCACGTCCCGGTATAGGTTGGTGGTCTGCGTCCTGATGTGTTTTTCTACATAAATGAATTTTGAATTGATGTACGAAAAGATGTCGATGTTTGATACTGCCAATCTCGATCGTTGTTTGAAAACTTCCGTCGGATTGGTCTCAAAGATGAATAGACGGGGGTGCTCTGTGTTAATGATTTTATAGCCGCAAATGGTGGCTCTGGACCTTTCCATTAGCGCAAAAGTGGTATCACCCGTCTGTAGTGAGTAAACAGTTGGAGAGTCCGTCGCGTTCGTTCGGTCTGCGTATCCCGTGTAAAGTACGTCGTACTTGTCAAATTTACATTCGTCGAGGGGCGTTGTTGTCCAGTAGGTATGGCCACCCTCATCGTCGATGCACTGCCCGTCTCCAAAAGGGCAGGTCGTTCCACTCTTTAGTAGGATCTGGTTGTTGGAGATCTTGACGTTCGCCGTGTACGAATATACCGAAATCTTGATAACCGCTTGAACGACAGCGCTTTCCCACTGTCCATAACCGTCGTTATAATACTGTCCTTGGCAGGTTCCGTCAGAGGTAAGGCTGCCGGCCAAGGTGGCGTCGCGTAGCGTCGTTACATTTGTTGGGATCTCAACTAGATGCGTCTGTGACCCGAGGGTTAGCGTACCTGTGCGATGTAGGGTCTCACATGCTTCCCGTGAGATTCTGGGAAGGTAAGCCTTTCTTCCTCCGTCGGTCACTGAATTATGTGAAAATTGTCCGCATCGGTAAACTGTTCTGTCGATTTCCACCTTGCACTGTAAGACCTGCGCCTGTTTATATTCCGTGAGTTGGAGCAGCTGTATGTATGTTCGTTCGTTCTGCGTCTTGTCATGTTCCAAGTCGCATTGGTCGATGTCTAGTAGGTTTATTGTGGTAACGTTTAGGGCAGCTCCGCCACAGTCGTACCCGATTAATGCGTGGGCCCCCTTCAACCAATAAATGGCCGTGAGGAGTATGAGGACAGACCTCATGGCTGGGGTTTGCATTGTCCCTGTAACGTATGTTGTAACACCTATAGATTCTGACATCTACCCTTAAGTTTACTGATGTATAATATTAGATGGCGTCTTTAAACATCTGACTGCCTACATAGTTGACAATTGGGCCTGAGACGGTGTACTTGGACACTTCGCCGTCCATGCCTTTACCTACATACGTATAAGCTTCATTTAGATCTGGGTGAAATAGGACTGATATGTGTGTTTCGTCCGGGCGGTCGAAAAACACATCTAATACCTGGTCTACTATGCCTCTTTGGTTTCGAATCCTTTTATAATACGTTCGGTAGTCGCCTTCACCCAAATCTGTTATTTTAATCATCTCCCTAAGTAGTGCTTTGAAGGCCTCATTGGCTTTGAAATATAGAGTTATAGTAACTTTGTACATTGCGATCTTAATATTTGTGACCGGGTATGGTCGTGTTTGTGGTCTTTCTATGATTATTACTTCTAGGTGATCGTCTTCCTCATTAGCTGGGAGCTTCATTATACTATTGTGTTTTTAGGTACTATTGATTCCTGTGGACAGAATAATGAAAGTAGGTGTGATTAGGCCTTTGCCTTTTTGAGTTTATCTAGATGGACCACCCTAGTTCTATTATCAACAAGAATTTTTACATTATTGTTGGGAAGGATTTCTATCACTTCGTGCGGACCAGTATAATGGTCAGCGAATTTGTTCTTTCTAGGCTCCTTTAAGAGGAACACTAGATCTCCTGGTTTTAATTGTAATAATTTGATTTTATTATCATAATAATATTTATACTTGTGCTTCGCTTGAGTTAGATTCTCAGCCGCGAGAGTTTGTATTTCATGGAGATTCTTACACAAGTCTAACAGGTAACCTTCGTACGTCCTGTCTGTCACAGCCTCTATCGCTGCGTAGCTCGAGGGCACTCTTGCCTCTCGGCCGAATACTAGTTCGTAAGGCGAAAACCGAGTGCTTTCGTGAGTACTAGTATTGTATGAAAACATTGCTAACTCCAGCCACTCGTCCCAATCGTTCTTATCTGTAACGAACTGTTTTAGATATTCGATGAGGACGTGGTGTGACCTTTCGATTGATCCATTTGACTGCGGGTGGAAGGCCGTGGTCCTGTTTTGCACTATTCTAAACCGCTTCGTGATTGCCTTCATCAGTGAACTAGTTAAATTGGCGCCCTGATCCGTGAGGATATGACGGGGTGCGCCGTAAATACAAATGAAGTTCTTTACCAGGCCGTCAGCGATTGCCACCGAGTCAGTTTCTTTCAAAGGGATCGCTAGGGAGTACTTAGTGAGGAGGTCTTGGATAGTTAATATATGACCATTTCCCCGTTTTGTAATGGGCAGAGGGCCCACAATGTCCATTGAGATTTTTTCAAAGGCAGCGTCGGGAGTGTCTGTTATTACCATTGGTTGCTTATGCTTTATTCGCGTGAGCTTTCTAGTGGCGCACTGCCAACACCTGCCTATATAATCTTGTACCTGGCGTTTCATGTTGGGCCAAGCATATTTCTGTCTGATTCTACGGTAAGTTTTGGTCACACCCTTGTGACCTCCTAGCGCAGATTCATGATTTTCTTGAATAATTCCGGCTCTAAGCTCCTCCGCCGGGGTTTGGATTATATCTTCGTAGATGGTTAACGTACAAGGGCAATCACTGAGTGTGATTTTCACCCTATTCAAGATTTCTTTCCACGAGATATTATCTAGGAATGCTGTTCTAGCTAGTGCTATCTCTGTTAATTCTACTTCCATGATTACATCTAACAAAGATGCCAGGGCTTCCTTGAATATTTCCCTGTCTAAGTGCCTTTTTGCCGATTCCTTGATTGGCAAGTATATAATGCTCCTATTGTCCTTTTGTACTAGCCTAGCTCTTCCTAATGTTAAATCTTCTAACTTAGGTAACTTGAGTTTGCTGAATAAATCCTGCGCTCCGCGATCTAACGGTTCACCCTGCTGTGAGACGAAGCATACCACGTTCCCTTTATGAATTGACAGGTTTTCTTTACTTCTAGTGATTTTTAATTCAGGGTCCGCGGCGAACTCGTAGGGTTGAGAGCCTGATTCTATTATTTCGTCTGAGTCGCTTAAATCGCTGTTGATGTATTCGTGTTCGTTACCGTGCTCAGAGCCCGAGTCTGAATCTTCATCAGTTTCGCTTGCCTGATTTCCTACAGGGGTGTCCTGGCCTATTGTGTCAAGGGCCGTGTCCCTGCGTTCTAAACTTGTCGATGCCTCCGGAAGGGAGATTTTGCTAGTATCCCTCTCGTTTACCTGCTCTATTGTTTCGGTGATGGGGTCTAACCCTGTGCTCTGGTATTGGGGCGGCTCGTTTCCGAACTGTCCTAGCGGTGAACTTTCCCGATTGTCTGTCGAGGGAGGCTCGGTGGTTTCAACATTGGGTGGAGGCAAAGCGTATATGTGTATCTTGAAAGGTTGCTTGAACACCTTGTTGATTAATTTTATTACGGTCTTCCAGGACAGTTTGTCAAGACCACAACCTATCCTGGGCATCGCGAGACGATAGTCCGCGTTTCTTTTACACGTGCGCCTGAGTTGAATCAGGGCTTTTTCTAAATTTTTGAGCGTAGGCTTATCATTGCTACGCTTTTTCGTAATTAAATAATAGACGAATCGCCTTCCCACCTGAAGCTGAGCCACTTCACCTACCTTGGCGTCCTGGTTTTTAAGTTCGTCAAGTCTACCAAATTTCTCCCGGAATTGCACTGCGATGCCGGCTCCCATATGCAGGTCCTCGGCTACGCAATGCACCAATGAGAAATTTTCGTCTACGGTAAATAGGTCTCCCGTCATCTCGGTCGTGACTGGGGGCAGCTCGAAAATGTCTTCGTTTGTGGTGTCGATCTCGTCTGTCGTATCTAGTAATTCTAATGTCTGTATTGTCGCGAGTTCGGGATCCAACGGAGCTGGATCCGTATCGTCGACCGGGTTTCGGGAAAGGGCGTCGGCATTCGTATTGGCGCGCCCTTCCTTGTATTTTATCGTGCATTCAAACTCAGCAAGGAGGGTCTTCCATCTTATGAGTCGCGCACATGGACTTTTATTCTTATGGAACCATGATAGAGCCTTTTGATCGGATATTACGGTAAATTCTCTACCATAGAGGTACGGTCTAAAATAATTCACGCACCAGACTACTGCTAGAAGTTCTTTTTCAAATGTGGAGTAATTTTTTTCGGCTGATGTTAAAACTCGTGATACATACGATATCGGTAGATCCTTCCCTATCTCCCCCTGACTGAGGACACCCCCGATTGCGTAACCGGACGCGTCAGTCGTGACCAGGAAGGGTCGTTCAAAATCTGGGTACTGCAGGATTGGTTTCTCACATAATCTGTCGCGTAAAAACTCGAAAGCTGACTGGTGTTGTTCTTTCCACTCGAAGCTTTCCCCTTTTTTAAGAAGGTTTGTAAGTGGTTTCGCGATTTTTGAGAAACCCGGTATAAATCGCCTGTAATATCCAGCTAGCCCTAAAAACTGTTTGATGTTTTTCGCGTTTTTGGGAGTTGGAAATTTTTTCACGGACTCTATTTTCTTGGGGTCCGGTTCTACACCTGAATCGCTGATCACGTGACCTAAATAGGTTACTTCGTGCCTGAGGAACTCACACTTGTCTGGTTGTAAGGCTAAATTCGCTTTTCGTAATTTGCTCATTAAACGAGTGACCTTGCGCTCATGTTCTTCCAATGTAGACGCGTATATTACTATGTCATCCAGGTATACGAACAGCTCTATACCCTGTGATCCTAACAACACTTGGTCCATTAGTCTCTGGAAAGTAGCTGGCGCATTCTTTAGCCCGAATGGCATTCGCGTGAATTCATAATGCCCGTGCGGTGTCGAGAAGGCGGTTTTAAGAGCGTCCCTCTCGTCCATTTGTATTTGGTGAAAGCCCGACGCTAAGTCGAATACCGAGAAATAACGGGCATTCCCTAGCTGGTCAAGGATTTCTGTTATATTAGGTAATGGGTAAGCGTCACCTATCGTTTTTTCGTTTAGTTTACGATAATCTATCACGATTCGCCATCTTTTATTTCCCTTTGAATCGGCCTTTTTTGGCACGATCCATAATGGTGAACTATAGGGTGACACGGATGGTTTAATGACACCGTTTTCTTCCATCTCGGTCACTTGCCTAGTTATTTCGTCCTTGTGGACTGGCGGGAATCTATATTGCTTCGTGTGCACCGGCAAATCGTCTGTTGTAGTTATTCTATGCTTCATGACGCTTGTGCATCTGAGTTTATCGTCTGGCAGATGGAAGACATCTGCGTTTTCCTGAACTATCCTAGCCACGCTTTCTTTTTCCTCAACATTTAGATGATCTAACCTTAGCAATTTCGTGATAGTTTCGGAGCGTCTAAATAGGTTCTCGTCGGAGTTAGTGACGTCTGCTATGGAACATTTATTTATCGTAACACGTTCGGTTTTTCCTAGTGGTATGGCTTCGCTCGTATCTAGTAATTCTACGGTGGGGACTGGTATAAATTTGTCCTCTTCTGTTGTATTTACCGCGCGGATGGTTGCCCTGCCTCCGTTATCCCTAACGATAGCATTTCCTATATAAACTCCTTCGCAGCTATCGAGAAGGGGTACGTATCCCTCCTTGATACTGTTTTCGCTGATTTTTATCGGGAAAGCTACGTTTGTTCGCTTGGGTACGAGGACGGTCTCTCGGTCATTAAAATAAACCGATTCATTTAACACCTCAAGACACTGATCCGCGTAATTGACATTTGCTTCGAACTGTGTGAGAAAAGCCGACCCTAGGATACCATCGCTTTTGATAGGGAAGGTGTTTTCTACTACATGAAAATCTGTTTTATAACCGAACATTTCTAACTCCGTGGCTCCCAAGCTATAGTGCGGGACGTCTCCTATACCTATTATCGTGATACGCTTCCGAGGGTTTACCCTGCGAAAGTCTTTTATGTTGGAGGCCTTTACGATGTTGGCCTCCGCTCCCGTGTCTATCATAAAATTTACTGCTGTTTTTACGTCCCTTGAGTTTAAGTTTACCGTTGGAATTTTTCCTTTTAGATAGAGGCAGACGGACTTGTTGCCGCCTCTTCTGTCTCCAAAGCATTGGCCCTTGTCACTCGGGGGTTGCTTACGTTCCCCGAGGGCCCTGCTCCGTTTCCCGAGTTATTACGGTTGATTGTCTCGTGGTATCTACGCTTGCGACACTCGTTGTAGGAGTGACCTATATTCTTACAATAGCTGCATTCTACTGCGTTCGCGCTACGTCCTGTCGATTGCTGACTCGACTGTGGTTTGTTTCTGTAGCAATTTGCTGTGGTGTGCGTTGACCTACCGCACAGCGTGCATGACTCGCGGTTCTCTACGGGTCTGTTTGCTGCGGGTCTCCTGATCGCTCTACACTGGTCGGTTAGATGATTATCACGGCCACAATGCTTACATGACTCCGCGTTGTTATTTTCTATTCTGCTCGCGCCGCGGTGTCTAGCCCTATCTCTATCTAATTCCAGTGCTTTACTGGCGTCAATAGCCCTTTCGTAAGCTGTCTTTAGATTGGAATAGCCTTTAATCAGTACCGCATTCCGGCAGTCGCTTGGCAATCCACCTATGAACGCCTCGCAGACTTCCTCGTCCAGCCTGATTATTTCTGGTTTAGTTAGTTCGCGGTTTTTCCTTCGTTCTGCTTCGATTAATCCCGTCTTTATATCGCGGGTCCTTCCTATATAATCTAAGACGTGTTCGTCGGCGTATTTATATAGTTGGCCTAACTCTCCACGGTAATGATTCGCGGATCTTATTGGTGCGAACACTTCCGTTAATTTGTCCAAGAGTCCTTGCAGGGTAGCAAAGCTCTCGTCTTCGATTACGGCGTATGCCCGATCGGCAAGCTTACTTCTGATTAAACGCGTCAGGTACCCTTCTAAGCTGGGCGTTACCATCTCGAGGGCCCTTTTGCATGCTCGATTAAACTGCATCACTGTGATGTTTTTCCCATCGAACTTTGGGACCACAGCTAACGCATCCTTGACCGATATTGATTGCTCCGCCAAGGGCAGAGTAGGAGGAGCAAATGCCTGTATGGTATTAATACTTTGAGGGTGAGTAATTCCCGACATTCTATCTCTCAAGGCTTGTTCCCTTTTCTTTAGTTGTTCCTCGCGCTCGGCTAACTTCCTCCTTCTCTCCCTATACGGATCTGCTAACGCGGCTTGATATGCTACCTCTTGTTCCTGTAAGTTTATTTCGCGTTCCCAAATTTCTTGTTCGCGCAATTGCATCTCCAGGTCCTTGTCGAGGACCAGTTCTTCCGGTGCGCCTGGATCCCCCAGCTCTTGAGGTCCCAGGTCCGGGCCTACATTTCCTCCGCGTAGAATTTTGAGTTTCTCGCGATTTTCTCTTTGAATGCGCCTGATTAGCGCTTCTCTAGCTAACGCTTCGGCTTCTAAATTTAATTCCTCGTCGTCAGTCGGGACGGAAACCACTGACTTTATTGAGATGTGATCGCTCTCTAGGTTAGGAGCATTTTTACTGATTGCTCCTCTGCTAAGTGGATCAGGGCGGTAACTGTCCACAGGGTTAGGTTTTTGGGGTGCCACGGATCTTTTTAAGTCACCCTTTTTCCGTTCTGCCTTTTTCTTGAAGTGCAGAATTTCCTTTTCTAACCTCAATTCGTCTTTACTACGCATGCACGCTGGACCTGGTTCCCTAAAAATTGCGTCTGCGGCTAATTCTATGTTGTGGGTAACTGCCCTATCTGTGCTGCGCGAATTTTGCATTACGAGAAGTTGTACCTCTCGGTCTATCTCTGCCTTTTTTCGAAGGAGTTCGGACAGCTGTGTGTCCTCTACGAGACCTAACCGCGGTTCATCCATTTTTGAACGGCCCGGCGCTTCGTTAAAGTCCCTAATTTTAACGTCTGTCACGCTCGCTGAGAGCTGTGCAGGTTTTTTAGAATATTTGCTTTCTTCTACCGCGCTTTCTGTTGGCTGGGTAGGCTGTTGTACGTCTTGTGCGGGGCCCACTGACGGGTTATGCCGCTGCGTTTGTTCCTTCGCGTTCGCGATTTCTTTCGCTTCGAGCTCGGCGAGCCTGGCAAGTTTCCTTTGAACTTCTTCGGATAACCCCGCGTCTTTACTCGATTCAATCGCGCGCTGTTTTTTCTCTAATTCAGCTTCTTGCTGCTTAAATTGTTCGCTAAGATGTTGTGACTTCTTATCTATTTCTGTTTGACGTATTTCTAACGCTTCTCTTTCCTTCTGGAGCCTCTTTTCTTTATTGGATACCTCCTGTTTTATAAATTCTACATCGGTTTCCGTATACTTGAGCTGTAGGCTATCGTCTGCTGACGCACCGCTTTCCTTCTTACTACCCATTCTAGTTTCGATCGGCATATTAATTTCGCGTGGAAATCTAGTTGTAATTTTAATAAGGAAAGGATTTTACTGACGAAAATAAGTCTCAAGCGTGTGGAGTCCCCGTGTGATTCGCTTTTACTGCTATTGTCGAGCTTTATTTCACAAGTCCGTCCGTAGTTTGTGCGTTCGTCCCGATCGCGTTCTTTGCGGCTGAGGTGAGTTTATTTGCTACTCCCGTTACGCGTGTGTTGCGAAGTTCGGTTCACTGTCTTTGCTACTTTCGCGGATCTTGTCTTTAATCACTCTACCGATTAATTTACTTGAATTCGGTTTTACAATAATCAATTTTAAACGAATCCCACCGCTGCCACCATAAATTTTATTACCTGTGACGTCCCAGACGCACTAATCAACAAAAAAAAACAATTCCTAATGTTGACGTACGCGGAGCGACACTGCAATAACGGAGCCCTGTTTTATTTGAGGGACCCGGGCCCCCGCTATGGATTAGATTCGTCAAAAGGTGTGAATAAAAGGGTAACGTAATGAGCGTCTTACCTTAATCAAGGAAGATGACTTCTGGCTCGGAATCCAAATCGATGACTTCCGGTTCTTCCACCCAGTCGTATACGCACGGTACCGGGAACAGCTTCCTCCTGATGTCTACCTGCTCGTATAATAGTCCCTCGCTGACTCGTGTAATCGTCTGAATTACTTCCCGTTCTACCCCGTGAGATGAGAACGGCTGGTCAACCCTAGGTTGCTCGGAGGTGCTCGAAGAGAAGGTGCCCGATTCTTCGTTGCTGCTGGATCGCGTAAAGATCGGAAGGATCTCTGATGGATTACGAATGCGGTTGATTCTAGCTAATGCAGCCTGCTTTTTGGCTCGAAGTCGACGGCCTGCGCGATGTCTACTCTTACGGCTTTGGCGCTTATTCGACTTTGACATCTACCGAATGGAGAAAAGGGGTATAGGAATTAATTAACTTGGAAAAGCTAGTTTTTCAAGCTTAATTAAGTCAGCGTCTCCGCTAACAACCAGAGTTAAATGTGGGTAAAGGGAATTACCTTGGAATATCACTGACTCTAGTTTCAGGTTCAAGAAATGAGAACTCGGTGAAATAAATCTTTGTGTTTAGTATATTGTTACAATAAATTCGAAAAAAGGTACAATGTTTTAATATTCTAGTCGCGTATGTTAAGAGTTTACGTTCAAACAGAGCGCTTAAGCTATAGCGAATGTGTCTGAGTTCTAGACGTGCAAGCTAACTGTGTAACTCGTAGAGATTTATAAGAACTCGACTGGTCTGCTTGAAGCGCGGATGAGAAGTGAAGTCCAGGGTGAACGGCGTCGACCGTCTCAGCTCTCGGGTGTCCTGGTGCGCATGCGCGGGGCGGTGGTGCGCGCGCCGCTGGCCTGCCTCGACGCGCTCGGTGTCACGTAGGCGCGCGTGACGTCAGAGCCTTGGAATGCGGCCCTTTGTTGGCGGAGTCCCGTTAGGTCCGACCTGTTGCTGCCTGCCTGCGTGCACGTGTTCGGGGTCCGGCGCCGACTTGTCGCTGCCTGCCTGCTTGCACGTGGTGGGCCTGACGTCATGCTGCGAGGGTTGTCTTGTTTTATTGCCCTGTTGTAAACCGGTCCCTGGCTAAGTGCGGGTCTGGCTTCGCTCTCTTTTATGACGGTCGAGTAGACAGGTTTTTCCCGCTCGACCCTTGGCCTTTGTTCTGTGTTGGCGTCGGTCCGTCGGCCTGGGCTGGAATTGTTTAGCTCAGTTTCTCCTCGGGTATCGGATCGCCACGTCGATGTTTTCTGCTTAAGTGTTCGGTGCTTGACGGATTTATTGCTTCCGTCTGTTTATTGTATCGGAGTTTCAAGAAGGTTTAGTCTAGTGCAATCTTAACTATGCAAGATCTTATCTTTATTACGATGAGCGCTCAGCGGGTGTTTATGCTTGGGTTCGCCTATGAACCTTTGTTTAAGTGGTTCGAGACCCGCTGGCCGCTCTGCTTATAGTTATTTGTTTATTATAGTGAAAGTGGTTACTTCTAAGAAGTGCACGTGGTCGAGCGCTGAACGTGCAGAATGTCACGTAGGCCTGCTGAAGGCGTATTTCGGATGAAGGGATAAGGTTTCCCATTTGCGCGTCGATGACGTGTACTCCTTTTATGTAATATGAATATGAGTATATTGTATTTATGGGTAAGTTTATACGATTATTTATTATATCTCGTTTATTTTATCATTCGTAATAAGACGAGTATGGTAATTATGAGTATGCATACATATGTATGTGTACAGTGAATAGAGCGAGCCAAGATGGCGGCCTCTTAGCACGACTGTGAATACGGCTTGTCGCCTGGTGCTTCCTGCCGGGTACGCCATGTTGCCTTGCCCTTCGCTTATGGTATATTATGGTGTATTCCTATAGTTTAGGTATAGTACAAGTATATGTTATTCTATAGTAGCATACTCGAGGTAAGAGAGCAACAGTTTTAGTATGGTAATAGGAAAAATATGTATAGGGTAGACGTTCTTCCGGGGACGTCACATTAGATGTGTTTTTCGACCGCCCGGACGAAACACACATATCAGTCCTATTTCACCCAGATCTAAATGAAGCTTATACGTATGTAGGTAAAGGCATGGACGGCGAAGTGTCCAAGTACACCGTCTCAGGCCCAATTGTCAACTATGTAGACAGTCAGATGTTTAAAGACGCCATCTAATATTATACATCAGTAAACTTAAGGGTAGATGTCAGAATCTATAGGTGTTACAACATACGTTACAGGGACAATGCAAACCCCAGCCATGAGGTCTGTCCTCATACTCCTCACGGCCATTTATTGGTTGAAGGGGGCCCACGCATTAATCGGGTACGACTGTGGCGGAGCTGCCCTAAACGTTACCACAATAAACCTACTAGACATCGACCAATGCGACTTGGAACATGACAAGACGCAGAACGAACGAACATACATACAGCTGCTCCAACTCACGGAATATAAACAGGCGCAGGTCTTACAGTGCAAGGTGGAAATCGACAGAACAGTTTACCGATGCGGACAATTTTCACATAATTCAGTGACCGACGGAGGAAGAAAGGCTTACCTTCCCAGAATCTCACGGGAAGCATGTGAGACCCTACATCGCACAGGTACGCTAACCCTCGGGTCACAGACGCATCTAGTTGAGATCCCAACAAATGTAACGACGCTACGCGACGCCACCTTGGCCGGCAGCCTTACCTCTGACGGAACCTGCCAAGGACAGTATTATAACGACGGTTATGGACAGTGGGAAAGCGCTGTCGTTCAAGCGGTTATCAAGATTTCGGTATATTCGTACACGGCGAACGTCAAGATCTCCAACAACCAGATCCTACTAAAGAGTGGAACGACCTGCCCTTTTGGAGACGGGCAGTGCATCGACGATGAGGGTGGCCATACCTACTGGACAACAACGCCCCTCGACGAATGTAAATTTGACAAGTACGACGTACTTTACACGGGATACGCAGACCGAACGAACGCGACGGACTCTCCAACTGTTTACTCACTACAGACGGGTGATACCACTTTTGCGCTAATGGAAAGGTCCAGAGCCACCATTTGCGGCTATAAAATCATTAACACAGAGCACCCCCGTCTATTCATCTTTGAGACCAATCCGACGGAAGTTTTCAAACAACGATCGAGATTGGCAGTATCAAACATCGACATCTTTTCGTACATCAATTCAAAATTCATTTATGTAGAAAAACACATCAGGACGCAGACCACCAACCTATACAGGGACGTGATCGAACAGAAATGTAAATTAGAGCAGCAGGTGCTGAAAAACGCATTGAACCTCGCTGAGTTATCACCAGACAGTTTTGCCTTTAACCTTATGAAGGGCCCCGGCTATTTCGCAACAATAGCCGGTGAAGTAATATATATTATGAAATGCATCCCCGTAGAAGTAGAATTCCGCAAGACGGCAGAATGTTACAACGATCTTCCTGTGAACCATCAGAATGAGAGCATGTTCCTGCGACCCAAGTCGAGGATTCTCGTGAAGACTGGAACCAGGAGGAGCTGCAACGAGGTTGTACCACCGATGTTTAAGGTAGAAGAGACGTGGTACAAGTTCACGCCAAGGGCATCCGAAGCCAAGGTACCACAGAAACTTAAACCCTTGACAAACATGAATTGGAAATATAGTAACCCTGGACCCCTGGGATCAAGCGGAATTTACACTGAGGAGGAATTGCAAGAATTACGAGAACACATCATGTTTCCGGCAGAGAAACCCGCACTACTCGATACCATATCCAGAGGCGCCCGAGGCGAGACCATCGGAACAGGAACAATCAATATGTACAACCTGTTGGACGAAAAGACTCTAACACGGATAGCGGAATCGACGGCAAAAAGACTATTTACTGGATTCACCACCTTCGGGAGTGTTGTCGGAGGAATATGGGGGATCTGGGCCGTATGGGCACTGCTGAAATTCTTAATCGACACATGCATACACGGTTATACGCTCCACACAGCATATGGATGCAGTTACCACCTAGTAGCCTCACTGTGGGACTCAGTGACGCATCTACTAATGCACTTACGAGGACAAAAGACCGATCAACCAATGACGACTGACGCCCAGGAGCAGACGGAACCACTGAATAAAATAATTTACCACGTTCCGTCACAGTCAATCCACTTTCCAGAAAATTTGGACCTAAATTCTGACATAGAGTTAAAGAAGCTCGAGGAAAGAGCACAACAGAGAGCAAAAGATCTTAACTTGGTCTAATAACGCCGCTAAGATCTTTTACGGAAATAAAAACTTATTTCCTTCGAATAAGGAGGGGGGTGTGACGTCCCCGGAAGAACGTCTACCCTATACATATTTTTCCTATTACCATACTAAAACTGTTGCTCTCTTACCTCGAGTATGCTACTATAGAATAACATATACTTGTACTATACCTAAACTATAGGAATACACCATAATATACCATAAGCGAAGGGCAAGGCAACATGGCGTACCCGGCAGGAAGCACCAGGCGACAAGCCGTATTCACAGTCGTGCTAAGAGGCCGCCATCTTGGCTCGCTCTATTCACTGTACACATACATATGTATGCATACTCATAATTACCATACTCGTCTTATTACGAATGATAAAATAAACGAGATATAATAAATAATCGTATAAACTTACCCATAAATACAATATACTCATATTCATATTACATAAAAGGAGTACACGTCATCGACGCGCAAATGGGAAACCTTATCCCTTCATCCGAAATACGCCTTCAGCAGGCCTACGTGACATTCTGCACGTTCAGCGCTCGACCACGTGCACTTCTTAGAAGTAACCACTTTCACTATAATAAACAAATAACTATAAGCAGAGCGGCCAGCGGGTCTCGAACCACTTAAACAAAGGTTCATAGGCGAACCCAAGCATAAACACCCGCTGAGCGCTCATCGTAATAAAGATAAGATCTTGCATAGTTAAGATTGCACTAGACTAAACCTTCTTGAAACTCCGATACAATAAACAGACGGAAGCAATAAATCCGTCAAGCACCGAACACTTAAGCAGAAAACATCGACGTGGCGATCCGATACCCGAGGAGAAACTGAGCTAAACAATTCCAGCCCAGGCCGACGGACCGACGCCAACACAGAACAAAGGCCAAGGGTCGAGCGGGAAAAACCTGTCTACTCGACCGTCATAAAAGAGAGCGAAGCCAGACCCGCACTTAGCCAGGGACCGGTTTACAACAGGGCAATAAAACAAGACAACCCTCGCAGCATGACGTCAGGCCCACCACGTGCAAGCAGGCAGGCAGCGACAAGTCGGCGCCGGACCCCGAACACGTGCACGCAGGCAGGCAGCAACAGGTCGGACCTAACGGGACTCCGCCAACAAAGGGCCGCATTCCAAGGCTCTGACGTCACGCGCGCCTACGTGACACCGAGCGCGTCGAGGCAGGCCAGCGGCGCGCGCACCACCGCCCCGCGCATGCGCACCAGGACACCCGAGAGCTGAGACGGTCGACGCCGTTCACCCTGGACTTCACTTCTCATCCGCGCTTCAAGCTGACCAGTCGGGTTCTTGTAAATCTCTACGAGTTACACAGTTAACTTGCACGTTTAGAACCTGTACACATTCGCTAACAGCTTAGCGCTCTGTTTAACGTTAACTCTTAGTATACGCGTCTAATATATCAAATATTGTAACCATTTTAACTTCTCATCCGCGCTTCAAGCAGACCAGTCGAGTTCTTATAAATCTCTACGAGTTACACAGTTAGCTTGCACGTCTAGAACTCAGACACATTCGCTATAGCTTAAGCGCTCTGTTTGAACGTAAACTCTTAACATACGCGACTAGAATATTAAAACATTGTACCTTTTTTCGAATTTATTGTAACAATATACTAAACACAAAGATTTATTTCACCGAGTTCTCATTTCTTGAACCTGAAACTAGAGTCAGTGATATTCCAAGGTAATTCCCTTTACCCACATTTAACTCTGGTTGTTAGCGGAGACGCTGACTTAATTAAGCTTGAAAAACTAGCTTTTCCAAGTTAATTAATTCCTATACCCCTTTTCTCCATTCGGTAGATGTCAAAGTCGAATAAGCGCCAAAGCCGTAAGAGTAGACATCGCGCAGGCCGTCGACTTCGAGCCAAAAAGCAGGCTGCATTAGCTAGAATCAACCGCATTCGTAATCCATCAGAGATCCTTCCGATCTTTACGCGATCCAGCAGCAACGAAGAATCGGGCACCTTCTCTTCGAGCACCTCCGAGCAACCTAGGGTTGACCAGCCGTTCTCATCTCACGGGGTAGAACGGGAAGTAATTCAGACGATTACACGAGTCAGCGAGGGACTATTATACGAGCAGGTAGACATCAGGAGGAAGCTGTTCCCGGTACCGTGCGTATACGACTGGGTGGAAGAACCGGAAGTCATCGATTTGGATTCCGAGCCAGAAGTCATCTTCCTTGATTAAGGTAAGACGCTCATTACGTTACCCTTTTATTCACACCTTTTGACGAATCTAATCCATAGCGGGGGCCCGGGTCCCTCAAATAAAACAGGGCTCCGTTATTGCAGTGTCGCTCCGCGTACGTCAACATTAGGAATTGTTTTTTTTTGTTGATTAGTGCGTCTGGGACGTCACACCCCCCAACGCCTCCTGCTCCACTCCAACGATGCTCGTGTCCAGTCCCTACTGCCACTGATCGACTCTGGGACGACGCGCATTGCCTTTTGCTCGACTGTGACCGTACCTAACTCGTGTCCCCACGTCCTCAGATCGACTGCGGGATGCCCCCCAACGCCTCCTGCTCCACTCCAACGATGCTTGCGTCAAGTCAACACAGCCGTGGATCGACGCTGGGACGACGCGCATTGCCTTTTGCTCGACTGTCACCGTGCCCCACACACGTCCCCAGGGCCGCAGATCGACTGCGGGACGCCCCCCAACGCCTCCTGCTCCACTCTAAATATGCTCTCGTCGAGTCCCCACAGCCACCAATCGACTCTGGGACGACGCGCATTGCCTTTTGCTCAACTGTGACCGTACCTAACTCGTGTCCCCACGGCCTCGGATCGACTGCGGGATGCCCCCTAACGCCTCCTGCTCCACTCCAACGATGCTCGTGTCGAGTCCCTACTGCCACCGATCGACCTGGGGACGACGCGCGATGCCTTTTGCTCGACCGTGACCGTGCCTAACACGCGTCCCCACGGCCTCGGATCGACTGCGGGACGCCCTCTAACGCCTCCTGCTCCACTCCAACGATGCGCGTGTCGAGTCCCTACTGCCACCGATCGACCTGGGGACGACGCGCGATGCCTTTTGCTCGACCGTGACCGTGCCTAACACGCGTCCCCACGGCCTCGGATCGACTGCGGGACGCCCTCTAACGCCTCCTGCTCCACTCCAACAATGCGCGTGTCAAGTCAGCACTGCTGTGGAACGACGCTGGGACGACGCGCATTGCCTTTTGCTGGACTGTGACCGTGCCTAACACGCGTCCCCACGGCCTCGGACCGACTGCGGCACGCCTTCCAACGCCTCCTGCACCACTCCAACGATGCTCGTGTCGAGTCCCGACTGCTACTGATTGACTCAGGAGCGACGCGCATTGCCTTTTGCTTGACTGCAACCGTGCTGAACGCGCGTCCCCACGGCTTCCGATCGACGTCGGGACGCCCTTCAACACCACCCGCTTCACTCTAACGATGCACGTGTCGGGTCCCCACTGCCACCGATCGACTCAGGGACGACGCGCATTGCCTTTTGCTCTACTGTGACCGTACCTAACTCGTGTCCCCACGGCCTCGGATCGACTGCGGGATGCCCCCCAACGCCTCCTGCTCCACTCCAACGATGCTCGTGTCCAGTCCCTACTGCCACCGATCGACCTGGGGACGACGCGCGATGCCTTTTGCTCGACCGTGACCGTGCCTAACACGCGTCCCCACGGCCTCGGATCGACTGCGGGACGCCCTCTAACGCCTCCTGCTCCACTCCAACGATGCGCGTGTCGAGTCCCTACTGCCACCGATCGACCTGGGGACGACGCGCGATGCCTTTTGCTCGACCGTGACCGTGCCTAACACGCGTCCCCACGGCCTCGGATCGACTGCGGGACGCCCTCTAACGCCTCCTGCTCCACTCCAACGATGCGCGTGTCGAGTCCCTACTGCCACCGATCGACCTGGGGACGACGCGCGATGCCTTTTGCTCGACCGTGACCGTGCCTAACACGCGTCCCCACGGCCTCGGATCGACTGCGGGATGCCCCCTAACGCCTCCTGCTCCACTCCAACGATGCTCGTGTCGAGTCCCTACTGCCACCGATCGACCTGGGGACGACGCGCGATGCCTTTTGCTCGACCGTGACCGTGCCTAACACGCGTCCCCACGGCCTCGGATCGACTGCGGGACGCCCTCTAACGCCTCCTGCTCCACTCCAACGATGCGCGTGTCAGGTCAGCACCGCCGTGGAACGACGCTGGGACGACGCGCATTGCCTTTTGCTCGACTGTCACCGTGCCCCACACACGTCCCCAGGGCCGCAGATCGACTGCGGGACGCCCCCCATCGCCTCCTGCTCCACACTAAAGATGCTCACGTCGAGTCCCCACAGCCACCGATCGACTCTGGGACGACGCGAATTGCCTTTTGCTCAACTGTGACCGTACCTAACTCGTGTCCCCACGGCCTCGGATCGACTGCGGGATGCCCCCCAGCGCCTCCTGCTCCACTCTAACGATGCTTGTGTCGAGTACCCACTGCCACCGATCGACCTGGGGACGACGCGCGATGCCTTTTGCTCGACTGTGACCGTGCCTAACACGCGTCCCCACGGCCTCGGATCGACCGCGGGACGCCCTCTAACGCCTCCTGCTTCACTCCAACGATGCGCGCGTCTAGTCAGCACTGCCGTGAAACGACGCTGGGACGACGCGCATTGCCTTTTGCTCGACTGTGACCGTGCCTAACACGCGTCCCCACGGCCTCGGACCGACTGCGGCACGCCTTCCAACGCCTCCTGCACCACTCCAACGATGCTCGTGTCGAGTCCCAACTGCTACTGATTGACTCAGGAGCGACGCGCATTGCCTTTTGCTTGACTGCAACCGTGCCGAACGCGCGTCCCCACGGCTTCCGATCGACGTCAGGACGCCCTTCAACACCACCCGCTTCACTCTAACGATGCACGTGTCGGGTCCCCACTGCCACCGATCGGATCAGAGACGTCGCGCTTTGCCCTTTGCTCGACTGTGACGGTGCCGAACGAGTGTCCTCACGACCTCATATCGACTGCGGGACACCCAACGGCGCCTCGTGCTCCACTCCAACGATGCTCGTGTCCAGTCCCTACTGCCACTGATCGACTCTGGGACGACGCGCATTGCCTTTTGCTCGACTGTGACCGTACCTAACTCGTGTCCCCACGGCCTCAGATCGACTGCGGGATGCCCCCCAACGCCTTCTGCTCCACTCCAACGATGCGCGTGTCAAGTCAGCACTGCCGTGAAACGACGCTGGGACGACGCGCATTGCCTTTTGCCCGACTGTCACCGTGCCCGACGCGCGTCCCCAGGGCCTCAGATCGACCACGTCACGCCCTCCAACGCCTCCCGCTCCACTCTAACGATGCTCGTGTCGAGTCCCTACTGCCTCTGATCGACTTGGGGACGACGCGCATTGCCTTCTGCTCGACTGTGACTGTGCCTTACACGCGTCCATACGGCCTCAGACCGACTGCGCGACGCCCTTCAACACCACCCGCTTCACTCTAACGATGCTCGTGTCCAGTCCCTACTGCCACTGATCGACCCTGGGACGACGCGCATTGCCTTTTGCTCTACTATGACCGTGCTTCACACGTGTCACCACGGCCTCAGATCGACTGCGGGACGCCCCCAACGCCTCCTACTCCCTCTAACGATGCACTCGTCGGGTCCCTACTGCCACTGATCGACTTGGGGACGACGCGCATTGCCTTCTGCTCAACTGTGACCGTACCTAACTCGTGTCCCCACGGCCTCGGATCGACTGCGGGATGCCCCACAACGCCTCCTGCTCCACTCTAACGATGCTTGCGTCGAGTCCCTACTGCCACCGATCGACCTGGGGACGACGCGCGATGCCTTTTGCTCGACTGTGGCCGTGCCTAACACGCGTCCCCACGGCCTCGGATCGACTGCGGGACGCCCTCTAACGCCTCCTGCTTCACTCCAACGATGCGCGCGTCAAGTCAGCACTGCCGTGAAACGACGCTGGGACGACGCGCATTGCCTTTTGTCCGACTGTCACCGTGCCCGACGCGCGTCCCCAGGGCCTCAGATCGACCACGTCACGCCCTCCAACGCCTCCCGCTCCACTCTAACGATGCTCGTGTCGAGTCCCTACTGCCACTGATCGACTTGGGGACGACGCGCATTGCCTTCTGCTCGACTGTGACTGTGCCTCACACGCGTCCATACGGCCTCAGACCGACTGCGGGACGCCCTCCAACACCACCCGCTGCACTCTAACGATGCTCGTGTCCAGTCCCTACTGCCACTGATCGACCCTGGGACGACGCGCATTGCCTTTTGCTCTACTATGACCGTGCTTAACACGTGTCACCACGGCCTCAGATCGACTGCGGGACGCCCTCTAACGCCTCCTGCTCCACTCCAACGATGCGCGTGTCAAGTCAGCACCGCCGTGGAACGACTCTGGGACGACGCGCGTTGACGTTTGCTCGACTGTCACCGTGCCCCACATACGTCCCCAGGGCCGCAGATCGACTGCGGGACGCCCCCCAACGCCTCCTGCACCACTCCAACGATGCTCGTGTCGAGTCCTAACTGCTACGGATTGACTCTGGGGCGACGCGCATCGCCTTTTGCTTGACTGCGACCGTGCCGAACGCGCGTCCCCACGGCTTCCGATCGACGTCGGGACGCCCTTCAACACCACCCGCTTCACTCTAACGATGCACGTGTCGGGTCCCCACTGCCACCGATCGACTCAGAGACGACGCGCTTTGCCCATTGCTCAACTGTGACGGTGCCGAACGAGTGTCCTCACGACCTCATAACGACTGCGGGACACCCAACGGCGCCTCGTGCTCCACTCCAACGATGCTCGTGTCCAGTCCCTACTGCCACTGATCGACTCTGGGACGACGCGCATTGCCTTTTGCTCGACTGTGACCGTACCTAACTCGTGTCCCCACGTCCTCAGATCGACTGCGGGACACCCAACGGCGCCTCGTGCTCCACTCCAACGATGCTCGTGTCCAGTCCCTACTGCCACTGATCGACTCTGGGATGACGCGCATTGCCTTTTGCTCAACTGTGACCGTACCTAACTCGTGTCCCCACGGCCTCGGATCGACTGCGGGACGCCCTCTAACGCCTCCTGCCCCACTCCAACGATGCGCGTGTCAAGTCAGCACTGCCGTGGAACGACGCTGGGACGACGCGCATTGCCTTTTGCTCGACTGTCACCGTGCCCCACACACGTCCCCAGGGCCGCAGATCGACTGCGGGACGCCCCCCAACGCCTCCTGCTCCACTCTAAATATGCTCACGTCGAGTCCCCACAGCCACCGATCGACTCTGGGACGACGCGCATTGCCTTCTGCTCGACTGTGACTGTGCCTTACACGCGTCCATACGGCCTCAGACCGACTGCGCGACGCCCTTCAACACCACCCGCTTCACTCTAACGATGCTCGTGTCCAGTCCCTACTGCCACTGATCGACCCTGGGACGACGCGCATTGCCTTTTGCTCAACTGTGACCGTACCTAACTCGTGTCCCCACGGCCTCGGATCGACTGCGGGACGCCCCCAACGCCTCCTACTCCCTCTAACGATGCACTCGTCGGGTCCCTACTGCCACTGATCGACTTGGGGACGACGCGCATTGCCTTCTGCTCGACTGTGACTGTGCCTTACACGCGTCCACACGGCCTCAGACCGACTGCCGGACGCCCTCCAACGCCTCCTGCTCCACTCCAACGATGCTTGCGTCAAGTCAACACAGCCGTGGATCGACGCTGGGACGACGCGCATTGCCTTTTGCTCGACTGTCACCGTGCCCCACACACGTCCCCAGGGCCGCAGATCGACTGCGGGACGCCCCCCATTGCCTCCTGCTCCACTCTAAATATGCTCACGTCGAGTCCCCACAGCCACCGATCGACTCTGGGACGACGCGCATTGCCTTCTGCTCGACTGTGACTGTGCCTTACACGCGTCCATACGGCCTCAGACCGACTGCGGGACGCCCTCCAACACCACCCGCTTCACTCTAACGATGCTCGTGTCCAGTCCCTACTGCCACTGATCGACCCTGGGACGACGCGCATTGCCTTTTGCTCAACTGTGACCGTACCTAACTCGTGTCCACACGGCCTCGGATCGACTGCGGGACGCCCCCAACGCCTCCTACTCCCTCTAACGATGCACTCGTCGGGTCCCTACTGCCACTGATCGACTTGGGGACGACGCGCATTGCCTTCTGCTCGACTGTGACTGTGCCTTACACGCGTCCACACGGCCTCAGACCGACTGCCGGACGCCCTCCAACGCCTCCTGCTCCACTCCAACGATGCTTGCGTCAAGTCAACACAGCCGTGGATCGACGCTGGGACGACGCGCATTGCCTTTTGCTCGACTGTCACCGTGCCCCACACACGTCCCCAGGGCCGCAGATCGACTGCGGGACGCCCCCCATTGCCTCCTGCTCCACTCTAAATATGCTCACGTCTAGTCCCCACAGCCACCGATCGACTCTGGGACGACGTGCATTGCCTTCTGCTCGACTGTGACTGTGCCTTACACGCGTCCATACGGCCTCAGACCGACTGCGGGACGCCCTCCAACACCACCCGCTTCACTCTAACGATGCTCGTGTCCAGTCCCTACTGCCACTGATCGACCCTGGGACGACGCGCATTGCCTTTTGCCCGACTGTCACCGTGCCCGACGCGCGTCCCCAGGGCCTCAGATCGACCACGTCACGCCCTCCGACGCCTCCCGCTCCACTCTAACGATGCTCGTGTCGAGTCCCTACTGCCACTGATCGACTTGAGGACGACGCGCATTGCCTTCTGCTCGACTGTGACTGTGCCTCACACGCGTCCATACGGCCTCAGACCGACTGCGGGACGCCCTCCAACACCACCCGCTTCACTCTAACGATGCTCGTGTCCAGTCCCTACTGCCACTGATCGACCCTGGGACGACGCGCATTGCCTTTTGCTCTACTATGACCGTGCTTAACACGTGTCACCACGGCCTCAGATCGACTGCGGGACGCCCCCAACGCCTCCTACTCCCTCTAACGATGCACTCGTCGAGTCCCTACTGCCACCGATCGACCTGGGGACGACGCGCGATGCCTTTTGCGCGACTGTGACCGTGCCTAACACGCGTCCCCACGGCCTCGGATCGACTGCGGGACGCCCTCTAACGCCTCCTGCTCCACTCCAACGATGCGCGTGTCAAGTCAGCACTGCCGTGGAACGACGCTGGGACGACGCGCATTGCCTTTTGCTCGACTGTCACCGTGCCCCACATACGTCCCCAGGGCCGCAGATCGACTGCGGGACGTTCCCCAACGCCTCCTGCTCCACTCTAAATATGCTCACGTCGAGTCCCCACAGCCACCGATCGACTCTGGGACGACGCGCATTGCCTTTTGCTCAACTGTGACCGTACCTAACTCGTGTCCCCACGGCCTCGGATCGACTGCGGGATGCCCCCCAACGCCTCCTGCTCCACTCCAACGATGCTTTTGTCGAGTCCCTACTGCCACCGATCGACCTGGGGACGACGCGCGATGCCTTTTGCTCGACTGTGACCGTGCCTAACACGCGTCCCCACGGCCTCGGATCGACTGCGGGACGCCCTCTAACGCCTCCTGCTCCACTCCAACGATGCGCGTGTCAAGTCAGCACCGCCGTGGAACGACGCTGGGACGACGCGCGTTGCCGTTTGCTAGACTGTCACCGTGCCCCACACACGTCCCCAGGGTTGCAGATCGACTGCGGGACGCCCCCCAACGCCTCCTGCACCACTCCAACGATGCTCGAGTCGAGTCCTAACTGCTACGGATTGACTCTGGGGCGACGCGCATTGCCTTTTGCTTGACTGCGACCGTGCCGAACGCGCGTCCCCACGGCTTCCGATCGACGTCGGGACGCCCTTCAACACCACCCGCTTCACTCTAACGATGCACGTGTCGGGTCCCCACTGCCACCGATCGACTCAGAGACGACGCGCTTTGCCCTTTGCTCGACTGTGACGGTGCCGAACGAGTGTCCTCACGACCTCATAACGACTGCGGGACACCCAACGGCGCCTCGTGCTCCACTCCAACGATGCTCGTGTCCAGTCCCCACTGCCACTGATCGACTCTGGGACGACGCGCATTGCCTTTTGCTCGACTGTGACCGTACCTAACTCGTGTCCCCACGTCCTCAGATCGACTGCGGGATGCCCCCCAACGCCTCCTGCGCCACTCCAACGATGCTTGCGTCAAGTCAACACAGCCGTGGATCGACGCTGGGACGACGCGCATTGCCTTTTGCTCGACTGTCACCGTGCCCCACACACGTCCCCAGGGCCGCAGATCGACTGCGGGACGCCCCCCAACGCCTCCTGCTCCACTCTAAATATGCTCTCGTCGAGTCCCCACAGCCACCGATCGACTCTGGGACGACGCGCATTGCCTTTTGCTCAACTGTGACCGTACCTAACTCGTGTCCCCACGGCCTCGGATCGACTGCGGGATGCCCCCTAACGCCTCGTGCTCCACTCCAACGATGCTCGTGTCGAGTCCCTACTGCCACCGATCGACCCGGGGACGAAGCGCGATGCCTTTTGCTCGACCGTGACCGTGCCTAACACGCGTCCCCACGGCCTCGGATCGACTGCGGGACGCCCTCTAACGCCTCCCGCTCCACTCCAACGATGCGCGTGTCAAGTCAGCACTGCCGTGGAACGACGCTGGGACGACGCGCATTGCCTTTTGCTCGACTGTCACCGTGCCCCACACACGTCGCCAGGGCCGCAGATCGACTGCGGGACGCCCCCCAACGCCTCCTGCTCCACTCTAAATATGCTCACGTCGAGTCCCCACAGCCACCGATCGACTCTGGGACGACGCGCATTGCCTTTTGCTCGACTGTGACCGTACCTAACTCGTGTCCCCACGGCCTCGGATCGACTGCGGGACGCCCTCTAACGCCTCCTGCTCCACTCCAACGATGCGCGTGTCAAGTCAGCACCGCCGTGGAACGACGCTGGGACGACGCGCGTTGCCGTTTGCTCGACTGTCACCGTGCCCCACACACGTCCCCAGGGCCGCAGATCGACTGCGGGACGCCCCCCAGCGCCTCCTGCACCACTCCAACGATGCTCGTGTCGAGTCCCAACTGCTACGGATTGACTCTGGGGCGACGCGCATTGCCTTTTGCTTGACTGCGACCGTGCCGAACGCGCGTCCCCACGGCTTCCGATCGACGTCGGGACGCCCTTCAACACCACCCGCTTCACTCTAACGATGCACGTGTCGGGTCCCCACTGCCACCGATCGACTCAGAGACGACGCGCTTTGCCCTTTGCTCGACTGTGACGGTGCCGAACGAGTGTCCTCACGACCTCATAACGACTGCGGGACACCCAACGGCGCCTCGTGCTCCACTCCAACGATGCTCGTGTCCAGTCCCTACTGCCACTGATCGACTCTGGGACGACGCGCATTGCCTTTTGCTCGACTGTGACCGTACCTAACTCGTGTCCCCACGTCCTCAGATCGACTGCGGGATGCCCCCCAACGCCTCCTGCTCCACTCCAACGATGCTTGCGTCAAGTCAACACAGCCGTGGATCGACGCTGGGACGACGCGCATTGCCTTTTGCTCGACTGTCACCGTGCCCCACACACGTCCCCAGGGCCGCAGATCGACTGCGGGACGCCCCCCAACGCCTCCTGCTCCACTCTAAATATGCTCTCGTCGAGTCCCCACAGCCACCAATCGACTCTGGGACGACGCGCATTGCCTTTTGCTCAACTGTGACCGTACCTAACTCGTGTCCCCACGGCCTCAGATCAACTGCCGGACGCCTTTCAGCGCCTCCTGCTCCACTCTGAAGATGCTCGTGTCGAGTCCCCACTGCCGCTGATCGACTTGGGGACGACGCGCATTGCCTTCTGCTCGACTGTCACCGTGCCCCACACACGTCCCCGGGGCCGCAGATCAACTGCGGGACGCCCCCCAACGCCTCCTGCTCCACTCCAACGATGCTCGTGTCGAGTCCCCACTGCCACCGATCGACCTGGAGACGACGCGCGATGCCTTCTGCTCGACTGTGACCGTGCCTAACACGCGTCCCTACGGCCTCGGATCGACTGCGGGACGCTCTCCAACGCCTCCTGCTCCACTCCAACGATGCGCGCGTCAAGTTAACACTGCCGTGGATCGACGCTGAGACGACGCGCATTGCCTTTTGCTCGACTATGACCGTGCCTAACACGCGTCCCCACGGCCTCGGACCGACTGCGGCACGCCTTCCAACGCCTCCTGCACCACTCCAACGATGCTCGTGTCGAGTCCCAACTGCTACTGATTGACTCTGGGGCGACGCGCATTGCCTTTTGCTCGACTGTGACCGTACCTGACTCGTGTCCCTACGGCCTCAGATCGACTGCGGGATGTCCTCCAACGCCTCCTGCTCCACTCCAACAATGCGCGTGTCAAGTCAGCACTGCTGTGGAACGACGCTGGGACGACGCGCATTGCCTTTTGCTGGACTGTGACCGTGCCTAACACGCGTCCCCACGGCCTCGGACCGACTGCGGCACGCCTTCCAACGCCTCCTGCACCACTCCAACGATGCGCGTGTCAGGTCAGCACCGCCGTGGAACGACGCTGGGACGACGCGCATTGCCTTTTGCTCGACTGTCACCGTGCCCCACACACGTCCCCAGGGCCGCAGATCGACTGCGGGACGCCCCCCATCGCCTCCTGCTCCACACTAAAGATGCTCACGTCGAGTCCCCACAGCCACCGATCGACTCTGGGACGACGCGAATTGCCTTTTGCTCAACTGTGACCGTACCTAACTCGTGTCCCCACGGCCTCGGATCGACTGCGGGATGCCCCCCAGCGCCTCCTGCTCCACTCTAACGATGCTTGTGTCGAGTCCCCACTGCCACCGATCGACCTGGGGACGACGCGCGATGCCTTTTGCTCGACTGTGACCGTGCCTAACACGCGTCCCCACGGCCTCGGATCGACCGCGGGACGCCCTCTAACGCCTCCTGCTTCACTCCAACGATGCGCGCGTCTAGTCTGTGACGTCCCCGGAAGAACGTCTACCCTATACATATTTTTCCTATTACCATACTAAAACTGTTGCTCTCTTACCTCGAGTATGCTACTATAGAATAACATATACTTGTACTATACCTAAACTATAGGAATACACCATAATATACCATAAGCGAAGGGCAAGGCAACATGGCGTACCCGGCAGGAAGCACCAGGCGACAAGCCGTATTCACAGTCGTGCTAAGAGGCCGCCATCTTGGCTCGCTCTATTCACTGTACACATACATATGTATGCATACTCATAATTACCATACTCGTCTTATTACGAATGATAAAATAAACGAGATATAATAAATAATCGTATAAACTTACCCATAAATACAATATACTCATATTCATATTACATAAAAGGAGTACACGTCATCGACGCGCAAATGGGAAACCTTATCCCTTCATCCGAAATACGCCTTCAGCAGGCCTACGTGACATTCTGCACGTTCAGCGCTCGACCACGTGCACTTCTTAGAAGTAACCACTTTCACTATAATAAACAAATAACTATAAGCAGAGCGGCCAGCGGGTCTCGAACCACTTAAACAAAGGTTCATAGGCGAACCCAAGCATAAACACCCGCTGAGCGCTCATCGTAATAAAGATAAGATCTTGCATAGTTAAGATTGCACTAGACTAAACCTTCTTGAAACTCCGATACAATAAACAGACGGAAGCAATAAATCCGTCAAGCACCGAACACTTAAGCAGAAAACATCGACGTGGCGATCCGATACCCGAGGAGAAACTGAGCTAAACAATTCCAGCCCAGGCCGACGGACCGACGCCAACACAGAACAAAGGCCAAGGGTCGAGCGGGAAAAACCTGTCTACTCGACCGTCATAAAAGAGAGCGAAGCCAGACCCGCACTTAGCCAGGGACCGGTTTACAACAGGGCAATAAAACAAGACAACCCTCGCAGCATGACGTCAGGCCCACCACGTGCAAGCAGGCAGGCAGCGACAAGTCGGCGCCGGACCCCGAACACGTGCACGCAGGCAGGCAGCAACAGGTCGGACCTAACGGGACTCCGCCAACAAAGGGCCGCATTCCAAGGCTCTGACGTCACGCGCGCCTACGTGACACCGAGCGCGTCGAGGCAGGCCAGCGGCGCGCGCACCACCGCCCCGCGCATGCGCACCAGGACACCCGAGAGCTGAGACGGTCGACGCCGTTCAACCTGGACTTCACTTCTCATCCGCGCTTCAAGCTGACCAGTCGGGTTCTTGTAAATCTCTACGAGTTACACAGTTAACTTGCACGTTTAGAACCTGTACACATTCGCTAACAGCTTAGCGCTCTGTTTAACGTTAACTCTTAGTATACGCGTCTAATATATCAAATATTGTAACCATTTTAACTTCTCATCCGCGCTTCAAGCTGACCAGTCGGGTTCTTGTAAATCTCTACGAGTTACACAGTTAACTTGCACGTTTAGAACCTGTACACATTCGCTAACAGCTTAGCGCTCTGTTTAACGTTAACTCTTAGTATACGCGTCTAATATATCAAATATTGTAACCATTTTAACTTCTCATCCGCGCTTCAAGCAGACCAGTCGAGTTCTTATAAATCTCTACGAGTTACACAGTTAGCTTGCACGTCTAGAACTCAGACACATTCGCTATAGCTTAAGCGCTCTGTTTGAACGTAAACTCTTAACATACGCGACTAGAATATTAAAACATTGTACCTTTTTTCGAATTTATTGTAACAATATACTAAACACAAAGATTTATTTCACCGAGTTCTCATTTCTTGAACCTGAAACTAGAGTCAGTGATATTCCAAGGTAATTCCCTTTACCCACATTTAACTCTGGTTGTTAGCGGAGACGCTGACTTAATTAAGCTTGAAAAACTAGCTTTTCCAAGTTAATTAATTCCTATACCCCTTTTCTCCATTCGGTAGATGTCAAAGTCGAATAAGCGCCAAAGCCGTAAGAGTAGACATCGCGCAGGCCGTCGACTTCGAGCCAAAAAGCAGGCTGCATTAGCTAGAATCAACCGCATTCGTAATCCATCAGAGATCCTTCCGATCTTTACGCGATCCAGCAGCAACGAAGAATCGGGCACCTTCTCTTCGAGCACCTCCGAGCAACCTAGGGTTGACCAGCCGTTCTCATCTCACGGGGTAGAACGGGAAGTAATTCAGACGATTACACGAGTCAGCGAGGGACTATTATACGAGCAGGTAGACATCAGGAGGAAGCTGTTCCCGGTACCGTGCGTATACGACTGGGTGGAAGAACCGGAAGTCATCGATTTGGATTCCGAGCCAGAAGTCATCTTCCTTGATTAAGGTAAGACGCTCATTACGTTACCCTTTTATTCACACCTTTTGACGAATCTAATCCATAGCGGGGGCCCGGGTCCCTCAAATAAAACAGGGCTCCGTTATTGCAGTGTCGCTCCGCGTACGTCAACATTAGGAATTGTTTTTTTTTTGTTGATTAGTGCGTCTGGGACGTCACAGGTAATAAAATTTATGGTGGCAGCGGTGGGATTCGTTTAAAATTGATTATTGTAAAACCGAATTCAAGTAAATTAATCGGTAGAGTGATTAAAGACAAGATCCGCGAAAGTAGCAAAGACAGTGAACCGAACTTCGCAACACACGCGTAACGGGAGTAGCAAATAAACTCACCTCAGCCGCAAAGAACGCGATCGGGACGAACGCACAAACTACGGACGGACTTGTGAAATAAAGCTCGACAATAGCAGTAAAAGCGAATCACACGGGGACTCCACACGCTTGAGACTTATTTTCGTCAGTAAAATCCTTTCCTTATTAAAATTACAACTAGATTTTACGCGAGAATATCATGCCGATCGAGACTAGAATGGGTAGCAAGAAAGAAAGCGGTGCATCGGTAGATGATAGCCAACAGCTTAGATATACCGAGACCGATATAGAATTCATAAAACAGGAGGTTACCAATAAAGAAAAGAGGCTCCAGAAGGAGAAACAAGCGTTAGAGGAACGTCAGGCGGAAATCGATAAGAAGTCACAACATCTTAGCGAACAATTTAAGCAGCAAGAAGCTGAATTAGAGAAAAAACAGCGCGCGATTGAATCGAGTAAAGACGCGGGGTTATCCGAAGAAGTTCAAAGGAAACTTGCCAGGCTCGCCGAGCTCGAAGCGAAAGAAATCGCGAACGCGAAGGAACAAACGCAGCGGCATAACCCGTCAGTGGGCCCCGCACAAGACGTACAACAGCCTACCCAGCCAACAGAAAGCGCGGTAGAAGAAAGCAAATATTCTAAAAAACCTGCACAGCTCTCAGCGAGCGTGACAGACGTTAAAATTAGGGACTTTAACGAAGCGCCGGGCCGTTCAAAAATGGATGAACCGCGGTTAGGTCTCGTAGAGGACACACAGCTGTCCGAACTCCTTCGAAAAAAGGCAGAGATAGACCGAGAGGTACAACTTCTCGTAATGCAAAATTCGCGCAGCACAGATAGGGCAGTTACCCACAACATAGAATTAGCCGCAGACGCAATTTCTAGGGAACCAGGTCCAGCGCGCATGCGTAGTAAAGACGAATTGAGGTTAGAAAAGGAAATTCTGCACTTCAAGAAAAAGGCAGAACGGAAAAAGGGTGACTTAAAAAGATCCGTGGCACCCCAAAAACCTAACCCTGTGGACAGTTACCGCCCTGATCCACTTAGCAGAGGAGCAATCAGTAAAAATGCTCCTAACCTAGAAAGCGATCACATCTCGATAAAGTCAGTGGTTTCCGTCCCGACTGACGACGAGGAATTAAATTTAGAAGCCGAAGCGTTAGCTAGAGAAGCGCTAATCAGGCGCATTCAAAGAGAAAATCGCGAGAAACTCAAAATTTTACGCGGAGGAAATGTAGGCCCGGACCTGGGACCTCAAGAGCTGGGGGATCCAGGCGCACCGGAAGAACTGGTCCTCGACAAGGACCTGGAGATGCAATTGCGCGAACAAGAAATTTGGGAACGCGAAATAAACTTACAGGAACAAGAGGTAGCATATCAAGCCGCGTTAGCAGATCCGTATAGGGAGAGAAGGAGGAAGTTAGCCGAGCGCGAGGAACAACTAAAGAAAAGGGAACAAGCCTTGAGAGATAGAATGTCGGGAATTACTCACCCTCAAAGTATTAATACCATACAGGCATTTGCTCCTCCTACTCTGCCCTTGGCGGAGCAATCAATATCGGTCAAGGATGCGTTAGCTGTGGTCCCAAAGTTCGATGGGAAAAACATCACAGTGATGCAGTTTAATCGAGCATGCAAAAGGGCCCTCGAGATGGTAACGCCCAGCTTAGAAGGGTACCTGACGCGTTTAATCAGAAGTAAGCTTGCCGATCGGGCATACGCCGTAATCGAAGACGAGAGCTTTGCTACCCTGCAAGGACTCTTGGACAAATTAACGGAAGTGTTCGCACCAATAAGATCCGCGAATCATTACCGTGGAGAGTTAGGCCAACTATATAAATACGCCGACGAACACGTCTTAGATTATATAGGAAGGACCCGCGATATAAAGACGGGATTAATCGAAGCAGAACGAAGGAAAAACCGCGAACTAACTAAACCAGAAATAATCAGGCTGGACGAGGAAGTCTGCGAGGCGTTCATAGGTGGATTGCCAAGCGACTGCCGGAATGCGGTACTGATTAAAGGCTATTCCAATCTAAAGACAGCTTACGAAAGGGCTATTGACGCCAGTAAAGCACTGGAATTAGATAGAGATAGGGCTAGACACCGCGGCGCGAGCAGAATAGAAAATAACAACGCGGAGTCATGTAAGCATTGTGGCCGTGATAATCATCTAACCGACCAGTGTAGAGCGATCAGGAGACCCGCAGCAAACAGACCCGTAGAGAACCGCGAGTCATGCACGCTGTGCGGTAGATCAACGCACACCACAGCAAATTGCTACAGAAACAAACCACAGTCGAGTCAGCAATCGACAGGACGTAGCGCGAACGCAGTAGAATGCAGCTATTGTAAGAATATAGGTCACTCCTACAACGAGTGTCGCAAGCGTAGATACCACGAGACAATCAACCGTAATAACTCGGGAAACGGAGCAGGGCCCTCGGGGAACGTAAGCAACCCCCGAGTGACAAGGGCCAATGCTTTGGAGACCGAAGAGGCGGCAACAAGTCCGTCTGCCTCTATCTAAAAGGAAAAATTCCAACGGTAAACTTAAACTCAAGGGACGTAAAAACAGCAGTAAATTTTATGATAGACACGGGAGCGGAGGCCAACATCGTGAAGGCCTCCAACATAAAAGACTTTCGCAGGGTAAACCCTCAGAAGCGTATCACGATAAAATACAAGGAAGGGCGCGCCAATACGAATGCCGACGCCCTTTCCCGAAACCCGGTCGACGATACGGATCCAGCTCCGTTGGATCCCGAACTCGCGACAATACAGACATTAGAATTAGATACGACAGACGAAATCGACACTACAAACGAAGACATTTTCGAGCTGCCCCCAGTCACGACCGAGATGACGGGAGACCTATTTACCGTAGACGAAAATTTCTCGTTGGTGCATTGCGTAGCCGAGGACCTGCATATGGGAGCCGGCATCGCAGTGCAATTCCGGGAGAAATTTGGTAGACTTGACGAACTTAAAAACCAGGACGCCAAGGTAGGTGAAGTGGCTCAGCTTCAGGTGGGAAGGCGATTCGTCTATTATTTAATTACGAAAAAGCGTAGCAATGATAAGCCTACGCTCAAAAATTTAGAAAAAGCCCTGATTCAACTCAGGCGCACGTGTAAAAGAAACGCGGACTATCGTCTCGCGATGCCCAGGATAGGTTGTGGTCTTGACAAACTGTCCTGGAAGACCGTAATAAAATTAATCAACAAGGTGTTCAAGCAACCTTTCAAGATACACATATACGCTTTGCCTCCACCCAATGTTGAAACCACCGAGCCTCCCTCGACAGACAATCGGGAAAGTTCACCGCTAGGACAGTTCGGAAACGAGCCGCCCCAATACCAGAGCACAGGGTTAGACCCCATCACCGAAACAATAGAGCAGGTAAACGAGAGGGATACCAGCAAAATCTCCCTTCCGGAGGCATCGACAAGTTTAGAACGCAGGGACACGGCCCTTGACACAATAGGCCAGGACACCCCTGTAGGAAATCAGGCAAGCGAAACTGATGAAGATTCAGACTCGGGCTCTGAGCACGGTAACGAACACGAATACATCAACAGCGACTTAAGCGACTCTGACGAAATAATAGAACCAAGCTCACAGCCCTACGAGCTCGCCGCGGACCCTGAATTAAAGATCACTAGGAGTAAAGAGAATCTGTCAATTCATAAGGGGAACGTGGTATGTTTCGTCTCACAACAGGGTGAACCGTTAGATCGCGGAGCGCAGGATTTATTCAGCAAACTCAAGTTACCTAAGTTAGAAGATTTAACATTAGGAAGAGCTAGGCTAGTACAAAAGGACAATAGGAACATGATATATTTGCCAATTAAGGAATCAGCAAAGAGGCAATTAGACAGGGAAATATTCAAGGAAGCCCTGGCATCTTTGTTAGATGTAATCATGGAAGTAGAATTAACAGAGATAGCACTAGCTAGAACAGCATTCCTAGATAATATCTCGTGGAAAGAAATTTTAAACAGGATAAAAACCACACTCAGTGATTGTCCCTGTACGTTAACCATCTACGAAGATATAATCCAAACTCCGGCGGAGGAGCTTAGAGCCGGAATCATTCAGGAAAACCATGAATCTGCGATAGGGGGTCACAAGGGTGTCACTAAAACTTATCGTAGAATCAGACAAAATTACGCGTGGCCAAACATGAAACGCCAGGTGCAAGACTATATAGGCAGGTGTTGGCAGTGTGCCACGAGGAAGCTCACGCGAATAAAGCATAAGCAACCGATGGTAATCACAGATACTCCTGACGCCGCCTTTGAAAAAATCTCTATGGACATCGTGGGCCCTCTGCCCATGACAAAACGAGGAAACGGATACATATTGACTATCCAAGATCTCCTCACTAAATACTCTTTAGCGATCCCTTTGAAAGAAACTGACTCGGTGGCAATCGCTGACGGCCTGGTAAAGAATTTCATTTGCATTTACGGCGCACCTCGTCATATCCTCACGGATCAGGGCGCCAATCTAACTAGCTCATTAATGAAAGCAATCACCAAGCGATTCAGAATAACACAAAACAGGACCACGGCTTTCCACCCGCAGTCAAATGGGTCGATCGAAAGGTCACATCACGTCCTCGTCGAATATCTGAAGCAGTTCGTCACAGATAAGAACGATTGGGACGAGTGGCTGGAGTTAGCGATGTTTTCATACAATACTAGTATCCACGAAAGCACTCGGTTTTCGCCTTATGAACTAGTGTTCGGCCGAGAGGCAAGAGTGCCCTCGAGCTACGCAGCGATAGAGGCTGTGACAGACAGGACGTACGAAGGTTACTTGTTAGACTTGTGTAAAAATCTCCATGAAATACAAACTCTCGCGGCTGAAAATCTAACTCAGGCGAAGCACAAATATAAGTATTATTACGATAATAAAATCAAACTGTTACAACTAAAACCAGGAGATCTGGTGTTCCTCCTAAAGGAGCCCAGAAAAAACAAATTCGCTGACCATTACACTGGTCCGCACCAAGTAATAGAAATCCTTCCCAATAACAATGTAAAAATTCTTGTTGAAAATAGAACTAGGGTGGTCCACCTGGACAAACTGAAAAAGGCAAAGGCATAATCGCACCTATCCTTTATTATTCTGTCCACAGGAATCACTAGAAAGTAAGAACGCAATAAAATAATGAAGCTCCCAGCTAATGAGGAAGACGATCACCTAGAAGTAATAATCATAGAAAGACCACAAACACGACCATACCCGGTCACAAATATTAAGATCGCAATGTACAAAGTTACTATAACTCTATATTTCAAAGCCAATGAGGCCTTCAAAGCACTACTTAGGGAGATGATTAAAATAACAGATTTGGGTGAAGGCGACTACCGAACGTATTATAAAAGGATTCGAAGCCAAAGAGGCATAGTAGACCAGGTATTAGATGTGTTTTTCGACCGCCCGGACGAAACACACATATCAGTCCTATTTCACCCAGATCTAAATGAAGCTTATACGTATGTAGGTAAAGGCATGGACGGCGAAGTGTCCAAGTACACCGTCTCAGGCCCAATTGTCAACTATGTAGGCAGTCAGATGTTTAAAGACGCCATCTAATATTATACATCAGTAAACTTAAGGGTAGATGTCAGAATCTATAGGTGTTACAACATACGTTACAGGGACAATGCAAACCCCAGCCATGAGGTCTGTCCTCATACTCCTCACGGCCATTTATTGGTTGAAGGGGGCCCACGCATTAATCGGGTACGACTGTGGCGGAGCTGCCCTAAACGTTACCACAATAAACCTACTAGACATCGACCAATGCGACTTGGAACATGACAAGACGCAGAACGAACGAACATACATACAGCTGCTCCAACTCACGGAATATAAACAGGCGCAGGTCTTACAGTGCAAGGTGGAAATCGACAGAACAGTTTACCGATGCGGACAATTTTCACATAATTCAGTGACCGACGGAGGAAGAAAGGCTTACCTTCCCAGAATCTCACGGGAAGCATGTGAGACCCTACATCGCACAGGTACGCTAACCCTCGGGTCACAGACGCATCTAGTTGAGATCCCAACAAATGTAACGACGCTACGCGACGCCACCTTGGCCGGCAGCCTTACCTCTGACGGAACCTGCCAAGGACAGTATTATAACGACGGTTATGGACAGTGGGAAAGCGCTGTCGTTCAAGCGGTTATCAAGATTTCGGTATATTCGTACACGGCGAACGTCAAGATCTCCAACAACCAGATCCTACTAAAGAGTGGAACGACCTGCCCTTTTGGAGACGGGCAGTGCATCGACGATGAGGGTGGCCATACCTACTGGACAACAACGCCCCTCGACGAATGTAAATTTGACAAGTACGACGTACTTTACACGGGATACGCAGACCGAACGAACGCGACGGACTCTCCAACTGTTTACTCACTACAGACGGGTGATACCACTTTTGCGCTAATGGAAAGGTCCAGAGCCACCATTTGCGGCTATAAAATCATTAACACAGAGCACCCCCGTCTATTCATCTTTGAGACCAATCCGACGGAAGTTTTCAAACAACGATCGAGATTGGCAGTATCAAACATCGACATCTTTTCGTACATCAATTCAAAATTCATTTATGTAGAAAAACACATCAGGACGCAGACCACCAACCTATACAGGGACGTGATCGAACAGAAATGTAAATTAGAGCAGCAGGTGCTGAAAAACGCATTGAACCTCGCTGAGTTATCACCAGACAGTTTTGCCTTTAACCTTATGAAGGGCCCCGGCTATTTCGCAACAATAGCCGGTGAAGTAATATATATTATGAAATGCATCCCCGTAGAAGTAGAATTCCGCAAGACGGCAGAATGTTACAACGATCTTCCTGTGAACCATCAGAATGAGAGCATGTTCCTGCGACCCAAGTCGAGGATTCTCGTGAAGACTGGAACCAGGAGGAGCTGCAACGAGGTTGTACCACCGATGTTTAAGGTAGAAGAGACGTGGTACAAGTTCACGCCAAGGGCATCCGAAGCCAAGGTACCACAGAAACTTAAACCCTTGACAAACATGAATTGGAAATATAGTAACCCTGGACCCCTGGGATCAAGCGGAATTTACACTGAGGAGGAATTGCAAGAATTACGAGAACACATCATGTTTCCGGCAGAGAAACCCGCACTACTCGATACCATATCCAGAGGCGCCCGAGGCGAGACCATCGGAACAGGAACAATCAATATGTACAACCTGTTGGACGAAAAGACTCTAACACGGATAGCGGAATCGACGGCAAAAAGACTATTTACTGGATTCACCACCTTCGGGAGTGTTGTCGGAGGAATATGGGGGATCTGGGCCGTATGGGCACTGCTGAAATTCTTAATCGACACATGCATACACGGTTATACGCTCCACACAGCATATGGATGCAGTTACCACCTAGTAGCCTCACTGTGGGACTCAGTGACGCATCTACTAATGCACTTACGAGGACAAAAGACCGATCAACCAATGACGACTGACGCCCAGGAGCAGACGGAACCACTGAATAAAATAATTTACCACGTTCCGTCACAGTCAATCCACTTTCCAGAAAATTTGGACCTAAATTCTGACATAGAGTTAAAGAAGCTCGAGGAAAGAGCACAACAGAGAGCAAAAGATCTTAACTTGGTCTAATAACGCCGCTAAGATCTTTTACGGAAATAAAAACTTATTTCCTTCGAATAAGGAGGGGGGTGTGACGTCCCCGGAAGAACGTCTACCCTATACATATTTTTCCTATTACCATACTAAAACTGTTGCTCTCTTACCTCGAGTATGCTACTATAGAATAACATATACTTGTACTATACCTAAACTATAGGAATACACCATAATATACCATAAGCGAAGGGCAAGGCAACATGGCGTACCCGGCAGGAAGCACCAGGCGACAAGCCGTATTCACAGTCGTGCTAAGAGGCCGCCATCTTGGCTCGCTCTATTCACTGTACACATACATATGTATGCATACTCATAATTACCATACTCGTCTTATTACGAATGATAAAATAAACGAGATATAATAAATAATCGTATAAACTTACCCATAAATACAATATACTCATATTCATATTACATAAAAGGAGTACACGTCATCGACGCGCAAATGGGAAACCTTATCCCTTCATCCGAAATACGCCTTCAGCAGGCCTACGTGACATTCTGCACGTTCAGCGCTCGACCACGTGCACTTCTTAGAAGTAACCACTTTCACTATAATAAACAAATAACTATAAGCAGAGCGGCCAGCGGGTCTCGAACCACTTAAACAAAGGTTCATAGGCGAACCCAAGCATAAACACCCGCTGAGCGCTCATCGTAATAAAGATAAGATCTTGCATAGTTAAGATTGCACTAGACTAAACCTTCTTGAAACTCCGATACAATAAACAGACGGAAGCAATAAATCCGTCAAGCACCGAACACTTAAGCAGAAAACATCGACGTGGCGATCCGATACCCGAGGAGAAACTGAGCTAAACAATTCCAGCCCAGGCCGACGGACCGACGCCAACACAGAACAAAGGCCAAGGGTCGAGCGGGAAAAACCTGTCTACTCGACCGTCATAAAAGAGAGCGAAGCCAGACCCGCACTTAGCCAGGGACCGGTTTACAACAGGGCAATAAAACAAGACAACCCTCGCAGCATGACGTCAGGCCCACCACGTGCAAGCAGGCAGGCAGCGACAAGTCGGCGCCGGACCCCGAACACGTGCACGCAGGCAGGCAGCAACAGGTCGGACCTAACGGGACTCCGCCAACAAAGGGCCGCATTCCAAGGCTCTGACGTCACGCGCGCCTACGTGACACCGAGCGCGTCGAGGCAGGCCAGCGGCGCGCGCACCACCGCCCCGCGCATGCGCACCAGGACACCCGAGAGCTGAGACGGTCGACGCCGTTCAACCTGGACTTCACTTCTCATCCGCGCTTCAAGCTGACCAGTCGGGTTCTTGTAAATCTCTACGAGTTACACAGTTAACTTGCACGTTTAGAACCTGTACACATTCGCTAACAGCTTAGCGCTCTGTTTAACGTTAACTCTTAGTATACGCGTCTAATATATCAAATATTGTAACCATTTTAACTTCTCATCCGCGCTTCAAGCTGACCAGTCGGGTTCTTGTAAATCTCTACGAGTTACACAGTTAACTTGCACGTTTAGAACCTGTACACATTCGCTAACAGCTTAGCGCTCTGTTTAACGTTAACTCTTAGTATACGCGTCTAATATATCAAATATTGTAACCATTTTAACTTCTCATCCGCGCTTCAAGCAGACCAGTCGAGTTCTTATAAATCTCTACGAGTTACACAGTTAGCTTGCACGTCTAGAACTCAGACACATTCGCTATAGCTTAAGCGCTCTGTTTGAACGTAAACTCTTAACATACGCGACTAGAATATTAAAACATTGTACCTTTTTTCGAATTTATTGTAACAATATACTAAACACAAAGATTTATTTCACCGAGTTCTCATTTCTTGAACCTGAAACTAGAGTCAGTGATATTCCAAGGTAATTCCCTTTACCCACATTTAACTCTGGTTGTTAGCGGAGACGCTGACTTAATTAAGCTTGAAAAACTAGCTTTTCCAAGTTAATTAATTCCTATACCCCTTTTCTCCATTCGGTAGATGTCAAAGTCGAATAAGCGCCAAAGCCGTAAGAGTAGACATCGCGCAGGCCGTCGACTTCGAGCCAAAAAGCAGGCTGCATTAGCTAGAATCAACCGCATTCGTAATCCATCAGAGATCCTTCCGATCTTTACGCGATCCAGCAGCAACGAAGAATCGGGCACCTTCTCTTCGAGCACCTCCGAGCAACCTAGGGTTGACCAGCCGTTCTCATCTCACGGGGTAGAACGGGAAGTAATTCAGACGATTACACGAGTCAGCGAGGGACTATTATACGAGCAGGTAGACATCAGGAGGAAGCTGTTCCCGGTACCGTGCGTATACGACTGGGTGGAAGAACCGGAAGTCATCGATTTGGATTCCGAGCCAGAAGTCATCTTCCTTGATTAAGGTAAGACGCTCATTACGTTACCCTTTTATTCACACCTTTTGACGAATCTAATCCATAGCGGGGGCCCGGGTCCCTCAAATAAAACAGGGCTCCGTTATTGCAGTGTCGCTCCGCGTACGTCAACATTAGGAATTGTTTTTTTTTTGTTGATTAGTGCGTCTGGGACGTCACAAGTCAGCACTGCCGTGAAACGACGCTGGGACGACGCGCATTGCCTTTTGCTCGACTGTGACCGTGCCTAACACGCGTCCCCACGGCCTCGGACCGACTGCGGCACGCCTTCCAACGCCTCCTGCACCACTCCAACGATGCTCGTGTCGAGTCCCAACTGCTACTGATTGACTCAGGAGCGACGCGCATTGCCTTTTGCTTGACTGCAACCGTGCCGAACGCGCGTCCCCACGGCTTCCGATCGACGTCAGGACGCCCTTCAACACCACCCGCTTCACTCTAACGATGCACGTGTCGGGTCCCCACTGCCACCGATCGGATCAGAGACGTCGCGCTTTGCCCTTTGCTCGACTGTGACGGTGCCGAACGAGTGTCCTCACGACCTCATATCGACTGCGGGACACCCAACGGCGCCTCGTGCTCCACTCCAACGATGCCCGTGTCCAGTCCCTACTGCCACTGATCGACTCTGGGACGACGCGCATTGCCTTTTGCTCGACTGTGACCGTACCTAACTCGTGTCCCCACGGCCTCGGATCGACTGCGGGATGCCCCCCAGCGCCTCCTGCTCCACTCTAACGATGCTTGTGTCGAGTCCCCACTGCCACCGATCGACCTGGGGACGGCGCGCATTGCCTTTTGCTCGACTGTGACCGTACCTAACTCGTGTCCCCACGGCCTCAGATCGACTGCGGGATGCCCCCCAACGCCTTCTGCTCCACTCCAACGATGCGCGTGTCAAGTCAGCACTGCCGTGAAACGACGCTGGGACGACGCGCATTGCCTTTTGCCCGACTGTCACCGTGCCCGACGCGCGTCCCCAGGGCCTCAGATCGACCACGTCACGCCCTCCAACGCCTCCCGCTCCACTCTAACGATGCTCGTGTCGAGTCCCTACTGCCTCTGATCGACTTGGGGACGACGCGCATTGCCTTCTGCTCGACTGTGACTGTGCCTTACACGCGTCCATACGGCCTCAGACCGACTGCGCGACGCCCTTCAACACCACCCGCTTCACTCTAACGATGCTCGTGTCCAGTCCCTACTGCCACTGATCGACCCTGGGACGACGCGCATTGCCTTTTGCTCTACTATGACCGTGCTTAACACGTGTCACCACGGCCTCAGATCGACTGCGGGACGCCCCCAACGCCTCCTACTCCCTCTAACGATGCACTCGTCGGGTCCCTACTGTGACGTCCCCGGAAGAACGTCTACCCTATACATATTTTTCCTATTACCATACTAAAACTGTTGCTCTCTTACCTCGAGTATGCTACTATAGAATAACATATACTTGTACTATACCTAAACTATAGGAATACACCATAATATACCATAAGCGAAGGGCAAGGCAACATGGCGTACCCGGCAGGAAGCACCAGGCGACAAGCCGTATTCACAGTCGTGCTAAGAGGCCGCCATCTTGGCTCGCTCTATTCACTGTACACATACATATGTATGCATACTCATAATTACCATACTCGTCTTATTACGAATGATAAAATAAACGAGATATAATAAATAATCGTATAAACTTACCCATAAACACAATATACTCATATTCATATTACATAAAAGGAGTACACGTCATCGACGCGCAAATGGGAAACCTTATCCCTTCATCCGAAATACGCCTTCAGCAGGCCTACGTGACATTCTGCACGTTCAGCGCTCGACCACGTGCACTTCTTAGAAGTAACCACTTTCACTATAATAAACAAATAACTATAAGCAGAGCGGCCAGCGGGTCTCGAACCACTTAAACAAAGGTTCATAGGCGAACCCAAGCATAAACACCCGCTGAGCGCTCATCGTAATAAAGATAAGATCTTGCATAGTTAAGATTGCACTAGACTAAACCTTCTTGAAACTCCGATACAATAAACAGACGGAAGCAATAAATCCGTCAAGCACCGAACACTTAAGCAGAAAACATCGACGTGGCGATCCGATACCCGAGGAGAAACTGAGCTAAACAATTCCAGCCCAGGCCGACGGACCGACGCCAACACAGAACAAAGGCCAAGGGTCGAGCGGGAAAAACCTGTCTACTCGACCGTCATAAAAGAGAGCGAAGCCAGACCCGCACTTAGCCAGGGACCGGTTTACAACAGGGCAATAAAACAAGACAACCCTCGCAGCATGACGTCAGGCCCACCACGTGCAAGCAGGCAGGCAGCGACAAGTCGGCGCCGGACCCCGAACACGTGCACGCAGGCAGGCAGCAACAGGTCGGACCTAACGGGACTCCGCCAACAAAGGGCCGCATTCCAAGGCTCTGACGTCACGCGCGCCTACGTGACACCGAGCGCGTCGAGGCAGGCCAGCGGCGCGCGCACCACCGCCCCGCGCATGCGCACCAGGACACCCGAGAGCTGAGACGGTCGACGCCGTTCACCCTGGACTTCACTTCTCATCCGCGCTTCAAGCTGACCAGTCGGGTTCTTGTAAATCTCTACGAGTTACACAGTTAACTTGCACGTTTAGAACCTGTACACATCCGCTAACAGCTTAGCGCTCTGTTTAACGTTAACTCTTAGTATACGCGTCTAATATATCAAATATTGTAACCATTTTAACTTCTCATCCGCGCTTCAAGCAGACCAGTCGAGTTCTTATAAATCTCTACGAGTTACACAGTTAGCTTGCACGTCTAGAACTCAGACACATTCGCTATAGCTTAAGCGCTCTGTTTGAACGTAAACTCTTAACATACGCGACTAGAATATTAAAACATTGTACCTTTTTTCGAATTTATTGTAACAATATACTAAACACAAAGATTTATTTCACCGAGTTCTCATTTCTTGAACCTGAAACTAGAGTCAGTGATATTCCAAGGTAATTCCCTTTACCCACATTTAACTCTGGTTGTTAGCGGAGACGCTGACTTAATTAAGCTTGAAAAACTAGCTTTTCCAAGTTAATTAATTCCTATACCCCTTTTCTCCATTCGGTAGATGTCAAAGTCGAATAAGCGCCAAAGCCGTAAGAGTAGACATCGCGCAGGCCGTCGACTTCGAGCCAAAAAGCAGGCTGCATTAGCTAGAATCAACCGCATTCGTAATCCATCAGAGATCCTTCCGATCTTTACGCGATCCAGCAGCAACGAAGAATCGGGCACCTTCTCTTCGAGCACCTCCGAGCAACCTAGGGTTGACCAGCCGTTCTCATCTCACGGGGTAGAACGGGAAGTAATTCAGACGATTACACGAGTCAGCGAGGGACTATTATACGAGCAGGTAGACATCAGGAGGAAGCTGTTCCCGGTACCGTGCGTATACGACTGGGTGGAAGAACCGGAAGTCATCGATTTGGATTCCGAGCCAGAAGTCATCTTCCTTGATTAAGGTAAGACGCTCATTACGTTACCCTTTTATTCACACCTTTTGACGAATCTAATCCATAGCGGGGGCCCGGGTCCCTCAAATAAAACAGGGCTCCGTTATTGCAGTGTCGCTCCGCGTACGTCAACATTAGGAATTGTTTTTTTTTGTTGATTAGTGCGTCTGGGACGTCACAGGTAATAAAATTTATGGTGGCAGCGGTGGGATTCGTTTAAAATTGATTATTGTAAAACCGAATTCAAGTAAATTAATCGGTAGAGTGATTAAAGACAAGATCCGCGAAAGTAGCAAAGACAGTGAACCGAACTTCGCAACACACGCGTAACGGGAGTAGCAAATAAACTCACCTCAGCCGCAAAGAACGCGATCGGGACGAACGCACAAACTACGGACGGACTTGTGAAATAAAGCTCGACAATAGCAGTAAAAGCGAATCACACGGGGACTCCACACGCTTGAGACTTATTTTCGTCAGTAAAATCCTTTCCTTATTAAAATTACAACTAGATTTCCACGCGAAATTAATATGCCGATCGAAACTAGAATGGGTAGTAAGAAGGAAAGCGGTGCGTCAGCAGACGATAGCCTACAGCTCAAGTATACGGAAACCGATGTAGAATTTATAAAACAGGAGGTATCCAATAAAGAAAAGAGGCTCCAGAAGGAAAGAGAAGCGTTAGAAATACGTCAAACAGAAATAGATAAGAAGTCACAACATCTTAGCGAACAATTTAAGCAGCAAGAAGCTGAATTAGAGAAAAAACAGCGCGCGATTGAATCGAGTAAAGACGCGGGGTTATCCGAAGAAGTTCAAAGGAAACTTGCCAGGCTCGCCGAGCTCGAAGCGAAAGAAATCGCGAACGCGAAGGAACAAACGCAGCGGCATAACCCGTCAGTGGGCCCCGCACAAGACGTACAACAGCCTACCCAGCCAACAGAAAGCGCGGTAGAAGAAAGCAAATATTCTAAAAAACCTGCACAGCTCTCAGCGAGCGTGACAGACGTTAAAATTAGGGACTTTAACGAAGCGCCGGGCCGTTCAAAAATGGATGAACCGCGGTTAGGTCTCGTAGAGGACACACAGCTGTCCGAACTCCTTCGAAAAAAGGCAGAGATAGACCGAGAGGTACAACTTCTCGTAATGCAAAATTCGCGCAGCACAGATAGGGCAGTTACCCACAACATAGAATTAGCCGCAGACGCAATTTTTAGGGAACCAGGTCCAGCGTGCATGCGTAGTAAAGACGAATTGAGGTTAGAAAAGGAAATTCTGCACTTCAAGAAAAAGGCAGAACGGAAAAAGGGTGACTTAAAAAGATCCGTGGCACCCCAAAAACCTAACCCTGTGGACAGTTACCGCCCTGATCCACTTAGCAGAGGAGCAATCAGTAAAAATGCTCCTAACCTAGAGAGCGATCACATCTCAATAAAGTCAGTGGTTTCCGTCCCGACTGACGACGAGGAATTAAATTTAGAAGCCGAAGCGTTAGCTAGAGAAGCGCTAATCAGGCGCATTCAAAGAGAAAATCGCGAGAAACTCAAAATTCTACGCGGAGGAAATGTAGGCCCGGACCTGGGACCTCAAGAGCTGGGGGATCCAGGCGCACCGGAAGAACTGGTCCTCGACAAGGACCTGGAGATGCAATTGCGCGAACAAGAAATTTGGGAACGCGAAATAAACTTACAGGAACAAGAGGTAGCATATCAAGCCGCGTTAGCAGATCCGTATAGGGAGAGAAGGAGGAAGTTAGCCGAGCGCGAGGAACAACTAAAGAAAAGGGAACAAGCCTTGAGAGATAGAATGTCGGGAATTACTCACCCTCAAAGTATTAATACCATACAGGCATTTGCTCCTCCTACTCTGCCCTTGGCGGAGCAATCAATATCGGTCAAGGATGCGTTAGCTGTGGTCCCAAAGTTCGATGGGAAAAACATCACAGTGATGCAGTTTAATCGAGCATGCAAAAGGGCCCTCGAGATGGTAACGCCCAGCTTAGAAGGGTACCTGACGCGTTTAATCAGAAGTAAGCTTGCCGATCGGGCATACGCCGTAATCGAAGACGAGAGCTTTGCTACCCTGCAAGGACTCTTGGACAAATTAACGGAAGTGTTCGCACCAATAAGATCCGCGAATCATTACCGTGGAGAGTTAGGCCAACTATATAAATACGCCGACGAACACGTCTTAGATTATATAGGAAGGACCCGCGATATAAAGACGGGATTAATCGAAGCAGAACGAAGGAAAAACCGCGAACTAACTAAACCAGAAATAATCAGGCTGGACGAGGAAGTCTGCGAGGCGTTCATAGGTGGATTGCCAAGCGACTGCCGGAATGCGGTACTGATTAAAGGCTATTCCAATCTAAAGACAGCTTACGAAAGGGCTATTGACGCCAGTAAAGCACTGGAATTAGATAGAGATAGGGCTAGACACCGCGGCGCGAGCAGAATAGAAAATAACAACGCGGAGTCATGTAAGCATTGTGGCCGTGATAATCATCTAACCGACCAGTGTAGAGCGATCAGGAGACCCGCAGCAAACAGACCCGTAGAGAACCGCGAGTCATGCACGCTGTGCGGTAGGTCAACGCACACCACAGCAAATTGCTACAGAAACAAACCACAGTCGAGTCAGCAATCGACAGGACGTAGCGCGAACGCAGTAGAATGCAGCTATTGTAAGAATATAGGTCACTCCTACAACGAGTGTCGCAAGCGTAGATACCACGAGACAATCAACCGTAATAACTCGGGAAACGGAGCAGGGCCCTCGGGGAACGTAAGCAACCCCCGAGTGACAAGGGCCAATGCTTTGGAGACAGAAGAGGCGGCAACAAGTCCGTCTGCCTCTATCTAAAAGGAAAAATTCCAACGGTAAACTTAAACTCAAGGGACGTAAAAACAGCAGTAAATTTTATGATAGACACGGGAGCGGAGGCCAACATCGTAAAGGCCTCCAACATAAAAGACTTTCGCAGGGTAAACCCTCGGAAGCGTATCACGATAATAGGTATAGGAGACGTCCCGCACTATAGCTTGGGAGCCACGGAGTTAGAAATGTTCGGTTATAAAACAGATTTTCATGTAGTAGAAAACACCTTCCCTATCAAAAGCGATGGTATCCTAGGGTCGGCTTTTCTCACACAGTTCGAAGCAAATGTCAATTACGCGGATCAGTGTCTTGAGGTGTTAAATGAATCGGTTTATTTTAATGACCGAGAGACCGTCCTCGTACCCAAGCGAACAAACGTAGCTTTCCCGATAAAAATCAGCGAAAACAGTATCAAGGAGGGATACGTACCCCTTCTCGATAGCTGCGAAGGAGTTTATATAGGAAATGCTATCGTTAGGGATAACGGAGGCAGGGCAACCATCCGCGCGGTAAATACAACAGAAGAGGACAAATTTATACCAGTCCCCACCGTAGAATTACTAGATACGAGCGAAGCCATACCACTAGGAAAAACCGAACGTGTTACGATAAATAAATGTTCCATAGCAGACGTCACTAACTCCGACGAGAACCTATTTAGACGCTCCGAAACTATCACGAAATTGCTAAGGTTAGATCATCTAAATGTTGAGGAAAAAGAAAGCGTGGCTAGGATAGTTCAGGAAAACGCAGATGTCTTCCATCTGCCAGACGATAAACTCAGATGCACAAGCGTCATGAAGCATAGAATAACTACAACAGACGATTTGCCGGTGCACACGAAGCAATATAGATTCCCGCCAGTCCACAAGGACGAAATAACTAGGCAAGTGACCGAGATGGAAGAAAACGGTGTCATTAAACCATCCGTGTCACCCTATAGTTCACCATTATGGATCGTGCCAAAAAAGGCCGATTCAAAGGGAAATAAAAGATGGCGAATCGTGATAGATTATCGTAAACTAAACGAAAAAACGATAGGTGACGCTTACCCATTACCTAATATAACAGAAATCCTTGACCAGCTAGGGAATGCCCGTTATTTCTCGGTATTCGACTTAGCGTCGGGCTTTCACCAAATACAAATGGACGAGAGGGACGCTCTTAAAACCGCCTTCTCGACACCGCACGGGCATTATGAATTCACGCGAATGCCATTCGGGCTAAAGAATGCGCCAGCTACTTTCCAGAGACTAATGGACCAAGTGTTGTTAGGATCACAGGGTATAGAGCTGTTCGTATACCTGGATGACATAGTAATATACGCGTCTACATTGGAAGAACATGAGCGCAAGGTCACTCGTTTAATGAGCAAATTACGAAAAGCGAATTTAGCCTTACAACCAGACAAGTGTGAGTTCCTCAGGCACGAAGTAACCTATTTAGGTCACGTGATCAGCGATTCAGGTGTAGAACCGGACCCCAAGAAAATAGAGTCCGTGAAAAAATTTCCAACTCCCAAAAACGCGAAAAACATCAAACAGTTTTTAGGGCTAGCTGGATATTACAGGCGATTTATACCGGGTTTCTCAAAAATCGCGAAACCACTTACAAACCTTCTTAAAAAAGGGGAAAGCTTCGAGTGGAAAGAACAACACCAGTCAGCTTTCGAGTTTTTACGCGACAGATTATGTGAGAAACCAATCCTGCAGTACCCAGATTTTGAACGACCCTTCCTGGTCACGACTGACGCGTCCGGTTACGCAATCGGGGGTGTCCTCAGTCAGGGGGAGATAGGAAAGGATCTACCGATATCGTATGTATCACGAGTTTTAACATCAGCCGAAAAAAATTACTCCACATTTGAAAAAGAACTTCTAGCAGTAGTCTGGTGCGTGAATTATTTTAGACCGTACCTCTATGGTAGAGAATTTACCGTAATATCCGATCAAAAGGCTCTATCATGGTTCCATAAGAATAAAAGTCCATGTGCGCGACTCATAAGATGGAAGACCCTCCTTGCTGAGTTTGAATGCACGATAAAATACAAGGAAGGGCGCGCCAATACGAATGCCGACGCCCTTTCCCGAAACCCGGTCGACGATACGGATCCAGCTCCGTTGGATCCCGAACTCGCGACAATACAGACATTAGAATTACTAGATACGACAGACGAGATCGACACCACAAACGAAGACATTTTCGAGCTGCCCCCAGTCACGACCGAGATGACGGGAGACCTATTTACCGTAGACGAAAATTTCTCGTTGGTGCATTGCGTAGCCGAGGACCTGCATATGGGAGCCGGCATCGCAGTGCAATTCCGGGAGAAATTTGGTAGACTTGACGAACTTAAAAACCAGGACGCCAAGGTAGGTGAAGTGGCTCAGCTTCAGGTGGGAAGGCGATTCGTCTATTATTTAATTACGAAAAAGCGTAGCAATGATAAGCCTACGCTCAAAAATTTAGAAAAAGCCCTGATTCAACTCAGGCGCACGTGTAAAAGAAACGCGGACTATCGTCTCGCGATGCCCAGGATAGGTTGTGGTCTTGACAAACTGTCCTGGAAGACCGTAATAAAATTAATCAACAAGGTGTTCAAGCAACCTTTCAAGATACACATATACGCTTTGCCTCCACCCAATGTTGAAACCACCGAGCCTCCCTCGACAGACAATCGGGAAAGTTCACCGCTAGGACAGTTCGGAAACGAGCCGCCCCAATACCAGAGCACGGGGTTAGACCCCATCACCGAAACAATAGAGCAGGTAAACGAGAGGGATACCAGCAAAATCTCCCTTCCGGAGGCATCGACAAGTTTAGAACGCAGGGACACGGCCCTTGACACAATAGGCCAGGACACCCCTGTAGGAAATCAGGCAAGCGAAACTGATGAAGATTCAGACTCGGGCTCTGAGCACGGTAACGAACACGAATACATCAACAGCGACTTAAGCGACTCTGACGAAATAATAGAACCAAGCTCACAGCCCTACGAGCTCGCCGCGGACCCTGAATTAAAGATCACTAGGAGTAAAGAGAATCTGTCAATTCATAAGGGGAACGTGGTATGTTTCGTCTCACAACAGGGTGAACCGTTAGATCGCGGAGCGCAGGATTTATTCAGCAAACTCAAGTTACCTAAGTTAGAAGATTTAACATTAGGAAGAGCTAGGCTAGTACAAAAGGACAATAGGAACATGATATATTTGCCAATTAAGGAATCAGCAAAGAGGCAATTAGACAGGGAAATATTCAAGGAAGCCCTGGCATCTTTGTTAGATGTAATCATGGAAGTAGAATTAACAGAGATAGCACTAGCTAGAACAGCATTCCTAGATAATATCTCGTGGAAAGAAATTTTAAACAGGATAAAAACCACACTCAGTGATTGTCCCTGTACGTTAACCATCTACGAAGATATAATCCAAACTCCGGCGGAGGAGCTTAGAGCCGGAATCATTCAGGAAAACCATGAATCTGCGATAGGGGGTCACAAGGGTGTCACTAAAACTTATCGTAGAATCAGACAAAATTACGCGTGGCCAAACATGAAACGCCAGGTGCAAGACTATATAGGCAGGTGTTGGCAGTGTGCCACGAGGAAGCTCACGCGAATAAAGCATAAGCAACCGATGGTAATCACAGATACTCCTGACGCCGCCTTTGAAAAAATCTCTATGGACATCGTGGGCCCTCTGCCCATGACAAAACGAGGAAACGGATACATATTGACTATCCAAGATCTCCTCACTAAATACTCTTTAGCGATCCCTTTGAAAGAAACTGACTCGGTGGCAATCGCTGACGGCCTGGTAAAGAATTTCATTTGCATTTACGGCGCACCTCGTCATATCCTCACGGATCAGGGCGCCAATCTAACTAGCTCATTAATGAAAGCAATCACCAAGCGATTCAGAATAACACAAAACAGGACCACGGCTTTCCACCCGCAGTCAAATGGGTCGATCGAAAGGTCACATCACGTCCTCGTCGAATATCTGAAGCAGTTCGTCACAGATAAGAACGATTGGGACGAGTGGCTGGAGTTAGCGATGTTTTCATACAATACTAGTATCCACGAAAGCACTCGGTTTTCGCCTTATGAACTAGTGTTCGGCCGAGAGGCAAGAGTGCCCTCGAGCTACGCAGCGATAGAGGCTGTGACAGACAGGACGTACGAAGGTTACTTGTTAGACTTGTGTAAAAATCTCCATGAAATACAAACTCTCGCGGCTGAAAATCTAACTCAGGCGAAGCACAAATATAAGTATTATTACGATAATAAAATCAAACTGTTACAACTAAAACCAGGAGATCTGGTGTTCCTCCTAAAGGAGCCCAGAAAAAACAAATTCGCTGACCATTACACTGGTCCGCACCAAGTAATAGAAATCCTTCCCAATAACAATGTAAAAATTCTTGTTGAAAATAGAACTAGGGTGGTCCACCTGGACAAACTGAAAAAGGCAAAGGCATAATCGCACCTATCCTTTATTATTCTGTCCACAGGAATCACTAGAAAGTAAGAACGCAATAAAATAATGAAGCTCCCAGCTAATGAGGAAGACGATCACCTAGAAGTAATAATCATAGAAAGACCACAAACACGACCATACCCGGTCACAAATATTAAGATCGCAATGTACAAAGTTACTATAACTCTATATTTCAAAGCCAATGAGGCCTTCAAAGCACTACTTAGGGAGATGATTAAAATAACAGATTTGGGTGAAGGCGACTACCGAACGTATTATAAAAGGATTCGAAGCCAAAGAGGCATAGTAGACCAGGTATTAGATGTGTTTTTCGACCGCCCGGACGAAACACACATATCAGTCCTATTTCACCCAGATCTAAATGAAGCTTATACGTATGTAGGTAAAGGCATGGACGGCGAAGTGTCCAAGTACACCGTCTCAGGCCCAATTGTCAACTATGTAGGCAGTCAGATGTTTAAAGACGCCATCTAATATTATACATCAGTAAACTTAAGGGTAGATGTCAGAATCTATAGGTGTTACAACATACGTTACAGGGACAATGCAAACCCCAGCCATGAGGTCTGTCCTCATACTCCTCACGGCCATTTATTGGTTGAAGGGGGCCCACGCATTAATCGGGTACGACTGTGGCGGAGCTGCCCTAAACGTTACCACAATAAACCTACTAGACATCGACCAATGCGACTTGGAACATGACAAGACGCAGAACGAACGAACATACATACAGCTGCTCCAACTCACGGAATATAAACAGGCGCAGGTCTTACAGTGCAAGGTGGAAATCGACAGAACAGTTTACCGATGCGGACAATTTTCACATAATTCAGTGACCGACGGAGGAAGAAAGGCTTACCTTCCCAGAATCTCACGGGAAGCATGTGAGACCCTACATCGCACAGGTACGCTAACCCTCGGGTCACAGACGCATCTAGTTGAGATCCCAACAAATGTAACGACGCTACGCGACGCCACCTTGGCCGGCAGCCTTACCTCTGACGGAACCTGCCAAGGACAGTATTATAACGACGGTTATGGACAGTGGGAAAGCGCTGTCGTTCAAGCGGTTATCAAGATTTCGGTATATTCGTACACGGCGAACGTCAAGATCTCCAACAACCAGATCCTACTAAAGAGTGGAACGACCTGCCCTTTTGGAGACGGGCAGTGCATCGACGATGAGGGTGGCCATACCTACTGGACAACAACGCCCCTCGACGAATGTAAATTTGACAAGTACGACGTACTTTACACGGGATACGCAGACCGAACGAACGCGACGGACTCTCCAACTGTTTACTCACTACAGACGGGTGATACCACTTTTGCGCTAATGGAAAGGTCCAGAGCCACCATTTGCGGCTATAAAATCATTAACACAGAGCACCCCCGTCTATTCATCTTTGAGACCAATCCGACGGAAGTTTTCAAACAACGATCGAGATTGGCAGTATCAAACATCGACATCTTTTCGTACATCAATTCAAAATTCATTTATGTAGAAAAACACATCAGGACGCAGACCACCAACCTATACAGGGACGTGATCGAACAGAAATGTAAATTAGAGCAGCAGGTGCTGAAAAACGCATTGAACCTCGCTGAGTTATCACCAGACAGTTTTGCCTTTAACCTTATGAAGGGCCCCGGCTATTTCGCAACAATAGCCGGTGAAGTAATATATATTATGAAATGCATCCCCGTAGAAGTAGAATTCCGCAAGACGGCAGAATGTTACAACGATCTTCCTGTGAACCATCAGAATGAGAGCATGTTCCTGCGACCCAAGTCGAGGATTCTCGTGAAGACTGGAACCAGGAGGAGCTGCAACGAGGTTGTACCACCGATGTTTAAGGTAGAAGAGACGTGGTACAAGTTCACGCCAAGGGCATCCGAAGCCAAGGTACCACAGAAACTTAAACCCTTGACAAACATGAATTGGAAATATAGTAACCCTGGACCCCTGGGATCAAGCGGAATTTACACTGAGGAGGAATTGCAAGAATTACGAGAACACATCATGTTTCCGGCAGAGAAACCCGCACTACTCGATACCATATCCAGAGGCGCCCGAGGCGAGACCATCGGAACAGGAACAATCAATATGTACAACCTGTTGGACGAAAAGACTCTAACACGGATAGCGGAATCGACGGCAAAAAGACTATTTACTGGATTCACCACCTTCGGGAGTGTTGTCGGAGGAATATGGGGGATCTGGGCCGTATGGGCACTGCTGAAATTCTTAATCGACACATGCATACACGGTTATACGCTCCACACAGCATATGGATGCAGTTACCACCTAGTAGCCTCACTGTGGGACTCAGTGACGCATCTACTAATGCACTTACGAGGACAAAAGACCGATCAACCAATGACGACTGACGCCCAGGAGCAGACGGAACCACTGAATAAAATAATTTACCACGTTCCGTCACAGTCAATCCACTTTCCAGAAAATTTGGACCTAAATTCTGACATAGAGTTAAAGAAGCTCGAGGAAAGAGCACAACAGAGAGCAAAAGATCTTAACTTGGTCTAATAACGCCGCTAAGATCTTTTACGGAAATAAAAACTTATTTCCTTCGAATAAGGAGGGGGGTGTGACGTCCCCGGAAGAACGTCTACCCTATACATATTTTTCCTATTACCATACTAAAACTGTTGCTCTCTTACCTCGAGTATGCTACTATAGAATAACATATACTTGTACTATACCTAAACTATAGGAATACACCATAATATACCATAAGCGAAGGGCAAGGCAACATGGCGTACCCGGCAGGAAGCACCAGGCGACAAGCCGTATTCACAGTCGTGCTAAGAGGCCGCCATCTTGGCTCGCTCTATTCACTGTACACATACATATGTATGCATACTCATAATTACCATACTCGTCTTATTACGAATGATAAAATAAACGAGATATAATAAATAATCGTATAAACTTACCCATAAACACAATATACTCATATTCATATTACATAAAAGGAGTACACGTCATCGACGCGCAAATGGGAAACCTTATCCCTTCATCCGAAATACGCCTTCAGCAGGCCTACGTGACATTCTGCACGTTCAGCGCTCGACCACGTGCACTTCTTAGAAGTAACCACTTTCACTATAATAAACAAATAACTATAAGCAGAGCGGCCAGCGGGTCTCGAACCACTTAAACAAAGGTTCATAGGCGAACCCAAGCATAAACACCCGCTGAGCGCTCATCGTAATAAAGATAAGATCTTGCATAGTTAAGATTGCACTAGACTAAACCTTCTTGAAACTCCGATACAATAAACAGACGGAAGCAATAAATCCGTCAAGCACCGAACACTTAAGCAGAAAACATCGACGTGGCGATCCGATACCCGAGGAGAAACTGAGCTAAACAATTCCAGCCCAGGCCGACGGACCGACGCCAACACAGAACAAAGGCCAAGGGTCGAGCGGGAAAAACCTGTCTACTCGACCGTCATAAAAGAGAGCGAAGCCAGACCCGCACTTAGCCAGGGACCGGTTTACAACAGGGCAATAAAACAAGACAACCCTCGCAGCATGACGTCAGGCCCACCACGTGCAAGCAGGCAGGCAGCGACAAGTCGGCGCCGGACCCCGAACACGTGCACGCAGGCAGGCAGCAACAGGTCGGACCTAACGGGACTCCGCCAACAAAGGGCCGCATTCCAAGGCTCTGACGTCACGCGCGCCTACGTGACACCGAGCGCGTCGAGGCAGGCCAGCGGCGCGCGCACCACCGCCCCGCGCATGCGCACCAGGACACCCGAGAGCTGAGACGGTCGACGCCGTTCACCCTGGACTTCACTTCTCATCCGCGCTTCAAGCTGACCAGTCGGGTTCTTGTAAATCTCTACGAGTTACACAGTTAACTTGCACGTTTAGAACCTGTACACATTCGCTAACAGCTTAGCGCTCTGTTTAACGTTAACTCTTAGTATACGCGTCTAATATATCAAATATTGTAACCATTTTAACTTCTCATCCGCGCTTCAAGCAGACCAGTCGAGTTCTTATAAATCTCTACGAGTTACACAGTTAGCTTGCACGTCTAGAACTCAGACACATTCGCTATAGCTTAAGCGCTCTGTTTGAACGTAAACTCTTAACATACGCGACTAGAATATTAAAACATTGTACCTTTTTTCGAATTTATTGTAACAATATACTAAACACAAAGATTTATTTCACCGAGTTCTCATTTCTTGAACCTGAAACTAGAGTCAGTGATATTCCAAGGTAATTCCCTTTACCCACATTTAACTCTGGTTGTTAGCGGAGACGCTGACTTAATTAAGCTTGAAAAACTAGCTTTTCCAAGTTAATTAATTCCTATACCCCTTTTCTCCATTCGGTAGATGTCAAAGTCGAATAAGCGCCAAAGCCGTAAGAGTAGACATCGCGCAGGCCGTCGACTTCGAGCCAAAAAGCAGGCTGCATTAGCTAGAATCAACCGCATTCGTAATCCATCAGAGATCCTTCCGATCTTTACGCGATCCAGCAGCAACGAAGAATCGGGCACCTTCTCTTCGAGCACCTCCGAGCAACCTAGGGTTGACCAGCCGTTCTCATCTCACGGGGTAGAACGGGAAGTAATTCAGACGATTACACGAGTCAGCGAGGGACTATTATACGAGCAGGTAGACATCAGGAGGAAGCTGTTCCCGGTACCGTGCGTATACGACTGGGTGGAAGAACCGGAAGTCATCGATTTGGATTCCGAGCCAGAAGTCATCTTCCTTGATTAAGGTAAGACGCTCATTACGTTACCCTTTTATTCACACCTTTTGACGAATCTAATCCATAGCGGGGGCCCGGGTCCCTCAAATAAAACAGGGCTCCGTTATTGCAGTGTCGCTCCGCGTACGTCAACATTAGGAATTGTTTTTTTTTGTTGATTAGTGCGTCTGGGACGTCACACTACTGCCACTGATCGACTTGGGGACGACGCGCATTGCCTTCTGCTCGACTGTGACTGTGCCTTACACGCGTCCACACGGCCTCAGACCGACTGCCGGACGCCCTCCAACGCCTCCTGCTCCTCTCCAACGATGCTTGCGTCAAGTCAACACAGCCGTGGATCGACGCTGGGACGACGCGCATTGCCTTTTGCTCGACTGTCACCGTGCCCCACACACGTCCCCAGGGCCGCAGATCGACTGCGGGACGCCCCCCAGCGCCTCCTGCTCCACTCTAAAGATGCTCACGTCGAGTCTGTGACGTCCCCGGAAGAACGTCTACCCTATACATATTTTTCCTATTACCATACTAAAACTGTTGCTCTCTTACCTCGAGTATGCTACTATAGAATAACATATACTTGTACTATACCTAAACTATAGGAATACACCATAATATACCATAAGCGAAGGGCAAGGCAACATGGCGTACCCGGCAGGAAGCACCAGGCGACAAGCCGTATTCACAGTCGTGCTAAGAGGCCGCCATCTTGGCTCGCTCTATTCACTGTACACATACATATGTATGCATACTCATAATTACCATACTCGTCTTATTACGAATGATAAAATAAACGAGATATAATAAATAATCGTATAAACTTACCCATAAATACAATATACTCATATTCATATTACATAAAAGGAGTACACGTCATCGACGCGCAAATGGGAAACCTTATCCCTTCATCCGAAATACGCCTTCAGCAGGCCTACGTGACATTCTGCACGTTCAGCGCTCGACCACGTGCACTTCTTAGAAGTAACCACTTTCACTATAATAAACAAATAACTATAAGCAGAGCGGCCAGCGGGTCTCGAACCACTTAAACAAAGGTTCATAGGCGAACCCAAGCATAAACACCCGCTGAGCGCTCATCGTAATAAAGATAAGATCTTGCATAGTTAAGATTGCACTAGACTAAACCTTCTTGAAACTCCGATACAATAAACAGACGGAAGCAATAAATCCGTCAAGCACCGAACACTTAAGCAGAAAACATCGACGTGGCGATCCGATACCCGAGGAGAAACTGAGCTAAACAATTCCAGCCCAGGCCGACGGACCGACGCCAACACAGAACAAAGGCCAAGGGTCGAGCGGGAAAAACCTGTCTACTCGACCGTCATAAAAGAGAGCGAAGCCAGACCCGCACTTAGCCAGGGACCGGTTTACAACAGGGCAATAAAACAAGACAACCCTCGCAGCATGACGTCAGGCCCACCACGTGCAAGCAGGCAGGCAGCGACAAGTCGGCGCCGGACCCCGAACACGTGCACGCAGGCAGGCAGCAACAGGTCGGACCTAACGGGACTCCGCCAACAAAGGGCCGCATTCCAAGGCTCTGACGTCACGCGCGCCTACGTGACACCGAGCGCGTCGAGGCAGGCCAGCGGCGCGCGCACCACCGCCCCGCGCATGCGCACCAGGACACCCGAGAGCTGAGACGGTCGACGCCGTTCACCCTGGACTTCACTTCTCATCCGCGCTTCAAGCTGACCAGTCGGGTTCTTGTAAATCTCTACGAGTTACACAGTTAACTTGCACGTTTAGAACCTGTACACATTCGCTAACAGCTTAGCGCTCTGTTTAACGTTAACTCTTAGTATACGCGTCTAATATATCAAATATTGTAACCATTTTAACTTCTCATCCGCGCTTCAAGCTGACCAGTCGGGTTCTTGTAAATCTCTACGAGTTACACAGTTAACTTGCACGTTTAGAACCTGTACACATTCGCTAACAGCTTAGCGCTCTGTTTAACGTTAACTCTTAGTATACGCGTCTAATATATCAAATATTGTAACCATTTTAACTTCTCATCCGCGCTTCAAGCAGACCAGTCGAGTTCTTATAAATCTCTACGAGTTACACAGTTAGCTTGCACGTCTAGAACTCAGACACATTCGCTATAGCTTAAGCGCTCTGTTTGAACGTAAACTCTTAACATACGCGACTAGAATATTAAAACATTGTACCTTTTTTCGAATTTATTGTAACAATATACTAAACACAAAGATTTATTTCACCGAGTTCTCATTTCTTGAACCTGAAACTAGAGTCAGTGATATTCCAAGGTAATTCCCTTTACCCACATTTAACTCTGGTTGTTAGCGGAGACGCTGACTTAATTAAGCTTGAAAAACTAGCTTTTCCAAGTTAATTAATTCCTATACCCCTTTTCTCCATTCGGTAGATGTCAAAGTCGAATAAGCGCCAAAGCCGTAAGAGTAGACATCGCGCAGGCCGTCGACTTCGAGCCAAAAAGCAGGCTGCATTAGCTAGAATCAACCGCATTCGTAATCCATCAGAGATCCTTCCGATCTTTACGCGATCCAGCAGCAACGAAGAATCGGGCACCTTCTCTTCGAGCACCTCCGAGCAACCTAGGGTTGACCAGCCGTTCTCATCTCACGGGGTAGAACGGGAAGTAATTCAGACGATTACACGAGTCAGCGAGGGACTATTATACGAGCAGGTAGACATCAGGAGGAAGCTGTTCCCGGTACCGTGCGTATACGACTGGGTGGAAGAACCGGAAGTCATCGATTTGGATTCCGAGCCAGAAGTCATCTTCCTTGATTAAGGTAAGACGCTCATTACGTTACCCTTTTATTCACACCTTTTGACGAATCTAATCCATAGCGGGGGCCCGGGTCCCTCAAATAAAACAGGGCTCCGTTATTGCAGTGTCGCTCCGCGTACGTCAACATTAGGAATTGTTTTTTTTTGTTGATTAGTGCGTCTGGGACGTCACAGGTAATAAAATTTATGGTGGCAGCGGTGGGATTCGTTTAAAATTGATTATTGTAAAACCGAATTCAAGTAAATTAATCGGTAGAGTGATTAAAGACAAGATCCGCGAAAGTAGCAAAGACAGTGAACCGAACTTCGCAACACACGCGTAACGGGAGTAGCAAATAAACTCACCTCAGCCGCAAAGAACGCGATCGGGACGAACGCACAAACTACGGACGGACTTGTGAAATAAAGCTCGACAATAGCAGTAAAAGCGAATCACACGGGGACTCCACACGCTTGAGACTTATTTTCGTCAGTAAAATCCTTTCCTTATTAAAATTACAACTAGATTTCCACGCGAAATTAATATGCCGATCGAAACTAGAATGGGTAGTAAGAAGGAAAGCGGTGCGTCAGCAGACGATAGCCTACAGCTCAAGTATACGGAAACCGATGTAGAATTTATAAAACAGGAGGTATCCAATAAAGAAAAGAGGCTCCAGAAGGAAAGAGAAGCGTTAGAAATACGTCAAACAGAAATAGATAAGAAGTCACAACATCTTAGCGAACAATTTAAGCAGCAAGAAGCTGAATTAGAGAAAAAACAGCGCGCGATTGAATCGAGTAAAGACGCGGGGTTATCCGAAGAAGTTCAAAGGAAACTTGCCAGGCTCGCCGAGCTCGAAGCGAAAGAAATCGCGAACGCGAAGGAACAAACGCAGCGGCATAACCCGTCAGTGGGCCCCGCACAAGACGTACAACAGCCTACCCAGCCAACAGAAAGCGCGGTAGAAGAAAGCAAATATTCTAAAAAACCTGCACAGCTCTCAGCGAGCGTGACAGACGTTAAAATTAGGGACTTTAACGAAGCGCCGGGCCGTTCAAAAATGGATGAACCGCGGTTAGGTCTCGTAGAGGACACACAGCTGTCCGAACTCCTTCGAAAAAAGGCAGAGATAGACCGAGAGGTACAACTTCTCGTAATGCAAAATTCGCGCAGCACAGATAGGGCAGTTACCCACAACATAGAATTAGCCGCAGACGCAATTTTTAGGGAACCAGGTCCAGCGTGCATGCGTAGTAAAGACGAATTGAGGTTAGAAAAGGAAATTCTGCACTTCAAGAAAAAGGCAGAACGGAAAAAGGGTGACTTAAAAAGATCCGTGGCACCCCAAAAACCTAACCCTGTGGACAGTTACCGCCCTGATCCACTTAGCAGAGGAGCAATCAGTAAAAATGCTCCTAACCTAGAGAGCGATCACATCTCAATAAAGTCAGTGGTTTCCGTCCCGACTGACGACGAGGAATTAAATTTAGAAGCCGAAGCGTTAGCTAGAGAAGCGCTAATCAGGCGCATTCAAAGAGAAAATCGCGAGAAACTCAAAATTCTACGCGGAGGAAATGTAGGCCCGGACCTGGGACCTCAAGAGCTGGGGGATCCAGGCGCACCGGAAGAACTGGTCCTCGACAAGGACCTGGAGATGCAATTGCGCGAACAAGAAATTTGGGAACGCGAAATAAACTTACAGGAACAAGAGGTAGCATATCAAGCCGCGTTAGCAGATCCGTATAGGGAGAGAAGGAGGAAGTTAGCCGAGCGCGAGGAACAACTAAAGAAAAGGGAACAAGCCTTGAGAGATAGAATGTCGGGAATTACTCACCCTCAAAGTATTAATACCATACAGGCATTTGCTCCTCCTACTCTGCCCTTGGCGGAGCAATCAATATCGGTCAAGGATGCGTTAGCTGTGGTCCCAAAGTTCGATGGGAAAAACATCACAGTGATGCAGTTTAATCGAGCATGCAAAAGGGCCCTCGAGATGGTAACGCCCAGCTTAGAAGGGTACCTGACGCGTTTAATCAGAAGTAAGCTTGCCGATCGGGCATACGCCGTAATCGAAGACGAGAGCTTTGCTACCCTGCAAGGACTCTTGGACAAATTAACGGAAGTGTTCGCACCAATAAGATCCGCGAATCATTACCGTGGAGAGTTAGGCCAACTATATAAATACGCCGACGAACACGTCTTAGATTATATAGGAAGGACCCGCGATATAAAGACGGGATTAATCGAAGCAGAACGAAGGAAAAACCGCGAACTAACTAAACCAGAAATAATCAGGCTGGACGAGGAAGTCTGCGAGGCGTTCATAGGTGGATTGCCAAGCGACTGCCGGAATGCGGTACTGATTAAAGGCTATTCCAATCTAAAGACAGCTTACGAAAGGGCTATTGACGCCAGTAAAGCACTGGAATTAGATAGAGATAGGGCTAGACACCGCGGCGCGAGCAGAATAGAAAATAACAACGCGGAGTCATGTAAGCATTGTGGCCGTGATAATCATCTAACCGACCAGTGTAGAGCGATCAGGAGACCCGCAGCAAACAGACCCGTAGAGAACCGCGAGTCATGCACGCTGTGCGGTAGGTCAACGCACACCACAGCAAATTGCTACAGAAACAAACCACAGTCGAGTCAGCAATCGACAGGACGTAGCGCGAACGCAGTAGAATGCAGCTATTGTAAGAATATAGGTCACTCCTACAACGAGTGTCGCAAGCGTAGATACCACGAGACAATCAACCGTAATAACTCGGGAAACGGAGCAGGGCCCTCGGGGAACGTAAGCAACCCCCGAGTGACAAGGGCCAATGCTTTGGAGACAGAAGAGGCGGCAACAAGTCCGTCTGCCTCTATCTAAAAGGAAAAATTCCAACGGTAAACTTAAACTCAAGGGACGTAAAAACAGCAGTAAATTTTATGATAGACACGGGAGCGGAGGCCAACATCGTAAAGGCCTCCAACATAAAAGACTTTCGCAGGGTAAACCCTCGGAAGCGTATCACGATAATAGGTATAGGAGACGTCCCGCACTATAGCTTGGGAGCCACGGAGTTAGAAATGTTCGGTTATAAAACAGATTTTCATGTAGTAGAAAACACCTTCCCTATCAAAAGCGATGGTATCCTAGGGTCGGCTTTTCTCACACAGTTCGAAGCAAATGTCAATTACGCGGATCAGTGTCTTGAGGTGTTAAATGAATCGGTTTATTTTAATGACCGAGAGACCGTCCTCGTACCCAAGCGAACAAACGTAGCTTTCCCGATAAAAATCAGCGAAAACAGTATCAAGGAGGGATACGTACCCCTTCTCGATAGCTGCGAAGGAGTTTATATAGGAAATGCTATCGTTAGGGATAACGGAGGCAGGGCAACCATCCGCGCGGTAAATACAACAGAAGAGGACAAATTTATACCAGTCCCCACCGTAGAATTACTAGATACGAGCGAAGCCATACCACTAGGAAAAACCGAACGTGTTACGATAAATAAATGTTCCATAGCAGACGTCACTAACTCCGACGAGAACCTATTTAGACGCTCCGAAACTATCACGAAATTGCTAAGGTTAGATCATCTAAATGTTGAGGAAAAAGAAAGCGTGGCTAGGATAGTTCAGGAAAACGCAGATGTCTTCCATCTGCCAGACGATAAACTCAGATGCACAAGCGTCATGAAGCATAGAATAACTACAACAGACGATTTGCCGGTGCACACGAAGCAATATAGATTCCCGCCAGTCCACAAGGACGAAATAACTAGGCAAGTGACCGAGATGGAAGAAAACGGTGTCATTAAACCATCCGTGTCACCCTATAGTTCACCATTATGGATCGTGCCAAAAAAGGCCGATTCAAAGGGAAATAAAAGATGGCGAATCGTGATAGATTATCGTAAACTAAACGAAAAAACGATAGGTGACGCTTACCCATTACCTAATATAACAGAAATCCTTGACCAGCTAGGGAATGCCCGTTATTTCTCGGTATTCGACTTAGCGTCGGGCTTTCACCAAATACAAATGGACGAGAGGGACGCTCTTAAAACCGCCTTCTCGACACCGCACGGGCATTATGAATTCACGCGAATGCCATTCGGGCTAAAGAATGCGCCAGCTACTTTCCAGAGACTAATGGACCAAGTGTTGTTAGGATCACAGGGTATAGAGCTGTTCGTATACCTGGATGACATAGTAATATACGCGTCTACATTGGAAGAACATGAGCGCAAGGTCACTCGTTTAATGAGCAAATTACGAAAAGCGAATTTAGCCTTACAACCAGACAAGTGTGAGTTCCTCAGGCACGAAGTAACCTATTTAGGTCACGTGATCAGCGATTCAGGTGTAGAACCGGACCCCAAGAAAATAGAGTCCGTGAAAAAATTTCCAACTCCCAAAAACGCGAAAAACATCAAACAGTTTTTAGGGCTAGCTGGATATTACAGGCGATTTATACCGGGTTTCTCAAAAATCGCGAAACCACTTACAAACCTTCTTAAAAAAGGGGAAAGCTTCGAGTGGAAAGAACAACACCAGTCAGCTTTCGAGTTTTTACGCGACAGATTATGTGAGAAACCAATCCTGCAGTACCCAGATTTTGAACGACCCTTCCTGGTCACGACTGACGCGTCCGGTTACGCAATCGGGGGTGTCCTCAGTCAGGGGGAGATAGGAAAGGATCTACCGATATCGTATGTATCACGAGTTTTAACATCAGCCGAAAAAAATTACTCCACATTTGAAAAAGAACTTCTAGCAGTAGTCTGGTGCGTGAATTATTTTAGACCGTACCTCTATGGTAGAGAATTTACCGTAATATCCGATCAAAAGGCTCTATCATGGTTCCATAAGAATAAAAGTCCATGTGCGCGACTCATAAGATGGAAGACCCTCCTTGCTGAGTTTGAATGCACGATAAAATACAAGGAAGGGCGCGCCAATACGAATGCCGACGCCCTTTCCCGAAACCCGGTCGACGATACGGATCCAGCTCCGTTGGATCCCGAACTCGCGACAATACAGACATTAGAATTACTAGATACGACAGACGAGATCGACACCACAAACGAAGACATTTTCGAGCTGCCCCCAGTCACGACCGAGATGACGGGAGACCTATTTACCGTAGACGAAAATTTCTCGTTGGTGCATTGCGTAGCCGAGGACCTGCATATGGGAGCCGGCATCGCAGTGCAATTCCGGGAGAAATTTGGTAGACTTGACGAACTTAAAAACCAGGACGCCAAGGTAGGTGAAGTGGCTCAGCTTCAGGTGGGAAGGCGATTCGTCTATTATTTAATTACGAAAAAGCGTAGCAATGATAAGCCTACGCTCAAAAATTTAGAAAAAGCCCTGATTCAACTCAGGCGCACGTGTAAAAGAAACGCGGACTATCGTCTCGCGATGCCCAGGATAGGTTGTGGTCTTGACAAACTGTCCTGGAAGACCGTAATAAAATTAATCAACAAGGTGTTCAAGCAACCTTTCAAGATACACATATACGCTTTGCCTCCACCCAATGTTGAAACCACCGAGCCTCCCTCGACAGACAATCGGGAAAGTTCACCGCTAGGACAGTTCGGAAACGAGCCGCCCCAATACCAGAGCACGGGGTTAGACCCCATCACCGAAACAATAGAGCAGGTAAACGAGAGGGATACCAGCAAAATCTCCCTTCCGGAGGCATCGACAAGTTTAGAACGCAGGGACACGGCCCTTGACACAATAGGCCAGGACACCCCTGTAGGAAATCAGGCAAGCGAAACTGATGAAGATTCAGACTCGGGCTCTGAGCACGGTAACGAACACGAATACATCAACAGCGACTTAAGCGACTCTGACGAAATAATAGAACCAAGCTCACAGCCCTACGAGCTCGCCGCGGACCCTGAATTAAAGATCACTAGGAGTAAAGAGAATCTGTCAATTCATAAGGGGAACGTGGTATGTTTCGTCTCACAACAGGGTGAACCGTTAGATCGCGGAGCGCAGGATTTATTCAGCAAACTCAAGTTACCTAAGTTAGAAGATTTAACATTAGGAAGAGCTAGGCTAGTACAAAAGGACAATAGGAGCATTATATACTTGCCAATCAAGGAATCGGCAAAAAGGCACTTAGACAGGGAAATATTCAAGGAAGCCCTGGCATCTTTGTTAGATGTAATCATGGAAGTAGAATTAACAGAGATAGCACTAGCTAGAACAGCATTCCTAGATAATATCTCGTGGAAAGAAATCTTGAATAGGGTGAAAATCACACTCAGTGATTGCCCTTGTACGTTAACCATCTACGAAGATATAATCCAAACCCCGGCGGAGGAGCTTAGAGCCGGAATTATTCAAGAAAATCATGAATCTGCGCTAGGAGGTCACAAGGGTGTGACCAAAACTTACCGTAGAATCAGACAGAAATATGCTTGGCCCAACATGAAACGCCAGGTACAAGATTATATAGGCAGGTGTTGGCAGTGCGCCACTAGAAAGCTCACGCGAATAAAGCATAAGCAACCAATGGTAATAACAGACACTCCCGACGCTGCCTTTGAAAAAATCTCAATGGACATTGTGGGCCCTCTGCCCATTACAAAACGGGGAAATGGTCATATATTAACTATCCAAGACCTCCTCACTAAGTACTCCCTAGCGATCCCTTTGAAAGAAACTGACTCGGTGGCAATCGCTGACGGCCTGGTAAAGAACTTCATTTGTATTTACGGCGCACCCCGTCATATCCTCACGGATCAGGGCGCCAATTTAACTAGTTCACTGATGAAGGCAATCACGAAGCGGTTTAGAATAGTGCAAAACAGGACCACGGCCTTCCACCCGCAGTCAAATGGATCAATCGAAAGGTCACACCACGTCCTCATCGAATATCTAAAACAGTTCGTTACAGATAAGAACGATTGGGACGAGTGGCTGGAGTTAGCAATGTTTTCATACAATACTAGTACTCACGAAAGCACTCGGTTTTCGCCTTACGAACTAGTATTCGGCCGAGAGGCAAGAGTGCCCTCGAGCTACGCAGCGATAGAGGCTGTGACAGACAGGACGTACGAAGGTTACTTGTTAGACTTGTGTAAAAATCTCCATGAAATACAAACTCTCGCGGCTGAAAATCTAACTCAGGCGAAGCACAAATATAAGTATTATTACGATAATAAAATCAAACTGTTACAACTAAAACCAGGAGATCTGGTGTTCCTCCTAAAGGAGCCCAGAAAAAACAAATTCGCTGACCATTACACTGGTCCGCACCAAGTAATAGAAATCCTTCCCAATAACAATGTAAAAATTCTTGTTGAAAATAGAACTAGGGTGGTCCACCTGGACAAACTGAAAAAGGCAAAGGCATAATCGCACCTATCCTTTATTATTCTGTCCACAGGAATCACTAGAAAGTAAGAACGCAATAAAATAATGAAGCTCCCAGCTAATGAGGAAGACGATCACCTAGAAGTAATAATCATAGAAAGACCACAAACACGACCATACCCGGTCACAAATATTAAGATCGCAATGTACAAAGTTACTATAACTCTATATTTCAAAGCCAATGAGGCCTTCAAAGCACTACTTAGGGAGATGATTAAAATAACAGATTTGGGTGAAGGCGACTACCGAACGTATTATAAAAGGATTCGAAGCCAAAGAGGCATAGTAGACCAGGTATTAGATGTGTTTTTCGACCGCCCGGACGAAACACACATATCAGTCCTATTTCACCCAGATCTAAATGAAGCTTATACGTATGTAGGTAAAGGCATGGACGGCGAAGTGTCCAAGTACACCGTCTCAGGCCCAATTGTCAACTATGTAGGCAGTCAGATGTTTAAAGACGCCATCTAATATTATACATCAGTAAACTTAAGGGTAGATGTCAGAATCTATAGGTGTTACAACATACGTTACAGGGACAATGCAAACCCCAGCCATGAGGTCTGTCCTCATACTCCTCACGGCCATTTATTGGTTGAAGGGGGCCCACGCATTAATCGGGTACGACTGTGGCGGAGCTGCCCTAAACGTTACCACAATAAACCTACTAGACATCGACCAATGCGACTTGGAACATGACAAGACGCAGAACGAACGAACATACATACAGCTGCTCCAACTCACGGAATATAAACAGGCGCAGGTCTTACAGTGCAAGGTGGAAATCGACAGAACAGTTTACCGATGCGGACAATTTTCACATAATTCAGTGACCGACGGAGGAAGAAAGGCTTACCTTCCCAGAATCTCACGGGAAGCATGTGAGACCCTACATCGCACAGGTACGCTAACCCTCGGGTCACAGACGCATCTAGTTGAGATCCCAACAAATGTAACGACGCTACGCGACGCCACCTTGGCCGGCAGCCTTACCTCTGACGGAACCTGCCAAGGACAGTATTATAACGACGGTTATGGACAGTGGGAAAGCGCTGTCGTTCAAGCGGTTATCAAGATTTCGGTATATTCGTACACGGCGAACGTCAAGATCTCCAACAACCAGATCCTACTAAAGAGTGGAACGACCTGCCCTTTTGGAGACGGGCAGTGCATCGACGATGAGGGTGGCCATGTGACGTCCCAGACGCACTAATCAACAAAAAAAAACAATTCCTAATGTTGACGTACGCGGAGCGACACTGCAATAACGGAGCCCTGTTTTATTTGAGGGACCCGGGCCCCCGCTATGGATTAGATTCGTCAAAAGGTGTGAATAAAAGGGTAACGTAATGAGCGTCTTACCTTAATCAAGGAAGATGACTTCTGGCTCGGAATCCAAATCGATGACTTCCGGTTCTTCCACCCAGTCGTATACGCACGGTACCGGGAACAGCTTCCTCCTGATGTCTACCTGCTCGTATAATAGTCCCTCGCTGACTCGTGTAATCGTCTGAATTACTTCCCGTTCTACCCCGTGAGATGAGAACGGCTGGTCAACCCTAGGTTGCTCGGAGGTGCTCGAAGAGAAGGTGCCCGATTCTTCGTTGCTGCTGGATCGCGTAAAGATCGGAAGGATCTCTGATGGATTACGAATGCGGTTGATTCTAGCTAATGCAGCCTGCTTTTTGGCTCGAAGTCGATGGCCTGCGCGATGTCTACTCTTACGGCTTTGGCGCTTATTCGACTTTGACATCTACCGAATGGAGAAAAGGGGTATAGGAATTAATTAACTTGGAAAAGCTAGTTTTTCAAGCTTAATTAAGTCAGCGTCTCCGCTAACAACCAGAGTTAAATGTGGGTAAAGGGAATTACCTTGGAATATCACTGACTCTAGTTTCAGGTTCAAGAAATGAGAACTCGGTGAAATAAATCTTTGTGTTTAGTATATTGTTACAATAAATTCGAAAAAAGGTACAATGTTTTAATATTCTAGTCGCGTATGTTAAGAGTTTACGTTCAAACAGAGCGCTTAAGCTATAGCGAATGTGTCTGAGTTCTAGACGTGCAAGCTAACTGTGTAACTCGTAGAGATTTATAAGAACTCGACTGGTCTGCTTGAAGCGCGGATGAGAAGTGAAGTCCAGGGTGAACGGCGTCGACCGTCTCAGCTCTCGGGTGTCCTGGTGCGCATGCGCGGGGCGGTGGTGCGCGCGCCGCTGGCCTGCCTCGACGCGCTCGGTGTCACGTAGGCGCGCGTGACGTCAGAGCCTTGGAATGCGGCCCTTTGTTGGCGGAGTCCCGTTAGGTCCGACCTGTTGCTGCCTGCCTGCGTGCACGTGTTCGGGGTCCGGCGCCGACTTGTCGCTGCCTGCCTGCTTGCACGTGGTGGGCCTGACGTCATGCTGCGAGGGTTGTCTTGTTTTATTGCCCTGTTGTAAACCGGTCCCTGGCTAAGTGCGGGTCTGGCTTCGCTCTCTTTTATGACGGTCGAGTAGACAGGTTTTTCCCGCTCGACCCTTGGCCTTTGTTCTGTGTTGGCGTCGGTCCGTCGGCCTGGGCTGGAATTGTTTAGCTCAGTTTCTCCTCGGGTATCGGATCGCCACGTCGATGTTTTCTGCTTAAGTGTTCGGTGCTTGACGGATTTATTGCTTCCGTCTGTTTATTGTATCGGAGTTTCAAGAAGGTTTAGTCTAGTGCAATCTTAACTATGCAAGATCTTATCTTTATTACGATGAGCGCTCAGCGGGTGTTTATGCTTGGGTTCGCCTATGAACCTTTGTTTAAGTGGTTCGAGACCCGCTGGCCGCTCTGCTTATAGTTATTTGTTTATTATAGTGAAAGTGGTTACTTCTAAGAAGTGCACGTGGTCGAGCGCTGAACGTGCAGAATGTCACGTAGGCCTGCTGAAGGCGTATTTCGGATGAAGGGATAAGGTTTCCCATTTGCGCGTCGATGACGTGTACTCCTTTTATGTAATATGAATATGAGTATATTGTATTTATGGGTAAGTTTATACGATTATTTATTATATCTCGTTTATTTTATCATTCGTAATAAGACGAGTATGGTAATTATGAGTATGCATACATATGTATGTGTACAGTGAATAGAGCGAGCCAAGATGGCGGCCTCTTAGCACGACTGTGAATACGGCTTGTCGCCTGGTGCTTCCTGCCGGGTACGCCATGTTGCCTTGCCCTTTGCTTATGGTATATTATGGTGTATTCCTATAGTTTAGGTATAGTACAAGTATATGTTATTCTATAGTAGCATACTCGAGGTAAGAGAGCAACAGTTTTAGTATGGTAATAGGAAAAATATGTATAGGGTAGACGTTCTTCCGGGGACGTCACACCCCCCTCCTTATTCGAAGGAAATAAGTTTTTATTTCCGTAAAAGATCTTAGCGGCGTTATTAGACCAAGTTAAGATCTTTTGCTCTCTGTTGTGCTCTTTCCTCGAGCTTCTTTAACTCTATGTCAGAATTTAGGTCCAAATTTTCTGGAAAGTGGATTGACTGTGACGGAACGTGGTAAATTATTTTATTCAGTGGTTCCGTCTGCTCCTGGGCGTCAGTCGTCATTGGTTGATCGGTCTTTTGTCCTCGTAAGTGCATTAGTAGATGCGTCACTGAGTCCCACAGTGAGGCTACTAGGTGGTAACTGCATCCATATGCTGTGTGGAGCGTATAACCGTGTATGCATGTGTCGATTAAGAATTTCAGCAGTGCCCATACGGCCCAGATCCCCCATATTCCTCCGACAACACTCCCGAAGGTGGTGAATCCAGTAAATAGTCTTTTTGCCGTCGATTCCGCTATCCGTGTTAGAGTCTTTTCGTCCAACAGGTTGTACATATTGATTGTTCCTGTTCCGATGGTCTCGCCTCGGGCGCCTCTGGATATGGTATCGAGTAGTGCGGGTTTCTCTGCCGGAAACATGATGTGTTCTCGTAATTCTTGCAATTCCTCCTCAGTGTAAATTCCGCTTGATCCCAGGGGTCCAGGGTTACTATATTTCCAATTCATGTTTGTCAAGGGTTTAAGTTTCTGTGGTACCTTGGCTTCGGATGCCCTTGGCGTGAACTTGTACCACGTCTCTTCTACCTTAAACATCGGTGGTACAACCTCGTTGCAGCTCCTCCTGGTTCCAGTCTTCACGAGAATCCTCGACTTGGGTCGCAGGAACATGCTCTCATTCTGATGGTTCACAGGAAGATCGTTGTAACATTCTGCCGTCTTGCGGAATTCTACTTCTACGGGGATGCATTTCATAATATATATTACTTCACCGGCTATTGTTGCGAAATAGCCGGGGCCCTTCATAAGGTTAAAGGCAAAACTGTCTGGTGATAACTCAGCGAGGTTCAATGCGTTTTTCAGCACCTGCTGCTCTAATTTACATTTCTGTTCGATCACGTCCCTGTATAGGTTGGTGGTCTGCGTCCTGATGTGTTTTTCTACATAAATGAATTTTGAATTGATGTACGAAAAGATGTCGATGTTTGATACTGCCAATCTCGATCGTTGTTTGAAAACTTCCGTCGGATTGGTCTCAAAGATGAATAGACGGGGGTGCTCTGTGTTAATGATTTTATAGCCGCAAATGGTGGCTCTGGACCTTTCCATTAGCGCAAAAGTGGTATCACCCGTCTGTAGTGAGTAAACAGTTGGAGAGTCCGTCGCGTTCGTTCGGTCTGCGTATCCCGTGTAAAGTACGTCGTACTTGTCAAATTTACATTCGTCGAGGGGCGTTGTTGTCCAGTAGGTATGGCCACCCTCATCGTCGATGCACTGCCCGTCTCCAAAAGGGCAGGTCGTTCCACTCTTTAGTAGGATCTGGTTGTTGGAGATCTTGACGTTCGCCGTGTACGAATATACCGAAATCTTGATAACCGCTTGAACGACAGCGCTTTCCCACTGTCCATAACCGTCGTTATAATACTGTCCTTGGCAGGTTCCGTCAGAGGTAAGGCTGCCGGCCAAGGTGGCGTCGCGTAGCGTCGTTACATTTGTTGGGATCTCAACTAGATGCGTCTGTGACCCGAGGGTTAGCGTACCTGTGCGATGTAGGGTCTCACATGCTTCCCGTGAGATTCTGGGAAGGTAAGCCTTTCTTCCTCCGTCGGTCACTGAATTATGTGAAAATTGTCCGCATCGGTAAACTGTTCTGTCGATTTCCACCTTGCACTGTAAGACCTGCGCCTGTTTATATTCCGTGAGTTGGAGCAGCTGTATGTATGTTCGTTCGTTCTGCGTCTTGTCATGTTCCAAGTCGCATTGGTCGATGTCTAGTAGGTTTATTGTGGTAACGTTTAGGGCAGCTCCGCCACAGTCGTACCCGATTAATGCGTGGGCCCCCTTCAACCAATAAATGGCCGTGAGGAGTATGAGGACAGACCTCATGGCTGGGGTTTGCATTGTCCCTGTAACGTATGTTGTAACACCTATAGATTCTGACATCTACCCTTAAGTTTACTGATGTATAATATTAGATGGCGTCTTTAAACATCTGACTGCCTACATAGTTGACAATTGGGCCTGAGACGGTGTACTTGGACACTTCGCCGTCCATGCCTTTACCTACATACGTATAAGCTTCATTTAGATCTGGGTGAAATAGGACTGATATGTGTGTTTCGTCCGGGCGGTCGAAAAACACATCTAATACCTGGTCTACTATGCCTCTTTGGCTTCGAATCCTTTTATAATACGTTCGGTAGTCGCCTTCACCCAAATCTGTTATTTTAATCATCTCCCTAAGTAGTGCTTTGAAGGCCTCATTGGCTTTGAAATATAGAGTTATAGTAACTTTGTACATTGCGATCTTAATATTTGTGACCGGGTATGGTCGTGTTTGTGGTCTTTCTATGATTATTACTTCTAGGTGATCGTCTTCCTCATTAGCTGGGAGCTTCATTATTTTATTGCGTTCTTACTTTCTAGTGATTCCTGTGGACAGAATAATAAAGGATAGGTGCGATTATGCCTTTGCCTTTTTCAGTTTGTCCAGGTGGACCACCCTAGTTCTATTTTCAACAAGAATTTTTACATTGTTATTGGGAAGGATTTCTATTACTTGGTGCGGACCAGTGTAATGGTCAGCGAATTTGTTTTTTCTGGGCTCCTTTAGGAGGAACACCAGATCTCCTGGTTTTAGTTGTAACAGTTTGATTTTATTATCGTAATAATACTTATATTTGTGCTTCGCCTGAGTTAGATTTTCAGCCGCGAGAGTTTGTATTTCATGGAGATTTTTACACAAGTCTAACAAGTAACCTTCGTACGTCCTGTCTGTCACAGCCTCTATCGCTGCGTAGCTCGAGGGCACTCTTGCCTCTCGGCCGAACACTAGTTCATAAGGCGAAAACCGAGTGCTTTCGTGGATACTAGTATTGTATGAAAACATCGCTAACTCCAGCCACTCGTCCCAATCGTTCTTATCTGTGACGAACTGCTTCAGATATTCGACGAGGACGTGATGTGACCTTTCGATCGACCCATTTGACTGCGGGTGGAAAGCCGTGGTCCTGTTTTGTGTTATTCTGAATCGCTTGGTGATTGCTTTCATTAATGAGCTAGTTAGATTGGCGCCCTGATCCGTGAGGATATGACGAGGTGCGCCGTAAATGCAAATGAAATTCTTTACCAGGCCGTCAGCGATTGCCACCGAGTCAGTTTCTTTCAAAGGGATCGCTAAAGAGTATTTAGTGAGGAGATCTTGGATAGTCAATATGTATCCGTTTCCTCGTTTTGTCATGGGCAGAGGGCCCACGATGTCCATAGAGATTTTTTCAAAGGCGGCGTCAGGAGTATCTGTGATTACCATCGGTTGCTTATGCTTTATTCGCGTGAGCTTCCTCGTGGCACACTGCCAACACCTGCCTATATAGTCTTGCACCTGGCGTTTCATGTTTGGCCACGCGTAATTTTGTCTGATTCTACGATAAGTTTTAGTGACACCCTTGTGACCCCCTATCGCAGATTCATGGTTTTCCTGAATGATTCCGGCTCTAAGCTCCTCCGCCGGAGTTTGGATTATATCTTCGTAGATGGTTAACGTACAGGGACAATCACTGAGTGTGGTTTTTATCCTGTTTAAAATTTCTTTCCACGAGATATTATCTAGGAATGCTGTTCTAGCTAGTGCTATCTCTGTTAATTCTACTTCCATGATTACATCTAACAAAGATGCCAGGGCTTCCTTGAATATTTCCCTGTCTAATTGCCTCTTTGCTGATTCCTTAATTGGCAAATATATCATGTTCCTATTGTCCTTTTGTACTAGCCTAGCTCTTCCTAATGTTAAATCTTCTAACTTAGGTAACTTGAGTTTGCTGAATAAATCCTGCGCTCCGCGATCTAACGGTTCACCCTGTTGTGAGACGAAACATACCACGTTCCCCTTATGAATTGACAGATTCTCTTTACTCCTAGTGATCTTTAATTCAGGGTCCGCGGCGAGCTCGTAGGGCTGTGAGCTTGGTTCTATTATTTCGTCAGAGTCGCTTAAGTCGCTGTTGATGTATTCGTGTTCGTTACCGTGCTCAGAGCCCGAGTCTGAATCTTCATCAGTTTCGCTTGCCTGATTTCCTACAGGGGTGTCCTGGCCTATTGTGTCAAGGGCCGTGTCCCTGCGTTCTAAACTTGTCGATGCCTCCGGAAGGGAGATTTTGCTGGTATCCCTCTCGTTTACCTGCTCTATTGTTTCGGTGATGGGGTCTAACCCCGTGCTCTGGTATTGGGGCGGCTCGTTTCCGAACTGTCCTAGCGGTGAACTTTCCCGATTGTCTGTCGAGGGAGGCTCGGTGGTTTCAACATTGGGTGGAGGCAAAGCGTATATGTGTATCTTGAAAGGTTGCTTGAACACCTTGTTGATTAATTTTATTACGGTCTTCCAGGACAGTTTGTCAAGACCACAACCTATCCTGGGCATCGCGAGACGATAGTCCGCGTTTCTTTTACACGTGCGCCTGAGTTGAATCAGGGCTTTTTCTAAATTTTTGAGCGTAGGCTTATCATTGCTACGCTTTTTCGTAATTAAATAATAGACGAATCGCCTTCCCACCTGAAGCTGAGCCACTTCACCTACCTTGGCGTCCTGGTTTTTAAGTTCGTCAAGTCTACCAAATTTCTCCCGGAATTGCACTGCGATGCCGGCTCCCATATGCAGGTCCTCGGCTACGCAATGCACCAACGAGAAATTTTCGTCTACGGTAAATAGGTCTCCCGTCATCTCGGTCGTGACTGGGGGCAGCTCGAAAATGTCTTCGTTTGTGGTGTCGATCTCGTCTGTCGTATCTAGTAATTCTAATGTCTGTATTGTCGCGAGTTCGGGATCCAACGGAGCTGGATCCGTATCGTCGACCGGGTTTCGGGAAAGGGCGTCGGCATTCGTATTGGCGCGCCCTTCCTTGTATTTTATCGTGCATTCAAACTCAGCAAGGAGGGTCTTCCATCTTATGAGTCGCGCACATGGACTTTTATTCTTATGGAACCATGATAGAGCCTTTTGATCGGATATTACGGTAAATTCTCTACCATAGAGGTACGGTCTAAAATAATTCACGCACCAGACTACTGCTAGAAGTTCTTTTTCAAATGTGGAGTAATTTTTTTCGGCTGATGTTAAAACTCGTGATACATACGATATCGGTAGATCCTTTCCTATCTCCCCCTGACTGAGGACACCCCCGATTGCGTAACCGGACGCGTCAGTCGTGACCAGGAAGGGTCGTTCAAAATCTGGGTACTGCAGGATTGGTTTCTCACATAATCTGTCGCGTAAAAACTCGAAAGCTGACTGGTGTTGTTCTTTCCACTCGAAGCTTTCCCCTTTTTTAAGAAGGTTTGTAAGTGGTTTCGCGATTTTTGAGAAACCCGGTATAAATCGCCTGTAATATCCAGCTAGCCCTAAAAACTGTTTGATGTTTTTCGCGTTTTTGGGAGTTGGAAATTTTTTCACGGACTCTATTTTCTTGGGGTCCGGTTCTACACCTGAATCGCTGATCACGTGACCTAAATAGGTTACTTCGTGCCTGAGGAACTCACACTTGTCTGGTTGTAAGGCTAAATTCGCTTTTCGTAATTTGCTCATTAAACGAGTGACCTTGCGCTCATGTTCTTCCAATGTAGACGCGTATATTACTATGTCATCCAGGTATACGAACAGCTCTATACCCTGTGATCCTAACAACACTTGGTCCATTAGTCTCTGGAAAGTAGCTGGCGCATTCTTTAGCCCGAATGGCATTCGCGTGAATTCATAATGCCCGTGCGGTGTCGAGAAGGCGGTTTTAAGAGCGTCCCTCTCGTCCATTTGTATTTGGTGAAAGCCCGACGCTAAGTCGAATACCGAGAAATAACGGGCATTCCCTAGCTGGTCAAGGATTTCTGTTATATTAGGTAATGGGTAAGCGTCACCTATCGTTTTTTCGTTTAGTTTACGATAATCTATCACGATTCGCCATCTTTTATTTCCCTTTGAATCGGCCTTTTTTGGCACGATCCATAATGGTGAACTATAGGGTGACACGGATGGTTTAATGACACCGTTTTCTTCCATCTCGGTCACTTGCCTAGTTATTTCGTCCTTGTGGACTGGCGGGAATCTATATTGCTTCGTGTGCACCGGCAAATCGTCTGTTGTAGTTATTCTATGCTTCATGACGCTTGTGCATCTGAGTTTATCGTCTGGCAGATGGAAGACATCTGCGTTTTCCTGAACTATCCTAGCCACGCTTTCTTTTTCCTCAACATTTAGATGATCTAACCTTAGCAATTTCGTGATAGTTTCGGAGCGTCTAAATAGGTTCTCGTCGGAGTTAGTGACGTCTGCTATGGAACATTTATTTATCGTAACACGTTCGGTTTTTCCTAGTGGTATGGCTTCGCTCGTATCTAGTAATTCTACGGTGGGGACTGGTATAAATTTGTCCTCTTCTGTTGTATTTACCGCGCGGATGGTTGCCCTGCCTCCGTTATCCCTAACGATAGCATTTCCTATATAAACTCCTTCGCAGCTATCGAGAAGGGGTACGTATCCCTCCTTGATACTGTTTTCGCTGATTTTTATCGGGAAAGCTACGTTTGTTCGCTTGGGTACGAGGACGGTCTCTCGGTCATTAAAATAAACCGATTCATTTAACACCTCAAGACACTGATCCGCGTAATTGACATTTGCTTCGAACTGTGTGAGAAAAGCCGACCCTAGGATACCATCGCTTTTGATAGGGAAGGTGTTTTCTACTACATGAAAATCTGTTTTATAACCGAACATTTCTAACTCCGTGGCTCCCAAGCTATAGTGCGGGACGTCTCCTATACCTATTATCGTGATACGCTTCCGAGGGTTTACCCTGCGAAAGTCTTTTATGTTGGAGGCCTTTACGATGTTGGCCTCCGCTCCCGTGTCTATCATAAAATTTACTGCTGTTTTTACGTCCCTTGAGTTTAAGTTTACCGTTGGAATTTTTCCTTTTAGATAGAGGCAGACGGACTTGTTGCCGCCTCTTCTGTCTCCAAAGCATTGGCCCTTGTCACTCGGGGGTTGCTTACGTTCCCCGAGGGCCCTGCTCCGTTTCCCGAGTTATTACGGTTGATTGTCTCGTGGTATCTACGCTTGCGACACTCGTTGTAGGAGTGACCTATATTCTTACAATAGCTGCATTCTACTGCGTTCGCGCTACGTCCTGTCGATTGCTGACTCGACTGTGGTTTGTTTCTGTAGCAATTTGCTGTGGTGTGCGTTGACCTACCGCACAGCGTGCATGACTCGCGGTTCTCTACGGGTCTGTTTGCTGCGGGTCTCCTGATCGCTCTACACTGGTCGGTTAGATGATTATCACGGCCACAATGCTTACATGACTCCGCGTTGTTATTTTCTATTCTGCTCGCGCCGCGGTGTCTAGCCCTATCTCTATCTAATTCCAGTGCTTTACTGGCGTCAATAGCCCTTTCGTAAGCTGTCTTTAGATTGGAATAGCCTTTAATCAGTACCGCATTCCGGCAGTCGCTTGGCAATCCACCTATGAACGCCTCGCAGACTTCCTCGTCCAGCCTGATTATTTCTGGTTTAGTTAGTTCGCGGTTTTTCCTTCGTTCTGCTTCGATTAATCCCGTCTTTATATCGCGGGTCCTTCCTATATAATCTAAGACGTGTTCGTCGGCGTATTTATATAGTTGGCCTAACTCTCCACGGTAATGATTCGCGGATCTTATTGGTGCGAACACTTCCGTTAATTTGTCCAAGAGTCCTTGCAGGGTAGCAAAGCTCTCGTCTTCGATTACGGCGTATGCCCGATCGGCAAGCTTACTTCTGATTAAACGCGTCAGGTACCCTTCTAAGCTGGGCGTTACCATCTCGAGGGCCCTTTTGCATGCTCGATTAAACTGCATCACTGTGATGTTTTTCCCATCGAACTTTGGGACCACAGCTAACGCATCCTTGACCGATATTGATTGCTCCGCCAAGGGCAGAGTAGGAGGAGCAAATGCCTGTATGGTATTAATACTTTGAGGGTGAGTAATTCCCGACATTCTATCTCTCAAGGCTTGTTCCCTTTTCTTTAGTTGTTCCTCGCGCTCGGCTAACTTCCTCCTTCTCTCCCTATACGGATCTGCTAACGCGGCTTGATATGCTACCTCTTGTTCCTGTAAGTTTATTTCGCGTTCCCAAATTTCTTGTTCGCGCAATTGCATCTCCAGGTCCTTGTCGAGGACCAGTTCTTCCGGTGCGCCTGGATCCCCCAGCTCTTGAGGTCCCAGGTCCGGGCCTACATTTCCTCCGCGTAGAATTTTGAGTTTCTCGCGATTTTCTCTTTGAATGCGCCTGATTAGCGCTTCTCTAGCTAACGCTTCGGCTTCTAAATTTAATTCCTCGTCGTCAGTCGGGACGGAAACCACTGACTTTATTGAGATGTGATCGCTCTCTAGGTTAGGAGCATTTTTACTGATTGCTCCTCTGCTAAGTGGATCAGGGCGGTAACTGTCCACAGGGTTAGGTTTTTGGGGTGCCACGGATCTTTTTAAGTCACCCTTTTTCCGTTCTGCCTTTTTCTTGAAGTGCAGAATTTCCTTTTCTAACCTCAATTCGTCTTTACTACGCATGCACGCTGGACCTGGTTCCCTAAAAATTGCGTCTGCGGCTAATTCTATGTTGTGGGTAACTGCCCTATCTGTGCTGCGCGAATTTTGCATTACGAGAAGTTGTACCTCTCGGTCTATCTCTGCCTTTTTTCGAAGGAGTTCGGACAGCTGTGTGTCCTCTACGAGACCTAACCGCGGTTCATCCATTTTTGAACGGCCCGGCGCTTCGTTAAAGTCCCTAATTTTAACGTCTGTCACGCTCGCTGAGAGCTGTGCAGGTTTTTTAGAATATTTGCTTTCTTCTACCGCGCTTTCTGTTGGCTGGGTAGGCTGTTGTACGTCTTGTGCGGGGCCCACTGACGGGTTATGCCGCTGCGTTTGTTCCTTCGCGTTCGCGATTTCTTTCGCTTCGAGCTCGGCGAGCCTGGCAAGTTTCCTTTGAACTTCTTCGGATAACCCCGCGTCTTTACTCGATTCAATCGCGCGCTGTTTTTTCTCTAATTCAGCTTCTTGCTGCTTAAATTGTTCGCTAAGATGTTGTGACTTCTTATCTATTTCTGTTTGACGTATTTCTAACGCTTCTCTTTCCTTCTGGAGCCTCTTTTCTTTATTGGATACCTCCTGTTTTATAAATTCTACATCGGTTTCCGTATACTTGAGCTGTAGGCTATCGTCTGCTGACGCACCGCTTTCCTTCTTACTACCCATTCTAGTTTCGATCGGCATATTAATTTCGCGTGGAAATCTAGTTGTAATTTTAATAAGGAAAGGATTTTACTGACGAAAATAAGTCTCAAGCGTGTGGAGTCCCCGTGTGATTCGCTTTTACTGCTATTGTCGAGCTTTATTTCACAAGTCCGTCCGTAGTTTGTGCGTTCGTCCCGATCGCGTTCTTTGCGGCTGAGGTGAGTTTATTTGCTACTCCCGTTACGCGTGTGTTGCGAAGTTCGGTTCACTGTCTTTGCTACTTTCGCGGATCTTGTCTTTAATCACTCTACCGATTAATTTACTTGAATTCGGTTTTACAATAATCAATTTTAAACGAATCCCACCGCTGCCACCATAAATTTTATTACCTGTGACGTCCCAGACGCACTAATCAACAAAAAAAAACAATTCCTAATGTTGACGTACGCGGAGCGACACTGCAATAACGGAGCCCTGTTTTATTTGAGGGACCCGGGCCCCCGCTATGGATTAGATTCGTCAAAAGGTGTGAATGAAAGGGTAACGTAATGAGCGTCTTACCTTAATCAAGGAAGATGACTTCTGGCTCGGAATCCAAATCGATGACTTCCGGTTCTTCCACCCAGTCGTATACGCACGGTACCGGGAACAGCTTCCTCCTGATGTCTACCTGCTCGTATAATAGTCCCTCGCTGACTCGTGTAATCGTCTGAATTACTTCCCGTTCTACCCCGTGAGATGAGAACGGCTGGTCAACCCTAGGTTGCTCGGAGGTGCTCGAAGAGAAGGTGCCCGATTCTTCGTTGCTGCTGGATCGCGTAAAGATCGGAAGGATCTCTGATGGATTACGAATGCGGTTGATTCTAGCTAATGCAGCCTGCTTTTTGGCTCGAAGTCGACGGCCTGCGCGATGTCTACTCTTACGGCTTTGGCGCTTATTCGACTTTGACATCTACCGAATGGAGAAAAGGGGTATAGGAATTAATTAACTTGGAAAAGCTAGTTTTTCAAGCTTAATTAAGTCAGCGTCTCCGCTAACAACCAGAGTTAAATGTGGGTAAAGGGAATTACCTTGGAATATCACTGACTCTAGTTTCAGGTTCAAGAAATGAGAACTCGGTGAAATAAATCTTTGTGTTTAGTATATTGTTACAATAAATTCGAAAAAAGGTACAATGTTTTAATATTCTAGTCGCGTATGTTAAGAGTTTACGTTCAAACAGAGCGCTTAAGCTATAGCGAATGTGTCTGAGTTCTAGACGTGCAAGCTAACTGTGTAACTCGTAGAGATTTATAAGAACTCGACTGGTCTGCTTGAAGCGCGGATGAGAAGTTAAAATGGTTACAATATTTGATATATTAGACGCGTATACTAAGAGTTAACGTTAAACAGAGCGCTAAGCTGTTAGCGAATGTGTACAGGTTCTAAACGTGCAAGTTAACTGTGTAACTCGTAGAGATTTACAAGAACCCGACTGGTCAGCTTGAAGCGCGGATGAGAAGTTAAAATGGTTACAATATTTGATATATTAGACGCGTATACTAAGAGTTAACGTTAAACAGAGCGCTAAGCTGTTAGCGAATGTGTACAGGTTCTAAACGTGCAAGTTAACTGTGTAACTCGTAGAGATTTACAAGAACCCGACTGGTCAGCTTGAAGCGCGGATGAGAAGTTAAAATGGTTACAATATTTGATATATTAGACGCGTATACTAAGAGTTAACGTTAAACAGAGCGCTAAGCTGTTAGCGAATGTGTACAGGTTCTAAACGTGCAAGTTAACTGTGTAACTCGTAGAGATTTACAAGAACCCGACTGGTCAGCTTGAAGCGCGGATGAGAAGTGAAGTCCAGGGTGAACGGCGTCGACCGTCTCAGCTCTCGGGTGTCCTGGTGCGCATGCGCGGGGCGGTGGTGCGCGCGCCGCTGGCCTGCCTCGACGCGCTCGGTGTCACGTAGGCGCGCGTGACGTCAGAGCCTTGGAATGCGGCCCTTTGTTGGCGGAGTCCCGTTAGGTCCGACCTGTTGCTGCCTGCCTGCGTGCACGTGTTCGGGGTCCGGCGCCGACTTGTCGCTGCCTGCCTGCTTGCACGTGGTGGGCCTGACGTCATGCTGCGAGGGTTGTCTTGTTTTATTGCCCTGTTGTAAACCGGTCCCTGGCTAAGTGCGGGTCTGGCTTCGCTCTCTTTTATGACGGTCGAGTAGACAGGTTTTTCCCGCTCGACCCTTGGCCTTTGTTCTGTGTTGGCGTCGGTCCGTCGGCCTGGGCTGGAATTGTTTAGCTCAGTTTCTCCTCGGGTATCGGATCGCCACGTCGATGTTTTCTGCTTAAGTGTTCGGTGCTTGACGGATTTATTGCTTCCGTCTGTTTATTGTATCGGAGTTTCAAGAAGGTTTAGTCTAGTGCAATCTTAACTATGCAAGATCTTATCTTTATTACGATGAGCGCTCAGCGGGTGTTTATGCTTGGGTTCGCCTATGAACCTTTGTTTAAGTGGTTCGAGACCCGCTGGCCGCTCTGCTTATAGTTATTTGTTTATTATAGTGAAAGTGGTTACTTCTAAGAAGTGCACGTGGTCGAGCGCTGAACGTGCAGAATGTCACGTAGGCCTGCTGAAGGCGTATTTCGGATGAAGGGATAAGGTTTCCCATTTGCGCGTCGATGACGTGTACTCCTTTTATGTAATATGAATATGAGTATATTGTATTTATGGGTAAGTTTATACGATTATTTATTATATCTCGTTTATTTTATCATTCGTAATAAGACGAGTATGGTAATTATGAGTATGCATACATATGTATGTGTACAGTGAATAGAGCGAGCCAAGATGGCGGCCTCTTAGCACGACTGTGAATACGGCTTGTCGCCTGGTGCTTCCTGCCGGGTACGCCATGTTGCCTTGCCCTTCGCTTATGGTATATTATGGTGTATTCCTATAGTTTAGGTATAGTACAAGTATATGTTATTCTATAGTAGCATACTCGAGGTAAGAGAGCAACAGTTTTAGTATGGTAATAGGAAAAATATGTATAGGGTAGACGTTCTTCCGGGGACGTCACACCTCCAACACTACCCGCTTCACTCTAACGATGCTCGTGTCCAGTCCCTACTGCCACTGATCGACCCTGGGACGACGCGCATTGCCTTTTGCTCTACTATGACCGTGCTTAACACGTGTCACCACGGCCTCAGATCGACTGCGGGACGCCCTCTAACGCCTCCTGCTCCACTCCAACGATGCGCGTGTCAAGTCAGCACCGCCGTGGAACGACTCTGGGACGACGCGCGTTGCCGTTTGCTCGACTGTCACCGTGCCCCACATACGTCCCCAGGGCCGCAGATCGACTGCGGGACGCCCCCCAACGCCTCCTGCACCACTCCAACGATGCTCGTGTCGAGTCCTAACTGCTACGGATTGACTCTGGGGCGACGCGCATCGCCTTTTGCTTGACTGCGACCGTGCCGAACGCGCGTCCCCACGGCTTCCGATCGACGTCGGGACGCCCTTCAACACCACCCGCTTCACTCTAACGATGCACGTGTCGGGTCCCCACTGCCACCGATCGACTCAGAGACGACGCGCTTTGCCCTTTGCTCAACTGTGACGGTGCCGAACGAGTGTCCTCACGACCTCATAACGACTGCGGGACACCCAACGGCGCCTCGTGCTCCACTCCAACGATGCTCGTGTCCAGTCCCTACTGCCACTGATCGACTCTGGGACGACGCGCATTGCCTTTTGCTCGACTGTGACCGTACCTAACTCGTGTCCCCACGTCCTCAGATCGACTGCGGGACAATCAACGGCGCCTCGTGCTCCACTCCAACGATGCTCGTGTCCAGTCCCTACTGCCTCTGATCGACTCTGGGACGACGCGCATTGCCTTTTGCTCAACTGTGACCGTACCTAACTCGTGTCCCCACGGCCTCGGATCGACTGCGGGACGCCCTCTAACGCCTCCTGCCCCACTCCAACGATGCGCGTGTCTAGTCAGCACTGCCGTGGAACGACGCTGGGACGACGCGCATTGCCTTTTGCTCGACTGTGACCGTGCCTAACACGCGTCCCCACGGCCTCGGACCGACTGCGGGACGCCCCCAACGCCTCCTACTCCCTCTAACGATGCACTCGTCGGGTCCCCACTGCCACTGATCAACTTGGGGACGACGCGCATAGCCTTCTGCTCGACTGTGACCGTGCCTAACACGCGTCCCCAGGGCCTCAGATCGACCACGTCACGCCCTCCAACGCCTCCCGCTCCACTCCAACGATGCTCGTGTCCAGTCCCTACAGCCACCGATCGACTCCGGGGCGACGCGCATTGCCTTTTGCTCGACTGTGACCGTGCCAAACACGTGTCCTCACGACCTCAGATCGACTGCGAGACACCCTCTAACGCCTCTTGCCCCACTCCAACGATGCTTGCGTCAAGTCAACACAGCCGTGGATCGTCGCTGGGACGACGCGCATTGCCTTTTGCTCGAATGTCACCGTGCCCCACACACGTCCCTAGGGCCGCAGATCGACTGCGGGACGCCCCCCAACGCCTCCTGCTCCACTCCAACGATGCGCGTGTCAAGTCAGCACTGCTGTGGAACGACGCTGGGACGACGCGCATTGCCTTTTGCTGGACTGTGACCGTGCCTAACACGCGTCCCCACGGCCTCGGACCGACTGCGGCACGCCTTCCAACGCCTCCTGCACCACTCCAACGATGCTCGTGTCGAGTCCCGACTGCTACTGATTGACTCAGGAGCGACGCGCATTGCCTTTTGCTTGACTGCAACCGTGCTGAACGCGCGTCCCCACGGCTTCCGATCGACGTCGGGACGCCCTTCAACACCACCCGCTTCACTCTAACGATGCACGTGTCGGGTCCCCACTGCCACCGATCGACTCAGGGACGACGCGCATTGCCTTTTGCTCTACTGTGACCGTACCTAACTCGTGTCCCCACGGCCTCGGATCGACTGCGGGACGCCTTCTAACGCCTCCTGCTCCACTCCAACGATGCGCGTGTCAAGTCAGCACTTGCCGTGGAACGACGCTGGGACGACGCGCATTGCCTTTTGCTCGACTGTGACCGTGCCCAACACGCGTCCCCACGGCCTCGGACCGACTGCAGCACGCCTTCCAACGCCTCCTGCACCACTCCAACGATGCTCGTGTTGAGTCCCAACTGCTACTGATTGACTCAGGAGCGACGCGCATTGCCTTTTGCTTGACCGCAACCGTGCCGAACGCGCGTCCGCACGGCTTCCGATCGACGTCGGGACGCCCATCAACACCACCCGCTTCACTCTAACGATGCACGTGTCGGGTCCCCACTGCCACCGATCGACTCAGGGACGACGCGCATTGCCTTTTGCTCGACTGTGACCGTACCTAACTCGTGTCCCCACGTCCTCAGATCGACTGCGGGATGCCCCCCAACGCCTCCTGCTCCACTCCAACGATGCTTGCGTCAAGTCAACACAGCCGTGGATCGACGCTGGGACGACGCGCATTGCCTTTTGCTCGACTGTCACCGTGCCCCACACACGTCCCCAGGGCCGCAGATCGACTGCGGGACGCCCCCCAACGCCTCCTGCTCCACTCTAAATATGCTCTCGTCGAGTCCCCACAGCCACCAATCGACTCTGGGACGACGCGCATTGCCTTTTGCTCAACTGTGACCGTACCTAACTCGTGTCCCCACGGCCTCAGATCAACTGCCGGACGCCTTCCAGCGCCTCCTGCTCCACTCTGAAGATGCTCGTGTCGAGTCCCCACTGCCGCTGATCGACTTGGGGACGACGCGCATTGCCTTCTGCTCGACTGTCACCGTGCCCCACACACGTCCCCGGGGCCGCAGATCAACTGCGGGACGCCCCCCAACGCCTCCTGCTCCACTCCAACGATGCTCGTGTCGAGTCCCCACTGCCACCGATCGACCTGGAGACGACGCGCGATGCCTTCTGCTCGACTGTGACCGTGCCTAACACGCGTCCCTACGGCCTCGGATCGACTGCGGGACGCTCTCCAACGCCTCCTGCTCCACTCCAACGATGCGCGCGTCAAGTTAACACTGCCGTGGATCGACGCTGAGACGACGCGCATTGCCTTTTGCTCGACTATGACCGTGCCTAACACGCGTCCCCACGGCCTCGGACCGACTGCGGCACGCCTTCCAACGCCTCCTGCACCACTCCAACGATGCTCGTGTCGAGTCCCAACTGCTACTGATTGACTCTGGGGCGACGCGCATTGCCTTTTGCTCGACTGTGACCGTACCTGACTCGTGTCCCTACGGCCTCAGATCGACTGCGGGATGTCCTCCAACGCCTCCTGCTCCACTCCAACAATGCGCGTGTCAAGTCAGCACTGCTGTGGAACGACGCTGGGACGACGCGCATTGCCTTTTGCTGGACTGTGACCGTGCCTAACACGCGTCCCCACGGCCTCGGACCGACTGCGGCACGCCTTCCAACGCCTCCTGCACCACTCCAACGATGCGCGTGTCAGGTCAGCACCGCCGTGGAACGACGCTGGGACGACGCGCATTGCCTTTTGCTCGACTGTCACCGTGCCCCACACACGTCCCCAGGGCCGCAGATCGACTGCGGGACGCCCCCCATCGCCTCCTGCTCCACACTAAAGATGCTCACGTCGAGTCCCCACAGCCACCGATCGACTCTGGGACGACGCGCATTGCCTTTTGCTCAACTGTGACCGTACCTAACTCGTGTCCCCACGGCCTCGGATCGACTGCGGGATGCCCCCCAGCGCCTCCTGCTCCACTCTAACGATGCTTGTGTCGAGTCCCCACTGCCACCGATCGACCTGGGGACGACGCGCGATGCCTTTTGCTCGACTGTGACCGTGCCTAACACGCGTCCCCACGGCCTCGGATCGACCGCGGGACGCCCTCTAACGCCTCCTGCTTCACTCCAACGATGCGCGCGTCTAGTCAGCACTGCCGTGAAACGACGCTGGGACGACGCGCATTGCCTTTTGCTCGACTGTGACCGTGCCTAACACGCGTCCCCACGGCCTCGGACCGACTGCGGCACGCCTTCCAACGCCTCCTGCACCACTCCAACGATGCTCGTGTCGAGTCCCAACTGCTACTGATTGACTCAGGAGCGACGCGCATTGCCTTTTGCTTGACTGCAACCGTGCCGAACGCGCGTCCCCACGGCTTCCGATCGACGTCAGGACGCCCTTCAACACCACCCGCTTCACTCTAACGATGCACGTGTCGGGTCCCCACTGCCACCGATCGGATCAGAGACGTCGCGCTTTGCCCTTTGCTCGACTGTGACGGTGCCGAACGAGTGTCCTCACGACCTCATATCGACTGCGGGACACCCAACGGCGCCTCGTGCTCCACTCCAACGATGCCCGTGTCCAGTCCCTACTGCCACTGATCGACTCTGGGACGACGCGCATTGCCTTTTGCTCGACTGTGACCGTACCTAACTCGTGTCCCCACGGCCTCGGATCGACTGCGGGATGCCCCCCAGCGCCTCCTGCTCCACTCTAACGATGCTTGTGTCGAGTCCCCACTGCCACCGATCGACCTGGGGACGGCGCGCATTGCCTTTTGCTCGACTGTGACCGTACCTAACTCGTGTCCCCACGGCCTCAGATCGACTGCGGGATGCCCCCCAACGCCTTCTGCTCCACTCCAACGATGCGCGTGTCAAGTCAGCACTGCCGTGAAACGACGCTGGGACGACGCGCATTGCCTTTTGCCCGACTGTCACCGTGCCCGACGCGCGTCCCCAGGGCCTCAGATCGACCACGTCACGCCCTCCAACGCCTCCCGCTCCACTCTAACGATGCTCGTGTCGAGTCCCTACTGCCTCTGATCGACTTGGGGACGACGCGCATTGCCTTCTGCTCGACTGTGACTGTGCCTTACACGCGTCCATACGGCCTCAGACCGACTGCGCGACGCCCTTCAACACCACCCGCTTCACTCTAACGATGCTCGTGTCCAGTCCCTACTGCCACTGATCGACCCTGGGACGACGCGCATTGCCTTTTGCTCTACTATGACCGTGCTTAACACGTGTCACCACGGCCTCAGATCGACTGCGGGACGCCCCCAACGCCTCCTACTCCCTCTAACGATGCACTCGTCGGGTCCCTACTGCCACTGATCGACTTGGGGACGACGCGCATTGCCTTCTGCTCGACTGTGACTGTGCCTTACACGCGTCCACACGGCCTCAGACCGACTGCCGGACGCCCTCCAACGCCTCCTGCTCCTCTCCAACGATGCTTGCGTCAAGTCAACACAGCCGTGGATCGACGCTGGGACGACGCGCATTGCCTTTTGCTCGACTGTCACCGTGCCCCACACACGTCCCCAGGGCCGCAGATCGACTGCGGGACGCCCCCCAGCGCCTCCTGCTCCACTCTAAAGATGCTCACGTCGAGTCCCCACAGCCACCGATCGACTCTGGGACGACGCGAATTGCCTTTTGCTCAACTGTGACCGTACCTAACTCGTGTCCCCACGGCCTCGGATCGACTGCGGGATGCCCCCCAACGCCTCCTGCTCCACTCTAACGATGCTTGCGTCGAGTCCCTACTGCCACCGATCGACCTGGGGACGACGCGCGATGCCTTTTGCTCGACTGTGGCCGTGCCTAACACGCGTCCCCACGGCCTCGGATCGACTGCGGGACGCCCTCTAACGCCTCCTGCTTCACTCCAACGATGCGCGCGTCAAGTCAGCACTGCCGTGAAACGACGCTGGGACGACGCGCATTGCCTTTTGTCCGACTGTCACCGTGCCCGACGCGCGTCCCCAGGGCCTCAGATCGACCACGTCACGCCCTCCAACGCCTCCCGCTCCACTCTAACGATGCTCGTGTCGAGTCCCTACTGCCACTGATCGACTTGGGGACGACGCGCATTGCCTTCTGCTCGACTGTGACTGTGCCTCACACGCGTCCATACGGCCTCAGACCGACTGCGGGACGCCCTCCAACACTACCCGCTTCACTCTAACGATGCTCGTGTCCAGTCCCTACTGCCACTGATCGACCCTGGGACGACGCGCATTGCCTTTTGCTCTACTATGACCGTGCTTAACACGTGTCACCACGGCCTCAGATCGACTGCGGGACGCCCTCTAACGCCTCCTGCTCCACTCCAACGATGCGCGTGTCAAGTCAGCACCGCCGTGGAACGACTCTGGGACGACGCGCGTTGCCGTTTGCTCGACTGTCACCGTGCCCCACATACGTCCCCAGGGCCGCAGATCGACTGCGGGACGCCCCCCAACGCCTCCTGCACCACTCCAACGATGCTCGTGTCGAGTCCTAACTGCTACGGATTGACTCTGGGGCGACGCGCATCGCCTTTTGCTTGACTGCGACCGTGCCGAACGCGCGTCCCCACGGCTTCCGATCGACGTCGGGACGCCCTTCAACACCACCCGCTTCACTCTAACGATGCACGTGTCGGGTCCCCACTGCCACCGATCGACTCAGAGACGACGCGCTTTGCCCTTTGCTCAACTGTGACGGTGCCGAACGAGTGTCCTCACGACCTCATAACGACTGCGGGACACCCAACGGCGCCTCGTGCTCCACTCCAACGATGCTCGTGTCCAGTCCCTACTGCCACTGATCGACTCTGGGACGACGCGCATTGCCTTTTGCTCGACTGTGACCGTACCTAACTCGTGTCCCCACGTCCTCAGATCGACTGCGGGACAATCAACGGCGCCTCGTGCTCCACTCCAACGATGCTCGTGTCCAGTCCCTACTGCCTCTGATCGACTCTGGGACGACGCGCATTGCCTTTTGCTCAACTGTGACCGTACCTAACTCGTGTCCCCACGGCCTCGGATCGACTGCGGGACGCCCTCTAACGCCTCCTGCCCCACTCCAACGATGCGCGTGTCTAGTCAGCACTGCCGTGGAACGACGCTGGGACGACGCGCATTGCCTTTTGCTCGACTGTGACCGTGCCTAACACGCGTCCCCACGGCCTCGGACCGACTGCGGGACGCCCCCAACGCCTCCTACTCCCTCTAACGATGCACTCGTCGGGTCCCCACTGCCACTGATCAACTTGGGGACGACGCGCATAGCCTTCTGCTCGACTGTGACCGTGCCTAACACGCGTCCCCAGGGCCTCAGATCGACCACGTCACGCCCTCCAACGCCTCCCGCTCCACTCCAACGATGCTCGTGTCCAGTCCCTACAGCCACCGATCGACTCCGGGGCGACGCGCATTGCCTTTTGCTCGACTGTGACCGTGCCAAACACGTGTCCTCACGACCTCAGATCGACTGCGAGACACCCTCTAACGCCTCTTGCCCCACTCCAACGATGCTTGCGTCAAGTCAACACAGCCGTGGATCGTCGCTGGGACGACGCGCATTGCCTTTTGCTCGAATGTCACCGTGCCCCACACACGTCCCTAGGGCCGCAGATCGACTGCGGGACGCCCCCCAACGCCTCCTGCTCCACTCCAACGATGCGCGTGTCAAGTCAGCACTGCTGTGGAACGACGCTGGGACGACGCGCATTGCCTTTTGCTGGACTGTGACCGTGCCTAACACGCGTCCCCACGGCCTCGGACCGACTGCGGCACGCCTTCCAACGCCTCCTGCACCACTCCAACGATGCTCGTGTCGAGTCCCGACTGCTACTGATTGACTCAGGAGCGACGCGCATTGCCTTTTGCTTGACTGCAACCGTGCTGAACGCGCGTCCCCACGGCTTCCGATCGACGTCGGGACGCCCTTCAACACCACCCGCTTCACTCTAACGATGCACGTGTCGGGTCCCCACTGCCACCGATCGACTCAGGGACGACGCGCATTGCCTTTTGCTCTACTGTGACCGTACCTAACTCGTGTCCCCACGGCCTCGGATCGACTGCGGGACGCCTTCTAACGCCTCCTGCTCCACTCCAACGATGCGCGTGTCAAGTCAGCACTTGCCGTGGAACGACGCTGGGACGACGCGCATTGCCTTTTGCTCGACTGTGACCGTGCCCAACACGCGTCCCCACGGCCTCGGACCGACTGCAGCACGCCTTCCAACGCCTCCTGCACCACTCCAACGATGCTCGTGTTGAGTCCCAACTGCTACTGATTGACTCAGGAGCGACGCGCATTGCCTTTTGCTTGACCGCAACCGTGCCGAACGCGCGTCCGCACGGCTTCCGATCGACGTCGGGACGCCCATCAACACCACCCGCTTCACTCTAACGATGCACGTGTCGGGTCCCCACTGCCACCGATCGACTCAGGGACGACGCGCATTGCCTTTTGCTCTACTATGACCGTACCTAACTCGTGTCCCCACGGCCTCGGATCGACTGCGGGATGCCCCCCAACGCCTCCTGCTCCACTCCATCGATGCTCGTGTCGAGTCCCTACTGCCACCGATCGACCTGGCGACGACGCGCGATGCCTTTTGCTCGACTGTGACCGTGCCTAACACGCGTCCCCACGGCCTCGGATCGACTGCGGGACGCCCTCTAACGCCTCCTGCTCCACTCCAACGATTCGCGTGTCAAGTCAGCACTGCCGTGGAACGACGCTGGGACGACGCGCATAGCCTTTTGCTCGACTGTCACCGTGCCCCACACGCGTCCCCAGGGATACAGATCGACTACGGCACGCCCTCCTACGCCTCCTGCTCCACTCCAACGATGCGCGTGTCAAGTCAACGCTGCCTTGGAACGACGCTGGGACGACGCGCATTGCCTTTTGCTCGACTGTCGCCGTGCCTTACACGCGTCCATACGGCCTCAGACCGACCGCGGGACGCCCTCCAACGACCCCTGCTCCACTCCAACGATGCTTGCGTCAGGTCAACACTGCCGTGGATCGACGCTGAGACGACGCGCATTGCCTTTTGCTCGACTGTGACCATGCCCAACACGCGTCCCCACGGCCTCGTACCGACTGCGGCACGCCTTCCAACGCCTCCTGCACCACTCCAACGATGATCGTGTCGAGTCCCAACTGCTACTGATTGACTCTGGGGCGACGCGCATTGCCTTTTGCTTGACTGCAACCGTGCCGAACGCGGGTCCCTACGGCTTCCGATCGACGTCGGGACGCCCTTCAACACGGTTACGGTCGAGCAAAAGGCAATGCCCGTCGTCCCGGAGTCGATCGGTGGGAGTGGGGACTCGACTCGAGCATTGTTTGAGTGGAGCGGGACGGGTTGTCGGGTGTCCCGCGGTCGATCAGAGGCCGTGAGGACGCGTGTGAGACGCGGTCACGGTCAAGCAAAAGGCGATGCGCGTCGTCCCAGAGTCGATCGGAGGGAGTGGGAACTCGACACGAGCATCGTTAGAGTGGAGCGGAAGGCGACGGTTGGCGTCCCGCAGTCGATCTGAGGCCGTGGTGACACGTGTGAGGCACGGTCACAGTCGAGCAAAAGGCTATGCGCGTCGTCCCAGAGTCGATCGGAGGGAGTGGGGACTCGACACCAGCATCGTTTGTGTGGAGCGTAAGGCGACGGTTGGCGTCCCGCAGTCGATCTGAGGCCGTGGTGACGCGTGTGAGGCACGTTCCAGTCGAGCGAAAGGCAGTGCGCGTCATCCCAGCGTCGATTGACGACAGTATTGACTTGTCACGAGCATCGTAGGAGTGGAGCAGGAGGCATTGAAGGACGTTCCGCGGTCGATACGAGGCCGCGGGGACGCGTGTTTGGCGAGGTCACAGTCAAGCAAAAAGCAATGCGCGTCGTCCCCAGGTCGATTCACAGCAGTGTTGACTTGACTCGTGCATCGTTAGAGTGAAGCGGGAGGTGTTGAAGCGCGTCCCGACGTCGATCAGAAGCCGTGGTGACACGTGTGAGGCACGTTCCAGTCGAGCAAAAGGCAGTGCGCGTCATCCCAGCGTCGATTCACGGCAGTGTTGACTTGACCCGAGCATCTTCAGAGTGAAGCAGGAGGCGTTGGAGGGCGTCCCGCAGTCGATCTGAGGTCGTGGCGACACGTGTGAGGCACGGTCACAGTCGAGCAAAAGGCAGTGCGCGTCATCCTAGCGTCGATTCACGGCAGTGTTGACTTGACCCGAGCATCGTCAGAGTGAAGCAGGAGGCGTTGGAGGGCGTCCCGCAGTCGATCTGAGGCCGTGGTGACACGTGTGAGGCACGGTCACAGTCGAGCGAAAGGCAATGCGCGTCGTCCCAGAGATGATCAGAGGGAGTGGGGACCCGACACCAGCATCGTTAGAGTGGAGCGGAAGGCGACGGTTGGCGTCCCGTGTGACGTCCCCGGAAGAACGTCTACCCTATACATATTTTTCCTATTATCATACTAAAACTGTTGCTCTCTTACCTCGAGTATACTACTATAGCATAACACATATTTGGATTATACCTAAACTATAGGAATACATCATACTATACCATAAGCAAAGGGCAAGGCAACATGGCGTACCCGGCAGGAAGCACTAGGCAACAAGCCGTATTCACAGTCGTGCTAAGAGGCCGCCATCTTGACTCGCCCGCTCATCATATACTACACTATTAGAAATACACGCACATCGTGCTATTAAGAATGTATAAATAATAAAGTAAATAAGATATAATAAATAACCGAATACACTTACCCATGAATATAATATGCTTATATTCATGTTATATAAGAGGAGTACACGTCATCGACGCGCAAAAGGGAAACTTTATCCCTTCATCCGAAATACGCCTCCAGTAGGCCTACGTGACATTTCGCACGTTCAGCGCTCGACCACGTGCACTTCTTAGAAGCAACTACTTTCACTATAATAAACAAATAGCTATAAGCAGAGCGGCCAGCGGGTCTCGAATCACTTAAACAAAGGTTCAAAAGGCGAACCCAAGCATAAACACCCGCTGAGCGTTCATCGTAATAAAGATAAGATCTTGCTTAGTTAAGATTGCACTAGACTAAACCTTCTTGAAACTCCGATACAATAAACAGACGGAAGCGATAAATCCGTCAAGCACCGAACACTTAAGCAGAAAACATCGACATGGCGATCCGATACCCGAGGAGAAACTGAGCTAAACAATTCCAGCCCAGGCCGACGGACCGACGCCAACGCAGAACAAAGGCCAAGGGTCGAGCGGGAAAAACCTGTTTACTCGACCGTCATAAAAGAGAGCGAAGCCAGACCCGCACTTAGCCAGGGACCGGTTTACAACAGGGCCATAAAACAAGATAACCCTCGCAGCATGACGTCAGGCCCACCACGTGCAAGCAGGCAGGCAGCGACAAGTCGGCGCCGGACCCCGAACACGTGCACGCAGGCAGGCAGCAACAGGTCGGACCTAACGGGACTCCGCCAACAAAGGGCCGCATTCCAAGGCTCTGACGTCACGCGCGCCTACGTGACACCGAGCGCGTCGAGGCAAGCCAGCGGCGCGCGCACCACCGCCCCGCGCATGCGCACCAGGACACCCGAGAACTGAGACGGTCGACGCCGTTCACCCTGGACATCACTTCTTATCCGCGCTTCAAGCAGACCAGTCGAGTTCTTATAAATCTCTACGAGTTACACAGTTAGCTTGCACGTCTAGAACTCAGACACATTCGCTATAGCTTAAGCGCTCTGTTTGAACGTAAACTCTTAACATACGCGACTAGAATATTAAAACATTGTACCTTTTTTCGAATTTATTGTAACAATATACTAAACACAAAGATTTATTTCATCGAGTTCTCATTTCTTGAACCTGAAACTAGAGTCAGTGATATTCCAAGGTAATTCCCTTTACCCACATTTAACTCTGGTTGTTAGCGGAGACGCTGACTTAATTAAGCTTGAAAAACTAGCTTTTCCAAGTTAATTAATTCCTATACCCCTTTTCTCCATTCGGTAGATGTCAAAGTCGAATAAGCGCCAAAGCCGTAAGAGTAGACATCGCGCAGGCCGTCGACTTCGAGCCAAAAAGCAGGCTGCATTAGCTAGAATCAACCGCATTCGTAATCCATCAGAGATCCTTCCGATCTTTACGCGATCCAGCAGCAACGAAGAATCGGGCACCTTCTCTTCGAGCACCTCCGAGCAACCTAGGGTTGACCAGCCGTTCTCATCTCACGGGGTAGAACGGGAAGTAATTCAGACGATTACACGAGTCAGCGAGGGACTATTATACGAGCAGGTAGACATCAGGAGGAAGCTGTTCCCGGTACCGTGCGTATACGACTGGGTGGAAGAACCGGAAGTCATCGATTTGGATTCCGAGCCAGAAGTCATCTTCCTTGATTAAGGTAAGACGCTCATTACGTTACCCCTTTATTCACACCTTTTGACGAATCTAATCCATAGCGGGGGCCCGGGTCCCTCAAATAAAACAGGGCTCCGTTATTGCAGTGTCGCTCCGCGTACGTCAGCATTAAGAATTGTTTTTTTTTGTTGATTAGTGCGTCTGGGACGTCACAGTAATAAAATTTATGGTGGCAGCGGTGGGATTCGTTTAAAATTGATTTTGTAAAAGCCGAATTCAACTAAAAATAATCGGTGCGAGTTATTAAAGACGAGATCCGCGAAAGTAGCAAAGACAGTGAACCGAACTTCGCAACACACGCGTAACGGGAGTAGCAAATAAACTCACCTCAGCCGCAAAGAACGCGATCGGGACGAACGCACAAACTACGGACGGAATCGTGAAATAACGCTCGACAATAGCAATAAAAGCGAATCACACGGGGACTCCACACGCTTGAGACTTATTTTCGTCAGTAAAATCCTTTCCTTATTAAAATTACAACTAGATTTTACGCGAGAATATCATGCCGATCGAGACTAGAATGGGTAGCAAGAAAGAAAGCGGTGCATCGGTAGATGATAGCCAACAGCTTAGATATACCGAGACCGATATAGAATTCATAAAGCAGGAGGTTACCAATAAAGAAAAGAGGCTCCAGAAGGAGAAACAAGCGTTAGAGGAACGTCAGGCGGAAATCGATAAGAAGTCACAACATCTTAGCGAACAATTTAAGCAGCAAGAAGCTGAATTAGAGAAAAAACAGCGCGCGATTGAATCGAGTAAAGACGCGGGGTTATCCGAAGAAGTTCAAAGGAAACTTGCCAGGCTCGCCGAGCTCGAAGCGAAAGAAATCGCGAACGCGAAGGAACAAACGCAGCGGCATAACCCGTCAGTGGGCCCCGCACAAGACGTACAACAGCCTACCCAGCCAACAGAAAGCGCGGTAGAAGAAAGCAAATATTCTAAAAAACCTGCACAGCTCTCAGCGAGCGTGACAGACGTTAAAATTAGGGACTTTAACGAAGCGCCGGGCCGTTCAAAAATGGATGAACCGCGGTTAGGTCTCGTAGAGGACACACAGCTGTCCGAACTCCTTCGAAAAAAGGCAGAGATAGACCGAGAGGTACAACTTCTCGTAATGCAAAATTCGCGCAGCACAGATAGGGCAGTTACCCACAACATAGAATTAGCCGCAGACGCAATTTTTAGGGAACCAGGTCCAGCGTGCATGCGTAGTAAAGACGAATTGAGGTTAGAAAAGGAAATTCTGCACTTCAAGAAAAAGGCAGAACGGAAAAAGGGTGACTTAAAAAGATCCGTGGCACCCCAAAAACCTAACCCTGTGGACAGTTACCGCCCTGATCCACTTAGCAGAGGAGCAATCAGTAAAAATGCTCCTAACCTAGAAAGCGATCACATCTCAATAAAGTCAGTGGTTTCCGTCCCGACTGACGACGAGGAATTAAATTTAGAAGCCGAAGCGTTAGCTAGAGAAGCGCTAATCAGGCGCATTCAAAGAGAAAATCGCGAGAAACTCAAAATTTTACGCGGAGGAAATGCAGGCCCGGACCTGGGACCTCAAGAGCTGGGGGATCCAGGCGCACCGGAAGAACTGGTCCTCGACAAGGACCTGGAGATGCAATTGCGCGAACAAGAAATTTGGGAACGCGAAATAAACCTACAGGAACAAGAGGTAGCATATCAAGCCGCGTTAGCAGATCCGTATAGGGAGAGAAGGAGGAAGTTAGCCGAGCGCGAGGAACAACTAAAGAAAAGGGAACAAGCCTTGAGAGATAGAATGTCGGGAATTACTCACCCTCAAAGTATTAATACCATACAGGCATTTGCTCCTCCTACTCTGCCCTTGGCGGAGCAATCAATATCGGTCAAGGATGCGTTAGCTGTGGTCCCAAAGTTCGATGGGAAAAACATCACAGTGATGCAGTTTAATCGAGCATGCAAAAGGGCCCTTGAGATGGTAACGCCCAGTTTAGAAGGGTACCTGACGCGTTTAATCAGAAGTAAGCTTGCCGATCGGGCATACGCCGTAATCGAAGACGAGAGCTTTGCTACTGTGACGTCCCCGGAAGAACGTCTACCCTATACATATTTTTCCTATTACCATACTAAAACTGTTGCTCTCTTACCTCGAGTATGCTACTATAGAATAACATATACTTGTACTATACCTAAACTATAGGAATACACCATAATATACCATAAGCGAAGGGCAAGGCAACATGGCGTACCCGGCAGGAAGCACCAGGCGACAAGCCGTATTCACAGTCGTGCTAAGAGGCCGCCATCTTGGCTCGCTCTATTCACTGTACACATACATATGTATGCATACTCATAATTACCATACTCGTCTTATTACGAATGATAAAATAAACGAGATATAATAAATAATCGTATAAACTTACCCATAAATACAATATACTCATATTCATATTACATAAAAGGAGTACACGTCATCGACGCGCAAATGGGAAACCTTATCCCTTCATCCGAAATACGCCTTCAGCAGGCCTACGTGACATTCTGCACGTTCAGCGCTCGACCACGTGCACTTCTTAGAAGTAACCACTTTCACTATAATAAACAAATAACTATAAGCAGAGCGGCCAGCGGGTCTCGAACCACTTAAACAAAGGTTCATAGGCGAACCCAAGCATAAACACCCGCTGAGCGCTCATCGTAATAAAGATAAGATCTTGCATAGTTAAGATTGCACTAGACTAAACCTTCTTGAAACTCCGATACAATAAACAGACGGAAGCAATAAATCCGTCAAGCACCGAACACTTAAGCAGAAAACATCGACGTGGCGATCCGATACCCGAGGAGAAACTGAGCTAAACAATTCCAGCCCAGGCCGACGGACCGACGCCAACACAGAACAAAGGCCAAGGGTCGAGCGGGAAAAACCTGTCTACTCGACCGTCATAAAAGAGAGCGAAGCCAGACCCGCACTTAGCCAGGGACCGGTTTACAACAGGGCAATAAAACAAGACAACCCTCGCAGCATGACGTCAGGCCCACCACGTGCAAGCAGGCAGGCAGCGACAAGTCGGCGCCGGACCCCGAACACGTGCACGCAGGCAGGCAGCAACAGGTCGGACCTAACGGGACTCCGCCAACAAAGGGCCGCATTCCAAGGCTCTGACGTCACGCGCGCCTACGTGACACCGAGCGCGTCGAGGCAGGCCAGCGGCGCGCGCACCACCGCCCCGCGCATGCGCACCAGGACACCCGAGAGCTGAGACGGTCGACGCCGTTCACCCTGGACTTCACTTCTCATCCGCGCTTCAAGCTGACCAGTCGGGTTCTTGTAAATCTCTACGAGTTACACAGTTAACTTGCACGTTTAGAACCTGTACACATTCGCTAACAGCTTAGCGCTCTGTTTAACGTTAACTCTTAGTATACGCGTCTAATATATCAAATATTGTAACCATTTTAACTTCTCATCCGCGCTTCAAGCAGACCAGTCGAGTTCTTATAAATCTCTACGAGTTACACAGTTAGCTTGCACGTCTAGAACTCAGACACATTCGCTATAGCTTAAGCGCTCTGTTTGAACGTAAACTCTTAACATACGCGACTAGAATATTAAAACATTGTACCTTTTTTCGAATTTATTGTAACAATATACTAAACACAAAGATTTATTTCACCGAGTTCTCATTTCTTGAACCTGAAACTAGAGTCAGTGATATTCCAAGGTAATTCCCTTTACCCACATTTAACTCTGGTTGTTAGCGGAGACGCTGACTTAATTAAGCTTGAAAAACTAGCTTTTCCAAGTTAATTAATTCCTATACCCCTTTTCTCCATTCGGTAGATGTCAAAGTCGAATAAGCGCCAAAGCCGTAAGAGTAGACATCGCGCAGGCCGTCGACTTCGAGCCAAAAAGCAGGCTGCATTAGCTAGAATCAACCGCATTCGTAATCCATCAGAGATCCTTCCGATCTTTACGCGATCCAGCAGCAACGAAGAATCGGGCACCTTCTCTTCGAGCACCTCCGAGCAACCTAGGGTTGACCAGCCGTTCTCATCTCACGGGGTAGAACGGGAAGTAATTCAGACGATTACACGAGTCAGCGAGGGACTATTATACGAGCAGGTAGACATCAGGAGGAAGCTGTTCCCGGTACCGTGCGTATACGACTGGGTGGAAGAACCGGAAGTCATCGATTTGGATTCCGAGCCAGAAGTCATCTTCCTTGATTAAGGTAAGACGCTCATTACGTTACCCTTTTATTCACACCTTTTGACGAATCTAATCCATAGCGGGGGCCCGGGTCCCTCAAATAAAACAGGGCTCCGTTATTGCAGTGTCGCTCCGCGTACGTCAACATTAGGAATTGTTTTTTTTTTTTGTTGATTAGTGCGTCTGGGACGTCACAGGTAATAAAATTTATGGTGGCAGCGGTGGGATTCGTTTAAAATTGATTATTGTAAAACCGAATTCAAGTAAATTAATCGGTAGAGTGATTAAAGACAAGATCCGCGAAAGTAGCAAAGACAGTGAACCGAACTTCGCAACACACGCGTAACGGGAGTAGCAAATAAACTCACCTCAGCCGCAAAGAACGCGATCGGGACGAACGCACAAACTACGGACGGACTTGTGAAATAAAGCTCGACAATAGCAGTAAAAGCGAATCACACGGGGACTCCACACGCTTGAGACTTATTTTCGTCAGTAAAATCCTTTCCTTATTAAAATTACAACTAGATTTCCACGCGAAATTAATATGCCGATCGAAACTAGAATGGGTAGTAAGAAGGAAAGCGGTGCGTCAGCAGACGATAGCCTACAGCTCAAGTATACGGAAACCGATGTAGAATTTATAAAACAGGAGGTATCCAATAAAGAAAAGAGGCTCCAGAAGGAAAGAGAAGCGTTAGAAATACGTCAAACAGAAATAGATAAGAAGTCACAACATCTTAGCGAACAATTTAAGCAGCAAGAAGCTGAATTAGAGAAAAAACAGCGCGCGATTGAATCGAGTAAAGACGCGGGGTTATCCGAAGAAGTTCAAAGGAAACTTGCCAGGCTCGCCGAGCTCGAAGCGAAAGAAATCGCGAACGCGAAGGAACAAACGCAGCGGCATAACCCGTCAGTGGGCCCCGCACAAGACGTACAACAGCCTACCCAGCCAACAGAAAGCGCGGTAGAAGAAAGCAAATATTCTAAAAAACCTGCACAGCTCTCAGCGAGCGTGACAGACGTTAAAATTAGGGACTTTAACGAAGCGCCGGGCCGTTCAAAAATGGATGAACCGCGGTTAGGTCTCGTAGAGGACACACAGCTGTCCGAACTCCTTCGAAAAAAGGCAGAGATAGACCGAGAGGTACAACTTCTCGTAATGCAAAATTCGCGCAGCACAGATAGGGCAGTTACCCACAACATAGAATTAGCCGCAGACGCAATTTTTAGGGAACCAGGTCCAGCGTGCATGCGTAGTAAAGACGAATTGAGGTTAGAAAAGGAAATTCTGCACTTCAAGAAAAAGGCAGAACGGAAAAAGGGTGACTTAAAAAGATCCGTGGCACCCCAAAAACCTAACCCTGTGGACAGTTACCGCCCTGATCCACTTAGCAGAGGAGCAATCAGTAAAAATGCTCCTAACCTAGAGAGCGATCACATCTCAATAAAGTCAGTGGTTTCCGTCCCGACTGACGACGAGGAATTAAATTTAGAAGCCGAAGCGTTAGCTAGAGAAGCGCTAATCAGGCGCATTCAAAGAGAAAATCGCGAGAAACTCAAAATTCTACGCGGAGGAAATGTAGGCCCGGACCTGGGACCTCAAGAGCTGGGGGATCCAGGCGCACCGGAAGAACTGGTCCTCGACAAGGACCTGGAGATGCAATTGCGCGAACAAGAAATTTGGGAACGCGAAATAAACTTACAGGAACAAGAGGTAGCATATCAAGCCGCGTTAGCAGATCCGTATAGGGAGAGAAGGAGGAAGTTAGCCGAGCGCGAGGAACAACTAAAGAAAAGGGAACAAGCCTTGAGAGATAGAATGTCGGGAATTACTCACCCTCAAAGTATTAATACCATACAGGCATTTGCTCCTCCTACTCTGCCCTTGGCGGAGCAATCAATATCGGTCAAGGATGCGTTAGCTGTGGTCCCAAAGTTCGATGGGAAAAACATCACAGTGATGCAGTTTAATCGAGCATGCAAAAGGGCCCTCGAGATGGTAACGCCCAGCTTAGAAGGGTACCTGACGCGTTTAATCAGAAGTAAGCTTGCCGATCGGGCATACGCCGTAATCGAAGACGAGAGCTTTGCTACCCTGCAAGGACTCTTGGACAAATTAACGGAAGTGTTCGCACCAATAAGATCCGCGAATCATTACCGTGGAGAGTTAGGCCAACTATATAAATACGCCGACGAACACGTCTTAGATTATATAGGAAGGACCCGCGATATAAAGACGGGATTAATCGAAGCAGAACGAAGGAAAAACCGCGAACTAACTAAACCAGAAATAATCAGGCTGGACGAGGAAGTCTGCGAGGCGTTCATAGGTGGATTGCCAAGCGACTGCCGGAATGCGGTACTGATTAAAGGCTATTCCAATCTAAAGACAGCTTACGAAAGGGCTATTGACGCCAGTAAAGCACTGGAATTAGATAGAGATAGGGCTAGACACCGCGGCGCGAGCAGAATAGAAAATAACAACGCGGAGTCATGTAAGCATTGTGGCCGTGATAATCATCTAACCGACCAGTGTAGAGCGATCAGGAGACCCGCAGCAAACAGACCCGTAGAGAACCGCGAGTCATGCACGCTGTGCGGTAGGTCAACGCACACCACAGCAAATTGCTACAGAAACAAACCACAGTCGAGTCAGCAATCGACAGGACGTAGCGCGAACGCAGTAGAATGCAGCTATTGTAAGAATATAGGTCACTCCTACAACGAGTGTCGCAAGCGTAGATACCACGAGACAATCAACCGTAATAACTCGGGAAACGGAGCAGGGCCCTCGGGGAACGTAAGCAGCCCCCGAGTGACAAGGGCCAATGCTTTGGAGACAGAAGAGGCGGCAACAAGTCCGTCTGCCTCTATCTAAAAGGAAAAATTCCAACGGTAAACTTAAACTCAAGGGACGTAAAAACAGCAGTAAATTTTATGATAGACACGGGAGCGGAGGCCAACATCGTAAAGGCCTCCAACATAAAAGACTTTCGCAGGGTAAACCCTCGGAAGCGTATCACGATAATAGGTATAGGAGACGTCCCGCACTATAGCTTGGGAGCCACGGAGTTAGAAATGTTCGGTTATAAAACAGATTTTCATGTAGTAGAAAACACCTTCCCTATCAAAAGCGATGGTATCCTAGGGTCGGCTTTTCTCACACAGTTCGAAGCAAATGTCAATTACGCGGATCAGTGTCTTGAGGTGTTAAATGAATCGGTTTATTTTAATGACCGAGAGACCGTCCTCGTACCCAAGCGAACAAACGTAGCTTTCCCGATAAAAATCAGCGAAAACAGTATCAAGGAGGGATACGTACCCCTTCTCGATAGCTGCGAAGGAGTTTATATAGGAAATGCTATCGTTAGGGATAACGGAGGCAGGGCAACCATCCGCGCGGTAAATACAACAGAAGAGGACAAATTTATACCAGTCCCCACCGTAGAATTACTAGATACGAGCGAAGCCATACCACTAGGAAAAACCGAACGTGTTACGATAAATAAATGTTCCATAGCAGACGTCACTAACTCCGACGAGAACCTATTTAGACGCTCCGAAACTATCACGAAATTGCTAAGGTTAGATCATCTAAATGTTGAGGAAAAAGAAAGCGTGGCTAGGATAGTTCAGGAAAACGCAGATGTCTTCCATCTGCCAGACGATAAACTCAGATGCACAAGCGTCATGAAGCATAGAATAACTACAACAGACGATTTGCCGGTGCACACGAAGCAATATAGATTCCCGCCAGTCCACAAGGACGAAATAACTAGGCAAGTGACCGAGATGGAAGAAAACGGTGTCATTAAACCATCCGTGTCACCCTATAGTTCACCATTATGGATCGTGCCAAAAAAGGCCGATTCAAAGGGAAATAAAAGATGGCGAATCGTGATAGATTATCGTAAACTAAACGAAAAAACGATAGGTGACGCTTACCCATTACCTAATATAACAGAAATCCTTGACCAGCTAGGGAATGCCCGTTATTTCTCGGTATTCGACTTAGCGTCGGGCTTTCACCAAATACAAATGGACGAGAGGGACGCTCTTAAAACCGCCTTCTCGACACCGCACGGGCATTATGAATTCACGCGAATGCCATTCGGGCTAAAGAATGCGCCAGCTACTTTCCAGAGACTAATGGACCAAGTGTTGTTAGGATCACAGGGTATAGAGCTGTTCGTATACCTGGATGACATAGTAATATACGCGTCTACATTGGAAGAACATGAGCGCAAGGTCACTCGTTTAATGAGCAAATTACGAAAAGCGAATTTAGCCTTACAACCAGACAAGTGTGAGTTCCTCAGGCACGAAGTAACCTATTTAGGTCACGTGATCAGCGATTCAGGTGTAGAACCGGACCCCAAGAAAATAGAGTCCGTGAAAAAATTTCCAACTCCCAAAAACGCGAAAAACATCAAACAGTTTTTAGGGCTAGCTGGATATTACAGGCGATTTATACCGGGTTTCTCAAAAATCGCGAAACCACTTACAAACCTTCTTAAAAAAGGGGAAAGCTTCGAGTGGAAAGAACAACACCAGTCAGCTTTCGAGTTTTTACGCGACAGATTATGTGAGAAACCAATCCTGCAGTACCCAGATTTTGAACGACCCTTCCTGGTCACGACTGACGCGTCCGGTTACGCAATCGGGGGTGTCCTCAGTCAGGGGGAGATAGGAAAGGATCTACCGATATCGTATGTATCACGAGTTTTAACATCAGCCGAAAAAAATTACTCCACATTTGAAAAAGAACTTCTAGCAGTAGTCTGGTGCGTGAATTATTTTAGACCGTACCTCTATGGTAGAGAATTTACCGTAATATCCGATCAAAAGGCTCTATCATGGTTCCATAAGAATAAAAGTCCATGTGCGCGACTCATAAGATGGAAGACCCTCCTTGCTGAGTTTGAATGCACGATAAAATACAAGGAAGGGCGCGCCAATACGAATGCCGACGCCCTTTCCCGAAACCCGGTCGACGATACGGATCCAGCTCCGTTGGATCCCGAACTCGCGACAATACAGACATTAGAATTACTAGATACGACAGACGAGATCGACACCACAAACGAAGACATTTTCGAGCTGCCCCCAGTCACGACCGAGATGACGGGAGACCTATTTACCGTAGACGAAAATTTCTCGTTGGTGCATTGCGTAGCCGAGGACCTGCATATGGGAGCCGGCATCGCAGTGCAATTCCGGGAGAAATTTGGTAGACTTGACGAACTTAAAAACCAGGACGCCAAGGTAGGTGAAGTGGCTCAGCTTCAGGTGGGAAGGCGATTCGTCTATTATTTAATTACGAAAAAGCGTAGCAATGATAAGCCTACGCTCAAAAATTTAGAAAAAGCCCTGATTCAACTCAGGCGCACGTGTAAAAGAAACGCGGACTATCGTCTCGCGATGCCCAGGATAGGTTGTGGTCTTGACAAACTGTCCTGGAAGACCGTAATAAAATTAATCAACAAGGTGTTCAAGCAACCTTTCAAGATACACATATACGCTTTGCCTCCACCCAATGTTGAAACCACCGAGCCTCCCTCGACAGACAATCGGGAAAGTTCACCGCTAGGACAGTTCGGAAACGAGCCGCCCCAATACCAGAGCACAGGGTTAGACCCCATCACCGAAACAATAGAGCAGGTAAACGAGAGGGATACTAGCAAAATCTCCCTTCCGGAGGCATCGACAAGTTTAGAACGCAGGGACACGGCCCTTGACACAATAGGCCAGGACACCCCTGTAGGAAATCAGGCAAGCGAAACTGATGAAGATTCAGACTCGGGCTCTGAGCACGGTAACGAACACGAATACATCAACAGCGATTTAAGCGACTCAGACGAAATAATAGAATCAGGCTCTCAACCCTACGAGTTCGCCGCGGACCCTGAATTAAAAATCACTAGAAGTAAAGAAAACCTGTCAATTCATAAAGGGAACGTGGTATGCTTCGTCTCACAGCAGGGTGAACCGTTAGATCGCGGAGCGCAGGATTTATTCAGCAAACTCAAGTTACCTAAGTTAGAAGATTTAACATTAGGAAGAGCTAGGCTAGTACAAAAGGACAATAGGAGCATTATATACTTGCCAATCAAGGAATCGGCAAAAAGGCACTTAGACAGGGAAATATTCAAGGAAGCCCTGGCATCTTTGTTAGATGTAATCATGGAAGTAGAATTAACAGAGATAGCACTAGCTAGAACAGCATTCCTAGATAATATCTCGTGGAAAGAAATCTTGAATAGGGTGAAAATCACACTCAGTGATTGCCCTTGTACGTTAACCATCTACGAAGATATAATCCAAACCCCGGCGGAGGAGCTTAGAGCCGGAATTATTCAAGAAAATCATGAATCTGCGCTAGGAGGTCACAAGGGTGTGACCAAAACTTACCGTAGAATCAGACAGAAATATGCTTGGCCCAACATGAAACGCCAGGTACAAGATTATATAGGCAGGTGTTGGCAGTGCGCCACTAGAAAGCTCACGCGAATAAAGCATAAGCAACCAATGGTAATAACAGACACTCCCGACGCTGCCTTTGAAAAAATCTCAATGGACATTGTGGGCCCTCTGCCCGTTACAAAACGGGGAAATGGTCATATATTAACTATCCAAGACCTCCTCACTAAGTACTCCCTAGCGATCCCTTTGAAAGAAACTGACTCGGTGGCAATCGCTGACGGCCTGGTAAAGAACTTCATTTGTATTTACGGCGCACCCCGTCATATCCTCACGGATCAGGGCGCCAATTTAACTAGTTCACTGATGAAGGCAATCACGAAGCGGTTTAGAATAGTGCAAAACAGGACCACGGCCTTCCACCCGCAGTCAAATGGATCAATCGAAAGGTCACACCACGTCCTCATCGAATATCTAAAACAGTTCGTTACAGATAAGAACGATTGGGACGAGTGGCTGGAGTTAGCAATGTTTTCATACAATACTAGTACTCACGAAAGCACTCGGTTTTCGCCTTACGAACTAGTATTCGGCCGAGAGGCAAGAGTGCCCTCGAGCTACGCAGCGATAGAGGCTGTGACAGACAGGACGTACGAAGGTTACCTGTTAGACTTGTGTAAAAATCTCCATGAAATACAAACTCTCGCGGCTGAGAATCTAACTCAAGCGAAGCACAAGTATAAATATTATTATGATAATAAAATCAAATTATTACAATTAAAACCAGGAGATCTAGTGTTCCTCTTAAAGGAGCCTAGAAAGAACAAATTCGCTGACCATTATACTGGTCCGCACGAAGTGATAGAAATCCTTCCCAACAATAATGTAAAAATTCTTGTTGATAATAGAACTAGGGTGGTCCATCTAGATAAACTCAAAAAGGCAAAGGCCTAATCACACCTACTTTCATTATTCTGTCCACAGGAATCAATAGTACCTAAAAACACAATAGTATAATGAAGCTCCCAGCTAATGAGGAAGACGATCACCTAGAAGTAATAATCATAGAAAGACCACAAACACGACCATACCCGGTCACAAATATTAAGATCGCAATGTACAAAGTTACTATAACTCTATATTTCAAAGCCAATGAGGCCTTCAAAGCACTACTTAGGGAGATGATTAAAATAACAGATTTGGGTGAAGGCGACTACCGAACGTATTATAAAAGGATTCGAAGCCAAAGAGGCATAGTAGACCAGGTATTAGATGTGTTTTTCGACCGCCCGGACGAAACACACATATCAGTCCTATTTCACCCAGATCTAAATGAAGCTTATACGTATGTAGGTAAAGGCATGGACGGCGAAGTGTCCAAGTACACCGTCTCAGGCCCAATTGTCAACTATGTAGGCAGTCAGATGTTTAAAGACGCCATCTAATATTATACATCAGTAAACTTAAGGGTAGATGTCAGAATCTATAGGTGTTACAACATACGTTACAGGGACAATGCAAACCCCAGCCATGAGGTCTGTCCTCATACTCCTCACGGCCATTTATTGGTTGAAGGGGGCCCACGCATTAATCGGGTACGACTGTGGCGGAGCTGCCCTAAACGTTACCACAATAAACCTACTAGACATCGACCAATGCGACTTGGAACATGACAAGACGCAGAACGAACGAACATACATACAGCTGCTCCAACTCACGGAATATAAACAGGCGCAGGTCTTACAGTGCAAGGTGGAAATCGACAGAACAGTTTACCGATGCGGACAATTTTCACATAATTCAGTGACCGACGGAGGAAGAAAGGCTTACCTTCCCAGAATCTCACGGGAAGCATGTGAGACCCTACATCGCACAGGTACGCTAACCCTCGGGTCACAGACGCATCTAGTTGAGATCCCAACAAATGTAACGACGCTACGCGACGCCACCTTGGCCGGCAGCCTTACCTCTGACGGAACCTGCCAAGGACAGTATTATAACGACGGTTATGGACAGTGGGAAAGCGCTGTCGTTCAAGCGGTTATCAAGATTTCGGTATATTCGTACACGGCGAACGTCAAGATCTCCAACAACCAGATCCTACTAAAGAGTGGAACGACCTGCCCTTTTGGAGACGGGCAGTGCATCGACGATGAGGGTGGCCATACCTACTGGACAACAACGCCCCTCGACGAATGTAAATTTGACAAGTACGACGTACTTTACACGGGATACGCAGACCGAACGAACGCGACGGACTCTCCAACTGTTTACTCACTACAGACGGGTGATACCACTTTTGCGCTAATGGAAAGGTCCAGAGCCACCATTTGCGGCTATAAAATCATTAACACAGAGCACCCCCGTCTATTCATCTTTGAGACCAATCCGACGGAAGTTTTCAAACAACGATCGAGATTGGCAGTATCAAACATCGACATCTTTTCGTACATCAATTCAAAATTCATTTATGTAGAAAAACACATCAGGACGCAGACCACCAACCTATACAGGGACGTGATCGAACAGAAATGTAAATTAGAGCAGCAGGTGCTGAAAAACGCATTGAACCTCGCTGAGTTATCACCAGACAGTTTTGCCTTTAACCTTATGAAGGGCCCCGGCTATTTCGCAACAATAGCCGGTGAAGTAATATATATTATGAAATGCATCCCCGTAGAAGTAGAATTCCGCAAGACGGCAGAATGTTACAACGATCTTCCTGTGAACCATCAGAATGAGAGCATGTTCCTGCGACCCAAGTCGAGGATTCTCGTGAAGACTGGAACCAGGAGGAGCTGCAACGAGGTTGTACCACCGATGTTTAAGGTAGAAGAGACGTGGTACAAGTTCACGCCAAGGGCATCCGAAGCCAAGGTACCACAGAAACTTAAACCCTTGACAAACATGAATTGGAAATATAGTAACCCTGGACCCCTGGGATCAAGCGGAATTTACACTGAGGAGGAATTGCAAGAATTACGAGAACACATCATGTTTCCGGCAGAGAAACCCGCACTACTCGATACCATATCCAGAGGCGCCCGAGGCGAGACCATCGGAACAGGAACAATCAATATGTACAACCTGTTGGACGAAAAGACTCTAACACGGATAGCGGAATCGACGGCAAAAAGACTATTTACTGGATTCACCACCTTCGGGAGTGTTGTCGGAGGAATATGGGGGATCTGGGCCGTATGGGCACTGCTGAAATTCTTAATCGACACATGCATACACGGTTATACGCTCCACACAGCATATGGATGCAGTTACCACCTAGTAGCCTCACTGTGGGACTCAGTGACGCATCTACTAATGCACTTACGAGGACAAAAGACCGATCAACCAATGACGACTGACGCCCAGGAGCAGACGGAACCACTGAATAAAATAATTTACCACGTTCCGTCACAGTCAATCCACTTTCCAGAAAATTTGGACCTAAATTCTGACATAGAGTTAAAGAAGCTCGAGGAAAGAGCACAACAGAGAGCAAAAGATCTTAACTTGGTCTAATAACGCCGCTAAGATCTTTTACGGAAATAAAAACTTATTTCCTTCGAATAAGGAGGGGGGTGTGACGTCCCCGGAAGAACGTCTACCCTATACATATTTTTCCTATTACCATACTAAAACTGTTGCTCTCTTACCTCGAGTATGCTACTATAGAATAACATATACTTGTACTATACCTAAACTATAGGAATACACCATAATATACCATAAGCGAAGGGCAAGGCAACATGGCGTACCCGGCAGGAAGCACCAGGCGACAAGCCGTATTCACAGTCGTGCTAAGAGGCCGCCATCTTGGCTCGCTCTATTCACTGTACACATACATATGTATGCATACTCATAATTACCATACTCGTCTTATTACGAATGATAAAATAAACGAGATATAATAAATAATCGTATAAACTTACCCATAAATACAATATACTCATATTCATATTACATAAAAGGAGTACACGTCATCGACGCGCAAATGGGAAACCTTATCCCTTCATCCGAAATACGCCTTCAGCAGGCCTACGTGACATTCTGCACGTTCAGCGCTCGACCACGTGCACTTCTTAGAAGTAACCACTTTCACTATAATAAACAAATAACTATAAGCAGAGCGGCCAGCGGGTCTCGAACCACTTAAACAAAGGTTCATAGGCGAACCCAAGCATAAACACCCGCTGAGCGCTCATCGTAATAAAGATAAGATCTTGCATAGTTAAGATTGCACTAGACTAAACCTTCTTGAAACTCCGATACAATAAACAGACGGAAGCAATAAATCCGTCAAGCACCGAACACTTAAGCAGAAAACATCGACGTGGCGATCCGATACCCGAGGAGAAACTGAGCTAAACAATTCCAGCCCAGGCCGACGGACCGACGCCAACACAGAACAAAGGCCAAGGGTCGAGCGGGAAAAACCTGTCTACTCGACCGTCATAAAAGAGAGCGAAGCCAGACCCGCACTTAGCCAGGGACCGGTTTACAACAGGGCAATAAAACAAGACAACCCTCGCAGCATGACGTCAGGCCCACCACGTGCAAGCAGGCAGGCAGCGACAAGTCGGCGCCGGACCCCGAACACGTGCACGCAGGCAGGCAGCAACAGGTCGGACCTAACGGGACTCCGCCAACAAAGGGCCGCATTCCAAGGCTCTGACGTCACGCGCGCCTACGTGACACCGAGCGCGTCGAGGCAGGCCAGCGGCGCGCGCACCACCGCCCCGCGCATGCGCACCAGGACACCCGAGAGCTGAGACGGTCGACGCCGTTCACCCTGGACTTCACTTCTCATCCGCGCTTCAAGCTGACCAGTCGGGTTCTTGTAAATCTCTACGAGTTACACAGTTAACTTGCACGTTTAGAACCTGTACACATTCGCTAACAGCTTAGCGCTCTGTTTAACGTTAACTCTTAGTATACGCGTCTAATATATCAAATATTGTAACCATTTTAACTTCTCATCCGCGCTTCAAGCAGACCAGTCGAGTTCTTATAAATCTCTACGAGTTACACAGTTAGCTTGCACGTCTAGAACTCAGACACATTCGCTATAGCTTAAGCGCTCTGTTTGAACGTAAACTCTTAACATACGCGACTAGAATATTAAAACATTGTACCTTTTTTCGAATTTATTGTAACAATATACTAAACACAAAGATTTATTTCACCGAGTTCTCATTTCTTGAACCTGAAACTAGAGTCAGTGATATTCCAAGGTAATTCCCTTTACCCACATTTAACTCTGGTTGTTAGCGGAGACGCTGACTTAATTAAGCTTGAAAAACTAGCTTTTCCAAGTTAATTAATTCCTATACCCCTTTTCTCCATTCGGTAGATGTCAAAGTCGAATAAGCGCCAAAGCCGTAAGAGTAGACATCGCGCAGGCCGTCGACTTCGAGCCAAAAAGCAGGCTGCATTAGCTAGAATCAACCGCATTCGTAATCCATCAGAGATCCTTCCGATCTTTACGCGATCCAGCAGCAACGAAGAATCGGGCACCTTCTCTTCGAGCACCTCCGAGCAACCTAGGGTTGACCAGCCGTTCTCATCTCACGGGGTAGAACGGGAAGTAATTCAGACGATTACACGAGTCAGCGAGGGACTATTATACGAGCAGGTAGACATCAGGAGGAAGCTGTTCCCGGTACCGTGCGTATACGACTGGGTGGAAGAACCGGAAGTCATCGATTTGGATTCCGAGCCAGAAGTCATCTTCCTTGATTAAGGTAAGACGCTCATTACGTTACCCTTTTATTCACACCTTTTGACGAATCTAATCCATAGCGGGGGCCCGGGTCCCTCAAATAAAACAGGGCTCCGTTATTGCAGTGTCGCTCCGCGTACGTCAACATTAGGAATTGTTTTTTTTTTGTTGATTAGTGCGTCTGGGACGTCACACTACCCTGCAAGGACTCTTGGACAAATTAACGGAAGTGTTCGCACCAATAAGATCCGCGAATCATTACCGTGGAGAGTTAGGCCAACTATATAAATACGCCGACGAACACGTCTTAGATTATATAGGAAGGACCCGCGATATAAAGACGGGATTAATCGAAGCAGAACGAAGGAAAAACCGCGAACTAACTAAACCAGAAATAATCAGGCTGGACGAGGAAGTCTGCGAGGCGTTCATAGGTGGATTGCCAAGCGACTGCCGGAATGCGGTACTGATTAAAGGCTATTCCAATCTAAAGACAGCTTACGAAAGGGCTATTGACGCCAGTAAAGCACTGGAATTAGATAGAGATAGGGCTAGACACCGCCGCGCGAGCAGAATAGAAAATAACAACGCGGAGTCATGTAAGCATTGTGGCCGTGATAATCATCTAACCGACCAGTGTACAGCGATCAGGAGACCCGCAGCAAACAGACCCGTAGAGAACCGCGAGTCATGCACGCTGTGCGGTAGATCAACGCACACCACAGCAAATTGCTACAGAAACAAACCACAGTCGAGTCAGCAATCGACAGGACGTAGCGCGAACGCAGTAGAATGCAGCTATTGTAAGAATATAGGTCACTCCTACAACGAGTGTCGCAAGCGTAGATACCACGAGACAATCAACCGTAATAACTCGGGAAACGGAGCAGGGCCCTCGGGGAACGTAAGCAACCCCCGAGTGACAAGGGCCAATGCTTTGGAGACCGAAGAGGCGGCAACAAGTCCGTCTGCCTCTATCTAAAAGGAAAAATTCCAACGGTAAACTTAAACTCAAGGGACGTAAAAACAGCAGTAAATTTTATGATAGACACGGGAGCGGAGGCCAACATCGTAAAGGCCTCCAACATAAAAGACTTTCGCAGGGTAAACCCTCAGAAGCGTATCACGCTAATAGGTATAGGAGACGTCCCGCACTATAGCTTGGGAGCCACGGAGTTAGAAATGTTCGGTTATAAAACAGACTTTCATGTAGTAGAAAACACCTTCCCTATCAAAAGCGATGGTATCTTAGGGTCGGCTTTTCTCACACAGTTCGAAGCAAATGTCAATTACGCGGATCAGTGTCTTGAGGTGTTAAATGAATCGGTTTATTTTAATGACCGAGAGACCGTCCTCGTACCCAAGCGAACAAACGTAGCTTTCCCGATAAAAATCAGCGAAAACAGTATCAAGGAGGGATACGTACCCCTTCTCGATAGCTGCGAAGGAGTTTATATAGGAAATGCTATCGTTAGGGATAACGGAGGCAGGGCAACCATCCGCGCGGTAAATACAACAGAAGAGGACAAATTTATACCAGTCCCCACCGTAGAATTACTAGATACGAGCGAAGCCATACCACTAGGAAAAACCGAACGTGTTACGATAAATAAATGTTCCATAGCAGACGTCACTAACTCCGACGAGAACCTATTTAGACGCTCCGAAACTATCACGAAATTGCTAAGGTTAGATCATCTAAATGTTGAGGAAAAAGAAAGTGTGGCTAGGATAGTTCAGGAAAACGCAGATGTCTTCCATCTGCCAGACGATAAACTCAGATGCACAAGCGTCATGAAGCATAGAATAACTACAACAGACGATTTGCCGGTGCACACGAAGCAATATAGGTTCCCGCCAGTCCACAAGGACGAAATAACTAGGCAAGTGACCGAGATGGAAGAAAATGGTGTCATTAAACCATCCGTGTCACCCTATAGTTCACCATTATGGATCGTGCCAAAAAAGGCCGATTCAAAGGGAAATAAAAGATGGCGAATCGTGATAGATTATCGTAAACTAAACGAAAAAACGATAGGTGACGCTTACCCATTACCTAATATAACAGAAATCCTTGACCAGCTAGGGAATGCCCGTTATTTCTCGGTATTCGACTTAGCGTCGGGCTTTCACCAAATACAAATGGACGAGAGGGACGCTCCTAAAACCGCCTTCTCGACACCGCACGGGCATTATGAATTCACGCGTATGCCATTCGGGCTAAAGAATGCGCCAGCTACTTTCCAGAGACTAATGGACCAAGTGTTGTTAGGATCACAGGGTATAGAGCTGTTCGTATACCTGGATGACATAGTAATATACGCGTCTACATTGGAAGAACATGAGCGCAAGGTCACTCGTTTAATGAGCAAATTACGAAAAGCGAATTTAGCCTTACAACCAGACAAGTGTGAGTTCCTCAGGCACGAAGTAACCTATTTAGGTCACGTGATCAGCGATTCAGGTGTTGAACCGGACCCCAAGAAAATAGAGTCCGTGAAAAAATTTCCAACTCCCAAAAACGCGAAAAACATCAAACAGTTTTTAGGGCTAGCTGGATATTACAGGCGATTTATACCGGGTTTCTCAAAAATCGCGAAACCACTTACAAACCTTCTAAAAAAAGGGGAAAGCTTCGAGTGGAAAGAACAACACCAGTCAGCTTTCGAGTTTTTACGCGACAGATTATGTGAGAAACCAATCCTGCAGTACCCAGATTTTGAACGACCCTTCCTGGTCACAACTGACGCGTCCGGTTACGCAATCGGGGGTGTCCTCAGTCAGGGGGAGATAGGAAAGGATCTACCGATATCGTATGTATCACGAGTTTTAACATCAGCCGAAAAAAATTACTCCACATTTGAAAAAGAACTTCTAGCAGTAGTCTGGTGCGTGAATTATTTTAGACCGTACCTCTATGGTAGAGAATTTACCGTAATATCCGATCAAAAGGCTCTATCATGGTTCCATAAGAATAAAAGTCCATGTGCGCGACTCATAAGATGGAAGACCCTCCTTGCTGAGTTTGAATGTACGATAAAATACAAGGAAGGGCGCGCCAATACGAATGCCGACGCCCTTTCCCGAAACCCGGTCGACGATACGGATCCAGCCCCGTTGGATCCCGAACTCGCGACGATACAGACTTTAGAATTAGATACGACAGACGAGATCGACACCACAAACGAAGACATTTTCGAGCTACCCCCAGTCACAACCGAGATGACGGGAGACCTATTTACCGTAGACGAAAATTTCTCGTTGGTGCATTGCGTAGCCGAGGACCTGCGTATGGGAGCCGGCATCGCAGTGCAATTCCGGGAGAAATTTGGTAGACTTGACGAACTTAAAAACCAGAACGCCAAGGTAGGCGAAGTGGCTCAGCTTCAGGTGGGAAGGCGATTCGTCTATTATTTAATTACGAAAAAGCGTAGCAATGATAAGCCTACGCTCAAAAATTTAGAAAAAGCCCTGATTCAACTCAGGCGCACGTGTAAAAGAAATGCGGACTATCGTCTCGCGATGCCCAGGATAGGTTGTGGTCTTGACAAACTGTCCTGGAAGACCGTAATAAAACTAATCAACAAGGTGTTCAAGCAACCTTTCAAGATACACATATACGCTTTGCCTCCACCCAACGTTGAAGCCACCGAGCCTGCCTCTACAGACAATCGGGACAGTTCACCCTTAGGACAGTTCGGGAACGAACCGCCCCAATACCAGAGCACGGGGTTAGACCCCATCACCGAAACGATAGAGCAGGTAAACGAGAGGGACACCAGCAAAATCTCCCTTCCAGAGGCATCGACAAGTTTAGAACACAGGGACACGGCCCTTGACACAACAGGCCAGGACACCCCTGTAGGAAATCAGGCAAGCGAAACTGATGAAGACTCAGACTCGGGTTCTGAGCACGGTAACGAACACGAGTACATTGATAGCGACGTAAGCGACTCCGACGAAATCGTAGAACCAGGATCACAGCCCTACGAGCTCGCCGCAGACCCTGAATTAAAGATCACTAGGAGTAAAGAAAACCAGTCAATTCATAAAGGGAACGTGGTATGCTTCGTCTCACAGCAGGGTGAAGCGTTAGATCGCGGAGCGCAGAATCTGTTCAGTAGACTCAAGTTACCTAAACTAGAAGATTTAACATTAGGAAGAGCTAGGCTAGTCCAAAAGGACAATAGGAGCATTATATATTTGCCAATCAAGGAATCTGCAAAGAGGCACTTAGACAAGGAAATATTCAAGGAAGCCCTGGCATCTTTGTTGGATGTAATCATGGAAGTAGAATTAACAGAGATAGCACTAGCTAGAACAGCATTCCTAGATAATATCTCGTGGAAAGAAATTTTAAACAGGATAAAAACCACACTCAGTGATTGTCCCTGTACGTTAACCATTTACGAGGACATAATCCAAACTCCGGCGGAGGAGCTTAGGGCCGGAATCATTCAGGAAAACCATGAATCTGCGATAGGGGGTCACAAGGGTGTCACTAAAACTTATCGTAGAATCAGACAAAATTACGCGTGGCCAAACATGAAACGCCAGGTGCAAGACTATATAGGCAGGTGTTGGCAGTGTGCCACGAGGAAGCTCACGCGAATAAAGCATAAGCAACCGATGGTAATCACAGATACTCCTGACGCCGCCTTTGAAAAAATCTCTATGGACATCGTGGGCCCTCTGCCCATGACAAAACGAGGAAACGGATACATATTGACTATCCAAGATCTCCTCACTAAATACTCCTTAGCGATCCCTTTGAAAGAAACTGACTCGGTGGCAATCGCTGACGGCCTGGTAAAGAATTTCATTTGCATTTACGGCGCACCTCGTCATATCCTCACGGATCAGGGCGCCAATCTAACTAGCTCATTAATGAAAGCAATCACCAAGCGATTCAGAATAACACAAAACAGGACCACGGCTTTCCACCCGCAGTCAAATGGGTCGATCGAAAGGTCACATCACGTCCTCGTCGAATATCTGAAGCAGTTCGTCACAGATAAGAACGATTGGGACGAGTGGCTGGAGTTAGCGATGTTTTCATACAATACTAGTATCCACGAAAGCACTCGGTTTTCGCCTTATGAACTAGTGTTCGGCCGAGAGGCAAGAGTGCCCTCGAGCTACGCAGCGATAGAGGCTGTGACAGACAGGACGTACGAAGGTTACTTGTTAGACTTGTGTAAAAATCTCCATGAAATACAAACTCTCGCGGCTGAAAATCTAACTCAGGCGAAGCACAAATATAAGTATTATTACGATAATAAAATCAAACTGTTACAACTAAAACCAGGAGATCTGGTGTTCCTCCTAAAGGAGCCCAGAAAAAACAAATTCGCTGACCATTACACTGGTCCGCACCAAGTAATAGAAATCCTTCCCAATAACAATGTAAAAATTCTTGTTGAAAATAGAACTAGGGTGGTCCACCTGGACAAACTGAAAAAGGCAAAGGCATAATCGCACCTATCCTTTATTATTCTGTCCACAGGAATCACTAGAAAGTAAGAACGCAATAAAATAATGAAGCTCCCGGCTAATGAGGAAGACGATCACCTAGAAGTAGTAGTCATAGAAAATCCACAAACACGACCATACCCGGTCACAAATATTAAAATCGCAATGTATAAAGTTACGATAACGCTATATTTCAAAGCCAATGAAGCCTTCAAAGCACTACTTAGGGAGATGATTAAAATAACAGATTTGGGTGAAGGCGACTACCGAACGTATTATAAAAGGATTCGAAGCCAAAGAGGCATAGTAGACCAGGTATTAGATGTGTTTTTCGACCGCCCGGACGAAACACACATATCAGTCCTATTTCACCCAGATCTAAATGAAGCTTATACGTATGTAGGTAAAGGCATGGACGGCGAAGTGTCCAAGTACACCGTCTCAGGCCCAATTGTCAACTATGTAGGCAGTCAGATGTTTAAAGACGCCATCTAATATTATACATCAGTAAACTTAAGGGTAGATGTCAGAATCTATAGGTGTTACAACATACGTTACAGGGACAATGCAAACCCCAGCCATGAGGTCCGTCCTCACACTCCTCACGGCCATTTATTGGTTGAAGGAGGCCCACGCATTAATCGGGTATGACTGTGGCGGAGCTGCCCTAAACGTTACCACAATAAACCTACTAGACATCGACCAATGCGACTTGGAACATGACAAGACGCAGAACGAACGAACATACATACAGTTGCTCCAACTCACGGAATATAAACAGGCGCAGGTCTTACAGTGCAAGGTGGAAATCGACAGAACAGTTTATCGATGCGGACAATTTTCGCATAATTCGGTGACCGACGGAGGAAGAAAGGCTTACCTTCCTAGAATCTCACGGGAAGCATGTGAGACGCTACATCGCACAGGTACGCTAACCCTCGGGTCACAGACGCATCTAGTCGAGATCCCAACAAACGTAACAACGCTACGCGACGCCACCTTGGCCGGCAGCCTTACCTCTGACGGTACCTGCCAAGGACAGTACTACAATGACGGTTATGGACAGTGGGAAAGTGCTGTCGTTCAAGCGGTTATCAAGATTTCGGTTTACTCGTACACAGCGAATGTCAAGATCTCCAACAACCAGATTCTACTGAAGAGTGGAACAACCTGCCCTTTTGGAGACGGGCAGTGCATCGACGATGAGGGTGGCCATACCTACTGGACAACAACGCCCCTCGACGAGTGTAAATTTGACAAGTACGACGTACTTTACACGGGATACGCAGACCGAACGAACGCGACGGACTCTCCAACTGTTTACTCACTACAGACGGGTGATACTACTTTTGCGCTGATGGAAAGGTCCAGAGCCACCATTTGCGGCTACAAAATCATTAACACAGAGCACCCCCGTCTATTCATCTTTGAGACCAATCCGACGGAAGTTTTCAAACAACGATCAAGATTGGCAGTATCAAACATCGACATCTTTTCGTACATCAATTCAAAATTCATTTATGTAGAAAAACACATCAGGACGCAGACCACCAACCTATACAGGGACGTGATCGAACAGAAATGTAAATTAGAGCAGCAGGTGCTGAAAAACGCATTGAACCTCGCTGAGTTATCACCAGACAGTTTTGCCTTTAACCTTACGAAGGGCCCCGGCTATTTCGCAACAATAGCCGGTGAAGTGATTTATATCATGAAATGCATTCCAGTAGAAGTGGAATTCCGCAAGACGACTGAATGTTACAACGATCTTCCTGTGAATCACCAGAATGTGAGCATGTTCTTGCGACCCAAGTCGAGGATTCTCGTAAGGACCGGAACCAGGAGGAGCTGCAACGAGGTTGTACCACCGATGTTTAAGGTAGAAGAGACGTGGTACAAGTTCACGCCAAGGGCATCCGAGGCCAAGGTACCACAGAAACTTAAACCCTTGACAAACATGAATTGGAAATATAGTAACCCTGGACCCCTGGGATCAAGCGGAATTTACACTGAGGAGGAATTGCAAGAATTACGAGAACACATCATGTTTCCGGCAGAGAAACCCGCACTACTCGATACCATATCCAGAGGCGCCCGAGGCGAGACCATCGGAACAGGAACAATCAATATGTACAACCTGTTGGACGAAAAGACTCTAACACGGATAGCGGAATCGACGGCAAAAAGACTATTTACTGGATTCACCACCTTCGGGAGTGTTGTCGGAGGAATATGGGGGATCTGGGCCGTATGGGCACTGCTGAAATTCTTAATTGACACATGCATACACGGTTACACACTCCACACAGCATATGGATGCAGTTACCACCTAGTAGCCTCACTGTGGGACTCAGTGACGCATCTATTAATGCACCTACGAGGACAAAAGACCGATCAACCAATGACGACTGACGCCCAGGAGCAGACGGAACCACTGAATAAAATAATTTACCACGTTCCGTCACAGTCAATCCACTTTCCAGAAAATTTGGACCTAAATTCTGACATAGAGTTAAAGAAGCTCGAGGAAAGAGCACAACAGAGAGCAAAAGATCTTAACTTGGTCTAATAACGCCGCTAAGATCTTTTACGGAAATAAAAACTTATTTCCTTCGAATAAGGAGGGGGGTGTGACGTCCCCGGAAGAACGTCTACCCTATACATATTTTTCCTATTATCATACTAAAACTGTTGCTCTCTTACCTCGAGTATACTACTATAGCATAACACATATTTGGATTATACCTAAACTATAGGAATACATCATACTATACCATAAGCGAAGGGCAAGGCAACATGGCGTACCCGGCAGGAAGCACTAGGCAACAAGCCGTATTCACAGTCGTGCTAAGAGGCCGCCATCTTGACTCGCCCGCTCATCATATACTACACTATTAGAAATACACGCACATCGTGCTATTAAGAATGTATAAATAATAAAGTAAATAAGATATAATAAATAACCGAATACACTTACCCATGAATATAATATGCTTATATTCATGTTATATAAGAGGAGTACACGTCATCGACGCGCAAAAGGGAAACTTTATCCCTTCATCCGAAATACGCCTCCAGTAGGCCTACGTGACATTTCGCACGTTCAGCGCTCGACCACGTGCACTTCTTAGAAGCAACTACTTTCACTATAATAAACAAATAGCTATAAGCAGAGCGGCCAGCGGGTCTCGAATCACTTAAACAAAGGTTCAAAAGGCGAACCCAAGCATAAACACCCGCTGAGCGTTCATCGTAATAAAGATAAGATCTTGCTTAGTTAAGATTGCACTAGACTAAACCTTCTTGAAACTCCGATACAATAAACAGACGGAAGCGATAAATCCGTCAAGCACCGAACACTTAAGCAGAAAACATCGACATGGCGATCCGATACCCGAGGAGAAACTGAGCTAAACAATTCCAGCCCAGGCCGACGGACCGACGCCAACGCAGAACAAAGGCCAAGGGTCGAGCGGGAAAAACCTGTTTACTCGACCGTCATAAAAGAGAGCGAAGCCAGACCCGCACTTAGCCAGGGACCGGTTTACAACAGGGCCATAAAACAAGATAACCCTCGCAGCATGACGTCAGGCCCACCACGTGCAAGCAGGCAGGCAGCGACAAGTCGGCGCCGGACCCCGAACACGTGCACGCAGGCAGGCAGCAACAGGTCGGACCTAACGGGACTCCGCCAACAAAGGGCCGCATTCCAAGGCTCTGACGTCACGCGCGCCTACGTGACACCGAGCGCGTCGAGGCAAGCCAGCGGCGCGCGCACCACCGCCCCGCGCATGCGCACCAGGACACCCGAGAACTGAGACGGTCGACGCCGTTCACCCTGGACATCACTTCTTATCCGCGCTTCAAGCAGACCAGTCGAGTTCTTATAAATCTCTACGAGTTACACAGTTAGCTTGCACGTCTAGAACTCAGACACATTCGCTATAGCTTAAGCGCTCTGTTTGAACGTAAACTCTTAACATACGCGACTAGAATATTAAAACATTGTACCTTTTTTCGAATTTATTGTAACAATATACTAAACACAAAGATTTATTTCATCGAGTTCTCATTTCTTGAACCTGAAACTAGAGTCAGTGATATTCCAAGGTAATTCCCTTTACCCACATTTAACTCTGGTTGTTAGCGGAGACGCTGACTTAATTAAGCTTGAAAAACTAGCTTTTCCAAGTTAATTAATTCCTATACCCCTTTTCTCCATTCGGTAGATGTCAAAGTCGAATAAGCGCCAAAGCCGTAAGAGTAGACATCGCGCAGGCCGTCGACTTCGAGCCAAAAAGCAGGCTGCATTAGCTAGAATCAACCGCATTCGTAATCCATCAGAGATCCTTCCGATCTTTACGCGATCCAGCAGCAACGAAGAATCGGGCACCTTCTCTTCGAGCACCTCCGAGCAACCTAGGGTTGACCAGCCGTTCTCATCTCACGGGGTAGAACGGGAAGTAATTCAGACGATTACACGAGTCAGCGAGGGACTATTATACGAGCAGGTAGACATCAGGAGGAAGCTGTTCCCGGTACCGTGCGTATACGACTGGGTGGAAGAACCGGAAGTCATCGATTTGGATTCCGAGCCAGAAGTCATCTTCCTTGATTAAGGTAAGACGCTCATTACGTTACCCCTTTATTCACACCTTTTGACGAATCTAATCCATAGCGGGGGCCCGGGTCCCTCAAATAAAACAGGGCTCCGTTATTGCAGTGTCGCTCCGCGTACGTCAGCATTAAGAATTGTTTTTTTTTGTTGATTAGTGCGTCTGGGACGTCACACCCGCAGTCAATCTGAGGCCGTGGTGACACGTGTGAGACACGTTCCAGTCGAGCATAAGGCAGTGCGCGTCATCCCAGCGTCGATTCACGGCGGTGTTGACTTGTCACGAGCATCGTTGGAGTGGAGCAGGAGGCATTGGAGGACGTCCCGCGGTCGATACGAGGCCGCGGGGACGCGTGTTAGGCGCGGTCACAGTCGAGCAAAAGGCAATGCGCGTCGTCCCCAGGTCGATTTACGGCAGTGTTGACTTGACACGTGCATCGTTGGAGTGGAGCGGGAGGTGTTGAAGTGCGTCCCGACGTCGATCATGAGCCGTGGTGACACGTGTGAGGCACGTTCCAGTCGAGCATAAGGCAATGCGCGTCGTCCTATCGTCAATCCACGACAGTATTGACTTGTCACGAGCATCGTCGGAGTGGAGCAGAAAGCATTGGAGGACGTTTCGCGGTCGATCCGAGGCCGCGGGGACGCGTGTTATGCACGGTTACAGACGAGCAAAAGGCAATGCGCGTCGTCCCTGAGTCGATCGGCAGCAGTAGGAACTGGACACGAGCATCGTTCGAGTGGAGCAGGGGGCGTTGGAGGGCGTCCCGCAGTCGATCTGAGGCGGTAGTGACACGTGTTAGGCAACGTCATAGCCGAGCAGAAGGCAATGCGCGTCGTCCACGAGTCGATGGGTGGCAGTAGGGACTGGACACAAGCATCGTTTGAGTGGAGCAGGAGGCGATGGAGGGCGTCCAGCAGTCGATCAGAGGCCGTGAGGACGCGTGTTAGGCACGGTCACAGTCGAGCAGAAGGCAATGCGCGTCGTCCCGGAGTCAATCAGTGGCGGTTGGGACTCGACACGAGCATCGTTGGAGTGGTGCAGGAGACGTTGGAAGGCGTGCCGCGGTCGATTCGAGGCCGAGGGGACGCGTGTGGGGCACCGTGACAGTCGAGCAAAAGGCAATGCGCGTCGTCCCTGCGTCGATCCACGACAGTATCGACTTGTCACGAGCATCGTTGGAGTGGAGCTGGAGGCATTGGAGGACGTCCCGCGGTCGATCCGAGGCCGCGGGGACGCGTGTTAGTCGTGGTCATAGTCGAGCAAAGGGCAATGCGCGTCGTCCCCAGGTCGATCGGTGGCAGTGGGAACTCGACACGAGCATCGTTGGAGTGAAGCGGGAGGTGTTGCAGTGCGTCCCGACGTCGATCAGAAGCCGTGGTGACACGTGTGAGGCACGGTCCCAGTCGAGCAAAAGGCGGTGCGCGTCGTCCCAGCGTCGATTCACGGCAGTGTTGACTTGACCCGAGCATCGTCAGAGTGAAGCAGGAGGCGACGGTTGGCGTCCCGCAGTCGATCAGAGGACGTGAGGACTCGTGTGAGGCACGGTCACGGTCAAGCAAGAGGATCGCATCGGCGCGTCGTCCCAGAGTCGATCGGTGGTAGCGGGGACTCGACACGAGCATCGTCGGAGTAAAGCGGAGGGCGACGGTTGGCGTCCCGCAGTCAATCTGAGGCCGTAGTGACGCGTGTTAGGCACGGTCTCAGTCGAGCAGAAGGCAGTGCGCGTCGTCTCAGCGTCGATCCACGGCAGTGTTGACCTGACGCAAGCATTGTTGGAGTTGAGCAGGGGTCGTTGGAGGGCGTCCCGCAGTCGGTCTGAGGCCGTATGGACGCGTGTAAGGCACAGTCACAGTCGAGCAGAAGGCAATGCGCGTCGTCCCCAAGTCGATCAGTGGCAGTGGGGACTCGACACGAGCATCGTTAGAGTGAAGCAGGAGGCGTTGGAGGGCATGCCGTAGTCGATCTGAGGCCCTGGGGACGCGTGTCGGGCACGGTGACAGTCGAGCAGAGGGCAATGCGCGTCGTCCCAGAGTCGATTGGAGGGAGTGGGGACTCGACACGAGCATCGTTAGAGTGGAGCGGAAGGCGACGGTTGGCGTCCCGCAGTCGATCAGAGGCCGTGAGGACACGTGTGGGGCACGGTCACGGTCAAGCAAAAGGCGATGCGCGTCGTTCCAGAGTCGATCTGTCGGAGCGGGGACTAGACACGAGCATCGTTAGAGTGAAGCAGGAGGCGTTGGAGGGCATGCCGTAGTCGATCTGAGGCCCTGGGGACGCAAGTCGGGCACGGTGACAGTCGAGCAGAGGGCAATGCGCGTCGTCCCGGAGTCGATTGGAGGGAGCGGGGACTCGACACGAGCATCGTTAGAGTGGAGCGGAAGGCGACGGTCGGCGTCCCGCAGTCGATCAGAGGCCGTGAGGACACGTGTGGGGCACGGTCATAGTCGAGCAGAAGGCAATGCGCGTCGTCCTTGGGTCGATCGGTGGCAGTAGGGACTGGACACGAGCATCGTCAGAGTGAAGCGGGAGGCGTTGGAGGGCGTCCCGCATTCGATCTGAGGCCGTGGTGACACGTGTGAGGCACGGTCACAGTCGAGCAAAAGGCTATGCGCGTCGTCCCAGAGTCGATCAGAGGGGATGGGGACTCGACACCGGCATCGTTAGTGTGGAGCGGAAGGCGACGGTTGGCGTCCCGCAGTCGATCTGAGGCCGTGGTGACGCGTGTGAGGCACGTTCCAGTCGAGCGAAAGGCAGTGCGCGTCATCCCAGCGTCGATTGACGACAGTATTGACTTGTCACGAGCATCGTAGGAGTGGAGCAGGAGGCATTGAAGGACGTTCCGCGGTCGATACGAGGCCGCGGGGACGCGTGTTTGGCGAGGTCACAGTCAAGCAAAAAGCAATGCGCGTCGTCCCCAGGTCGATTCACAGCAGTGTTGACTTGACACGTGCATCGTTAGTGAAGCGGGAGGTGTTGAAGCGCGTCCCGACGTCGATCAGAAGCCGTGGTGACACGTGTGAGGCACGGTCCCAGTCGAGCAAAAGGCGGTGCGCGTCGTCCCAGCGTCGATTCACGGCAGTGTTGACTTGACCCGAGCATCGTCAGAGTGAAGCAGGAGGCGACGGTTGGCGTCCCGCAGTCGATCAGAGGACGTGAGGACTCGTGTGAGGCACGGTCACGGTCAAGCAAGAGGATCGCATCGGCGCGTCGTCCCAGAGTCGATCGGTGGTAGCGGGGACTCGACACGAGCATCGTCGGAGTAAAGCGGAGGGCGACGGTTCGCGTCCCGCAGTCAATCTGAGGCCGTAGTGACGCGTGTTAGGCACGGTCTCAGTCGAGCAGAAGGCAGTGCGCGTCGTCTCAGCGTCGATCCACGGCAGTGTTGACCTGACGCAAGCATTGTTGGAGTTGAGCAGGGGTCGTTGGAGGGCGTCCCGCAGTCGGTCTGAGGCCGTATGGACGCGTGTAAGGCACAGTCACAGTCGAGCAGAAGGCAATGCGCGTCGTCCCCAAGTCGATCAGTGGCAGTGGGGACTCGACACGAGCATCGTTAGAGTGAAGCAGGAGGCGTTGGAGGGCATGCCGTAGTCGATCTGAGGCCCTGGGGACGCGTGTCGGGCACGGTGACAGTCGAGCAGAGGGCAATGCGCGTCGTCCCTGCGTCGATCCACGACAGTATCGACTTGTCACGAGCATCGTCAGAGTGAAGCAGGAGGCGTTGGAGGGCGTCCCGCGGTCGATCAGAGGCCGTGAGGACACGTGTGAGACGCGGTCACGGTCAAGCAAAAGGCGATGCGCGTCGTCCCAGAGTCGATCGGAGGGAGTGGGAACTCGACACGAGCATCGTTAGAGTGGAGCGGAAGGCGACGGTTGGCGTCCCGCAGTCAATCTGAGGCCGTAGTGACGCGTGTTAGGCACGGTCTCAGTCGAGCAGAAGGCAGTGCGCGTCGTCCCCAAGTCGATCAGTGGCAGTGGGGACTCGACAAGAGCATCGTTAGAGTGAAGCAGGAGGCGTTGGGGGGCGTCTTGCAGTCGATCAGAGGCCGTGGGGACACGTGTTAGGCACGGTTACGGTCGAGCAAAAGGCAATGCGCGTCGCCATCAAGTCGATCGGCGGCAGCGGAGACTCGACACGAGCATCGTTGGAGTGGAGCAGGAGGCATTGGAGGGCGTCCCGCGGTCGATCGGAGGCCGCGGGGACGCGTGTTAGTCGTGGTCATAGTCGAGCAAAGGGCAATGCGCGTCGTCCCCAGGTCGATCGGTGGCAGTGGGAACTCGACACGAGCATCGTTGGAGTGAAGCGGGAGGTGTTGCAGTGCGTCCCGACGTCGATCAGAAGCCGTGGTGACACGTGTGAGGCACGGTCCCAGTCGAGCAAAAGGCGGTGCGCGTCATCCTAGCGTCGATTCACGGCAGTGTTGACTTGACCCGAGCATCGTCAGAGTGAAGCAGGAGGCGACGGTTGGCGTCCCGCAGTCGATCAGAGGACGTGAGGACACGTGTGAGGCACGGTCACGGTCAAGCAAAAGGCGATGCGCGTCGTCCCAGAGTCGATCGGTGGTAGCGGGGACTCGACACGAGCATCGTCGGAGTAAAGCGGAGGGCGACGCTTAGCGTCCCGCAGTCGATCAGAGGCCGTATCGACACGTGTTAGGCACGGTCCCAGTCGAGCAAATGGCAATATGCGCATCATTACAGCGTCGAATCACGGCAGTGTTGACTTGACACGTGCATCGTTGGAGTGGAGCGAGAGGCGTTGGTGGGTGTCCCGCAGTCGATCTGAGGCCGTAGGGACACGTGTTAGGCACGGTCACAGTCGAGCAAAAGGCAGTGCGCGTCATCCCAGCGTCGATTCACGGCAGTGTTGACTTGACCCGAGCATCGTCAGAGTGACGCAGGAGGCGTTGGAGGGCGTCCCGCGGTCGATCAGAGGCCGTGAGGACACGTGTGAGACGCGGTCACGGTCAAGCAAAAGGCGATGCGCGTCGTCCCAGAGTCGATCGGAGGGAGTGGGAACTCGACACGAGCATCGTTAGAGTGGAGCGGAAGGCGACGGTTGGCGTCCCGCAGTCAATCTGAGGCCGTAGTGACGCGTGTTAGGCACGGTCTCAGTCGAGCAGAAGGCAGTGCGCGTCGTCTCAGCGTCGATCCACGGCAGTGTTGACCTGACGCAAGCATTGTTGGAGTTGAGCAGGGGTTGTTGGAGGGCGTCCCGCAGTCGGTCTGAGGCCGTATGGACGCGTGTAAGGCACAGTCACAGTCGAGCAGAAGGCAATGCGCGTCGTCCCCAAGTCGATCAGTGGCAGTGGGGACTCGACACGAGCATCGTTAGAGTGAAGCAGGAGGCGTTGGAGGGCATGCCGTAGTCGATCTGAGGCCCTGGGGACGCGTGTCGGGCACGGTGACAGTCGAGCAGAGGGCAATGCGCGTCGTCCCAGAGTCGATTGGAGGGAGTGGGGACTCGACACGAGCATCGTTAGAGTGGAGCGGAAGGCGACGGTTGGCGTCCCGCAGTCGATCAGAGGCCGTGAGGACACGTGTGGGGCACGGTCACGGTCAAGCAAAAGGCGATGCGCGTCGTTCCAGAGTCGATCTGTCGGAGCGGGGACTGGACACGAGCATCTTGAGAGTGGAGCAGGTGGCTTCGGAGGGCGTCCCGCAGTCGATCTGAGGCCGTAGTGACGCAGGTTAGGCACGGTCTCAGTCGAGCAAACGGCAATGCGCGTCGTCCCAGAGTCGATCGGAGGGAGTGGGAACTCGACACGAGCATCGTTAGAGTGGAGCGGAAGGCGACGGTTGGCGTCCCGCAGTCGATCTGAGGCCGAAGTGACGCGTGTTAGGCACGGTCTCAGTCGAGCAAAAGGCAGTGCACGTCATCCCAGCGTCGATTCACGGCAGTTTTGACTGGACCCGAGCATCTTCGGAGTGAAGCAGGATGCGTTGGAGGGCGTCTTGCAGTCGATCAGAGGCCGTGGGGACACGTGTTAGGCACGGTTACGGTCGAGCAAAAGGCAATGCGCGTCGCCATCAAGTCGATCGGCGGCAGCGGAGACTCGACACGAGCATCGTTGGAGTGGAGCAGGAGGCATTGGAGGGCGTCCCGCGGTCGATCGGAGGCCGCGGGGACACGTGTTAGGCACGGTCACAGTCGAGCAAAAGGCAGTGCGCGTCGTCTCAGCGTCGATCCACGGCAGTGTTGACCTGACGCAAGCATCGTTGGAGTGGAGCAGGGGTCGTTGGAGGGCGTCCCGCAGTCGGTCTGAGGCCGTATGGACGCGTGTAAGGCACAGTCACAGTCGAGCAGAAGGCAATGCGCGTCGTCCCCAAGTCGATCAGTGGCAGTGGGGACTCGACACGAGCATCGTTAGAGTGAAGCAGGAGGCGTTGGGGGGCATGCCGTAGTCGATCTGAGGCCCTGGGGACGCGTGTCGGGCACGGTGACAGTCGAGCAGAGGGCAATGCGCGTCGTCCCGGAGTCGATTGGAGGGAGTGGGGACTCGACACGAGCATCGTTAGAGTGGAGCGGAAGGCGACGGTCGGCGTCCCGCAGTCGATCAGAGGCCGTGAGGACACGTGTGGGGCACGGTCATAGTCGAGCAGAAGGCAATGCGCGTCGTCCTTGGGTCGATCGGTGGCAGTAGGGACTGGACACGAGCATCGTCAGAGTGAAGCGGGAGGCGTTGGAGGGCGTCCCGCATTCGATCTGAGGCCGTGGTGACACGTGTGAGGCACGGTCACAGTCGAGCAGAAGGCTATGCGCGTCGTCCCAGAGTCGATCAGAGGGAGTGGGGACTCGACACCAGCATCGTTAGTGTGGAGCGGAAGGCGACGGTTGGCGTCCCGCAGTCGATCTGAGGCCGTGGTGACGCGTGTGAGGCACGTCCCAGTCGAGCGAAAGGCAGTGCGCGTCATCCCAGCGTCGATTCACGGCAGTGTTGACTTGACCCGAGCATCTTCAGAGTGAAGCAGGAGGCGTTGGAGGGCGTCCCGCAGTCGATCTGAGGTCGTGGCGACACGTGTGAGGCACGGTCACAGTCGAGCAAAAGGCAGTGCGCGTCATCCTAGCGTCGATTTACGGCAGTGTTGACTTGACCCGAGCATCGTCAGAGTGAAGCAGGAGGCGTTGGAGGGCGTCCCGCAGTCGATCTGAGGCCGTGGTGACACGTGTGAGGCACGGTCACAGTCGAGCGAAAGGCAATGCGCGTCGTCCCAGAGTCGATCAGAGGGAGTGGGGACCCGACACCAGCATCGTTAGAGTGGAGCGGAAGGCGACGGTTGGCGTCCCGCAGTCGATCTGAGGCCGTGGTGACACGTGTGAGGCACGTTCCAGTCGAGCATAAGGCAGTGCGCGTCATCCCAGCGTCGATTCACGGCAGTGTTGACTTGTCACGAGCATCGTTGGAGTGGAGCAGGAGGCATTGGAGGACGTCCCGCGGTCGATACGAGGCCGCGGGGACGCGTGTTAGGCGCGGTCACAGTCGAGCAAAAGGCAATGCGCGTCGTCCCCAGGTCGATTTACGGCAGTGTTGACTTGACACGTGCATCGTTGGAGTGGAGCGGGAGGTGTTGAAGTGCGTCCCGACGTCGATCATAAGCCGTGGTGACACGTGTGAGGCACGTTCCAGTCGAGCATAAGGCAATGCGCGTCGTCCCTGCGTCGATCCACGACAGTATCGACTTGTCACGAGCATCGTTGGAGTGGAGCTGGAGGCATTGGAGGACGTCCCGCGGTCGATCCGAGGCCGCGGGGACGCGTGTTAGTCGTGGTCATAGTCGAGCAAAGGGCAATGCGCGTCGTCCCCAGGTCGATCGGTGGCAGTGGGAACTCGACACGAGCATCGTTGGAGTGAAGCGGGAGGTGTTGCAGTGCGTCCCGACGTCGATCAGAAGCCGTGGTGACACGTGTGAGGCACGGTCCCAGTCGAGCAAAAGGCGGTGCGCGTCGTCCCAGCGTCGATTCACGGCAGTGTTGACTTGACCCGAGCATCGTCAGAGTGAAGCAGGAGGCGACGGTTGGCGTCCCGCAGTCGATCAGAGGACGTGAGGACTCGTGTGAGGCACGGTCACGGTCAAGCAAGAGGATCGCATCGGCGCGTCGTCCCAGAGTCGATCGGTGGTAGCGGGGACTCGACACGAGCATCGTCGGAGTAAAGCGGAGGGCGACGGTTGGCGTCCCGCAGTCAATCTGAGGCCGTAGTGACGCGTGTTAGGCACGGTCTCAGTCGAGCAGAAGGCAGTGCGCGTCGTCTCAGCGTCGATCCACGGCAGTGTTGACCTGACGCAAGCATTGTTGGAGTTGAGCAGGGGTCGTTGGAGGGCGTCCCGCAGTCGGTCTGAGGCCGTATGGACGCGTGTAAGGCACAGTCACAGTCGAGCAGAAGGCAATGCGCGTCGTCCCCAAGTCGATCAGTGGCAGTGGGGACTCGACACGAGCATCGTTAGAGTGAAGCAGGAGGCGTTGGAGGGCATGCCGTAGTCGATCTGAGGCCCTGGGGACGCGTGTCGGGCACGGTGACAGTCGAGCAGAGGGCAATGCGCGTCGTCCCTGCGTCGATCCACGACAGTATCGACTTGTCACGAGCATCGTCAGAGTGAAGCAGGAGGCGTTGGAGGGCGTCCCGCGGTCGATCAGAGGCCGTGAGGACACGTGTGAGACGCGGTCACGGTCAAGCAAAAGGCGATGCGCGTCGTCCCAGAGTCGATCGGAGGGAGTGGGAACTCGACACGAGCATCGTTAGAGTGGAGCGGAAGGCGACGGTTGGCGTCCCGCAGTCAATCTGAGGCCGTAGTGACGCGTGTTAGGCACGGTCTCAGTCGAGCAGAAGGCAGTGCGCGTCGTCTCAGCGTCGATCCACGGCAGTGTTGACCTGACGCAAGCATTGTTGGAGTTGAGCAGGGGTCGTTGGAGGGCGTCCCGCAGTCGGTCTGAGGCCGTATGGACGCGTGTAAGGCACAGTCACAGTCGAGCAGAAGGCAATGCGCGTCGTCCCCAAGTCGATCGGTGGCAGTGGGGACTCGACAAGAGCATCGTTAGAGTGAAGCAGGAGGCGTTGGAGGGCGTCTTGCAGTCGATCAGAGGCCGTGGGGACACGTGTTAGGCACGGTTACGGTCGAGCAAAAGGCAATGCGCGTCGCCATCAAGTCGATCGGCGGCAGCGGAGACTCGACACGAGCATCGTTGGAGTGGAGCAGGAGGCATTGGAGGGCGTCCCGCGGTCGATCGGAGGCCGCGGGGACGCGTGTTAGTCGTGGTCATAGTCGAGCAAAGGGCAATGCGCGTCGTCCCCAGGTCGATCGGTGGCAGTGGGAACTCGACACGAGCATCGTTGGAGTGAAGCGGGAGGTGTTGCAGTGCGTCCCGACGTCGATCAGAAGCCGTGGTGACACGTGTGAGGCACGGTCCCAGTCGAGCAAAAGGCGGTGCGCGTCATCCCAGCGTCGATTCACGGCAGTGTTGACTTGACCCGAGCATCGTCAGAGTGAAGCAGGAGGCGACGGTTGGCGTCCCGCAGTCGATCAGAGGACGTGAGGACACGTGTGAGGCACGGTCACGGTCAAGCAAAAGGCGATGCCCGTCGTCCCAGAGTCGATCGGTGGTAGCGGGGACTGGACACGAGCATCGTCAGAGTGAAGCGGGAGGCGTTGGAGGGCGTCCCGCATTCGATCTGAGGCCGTGGTGACACGTGTGAGGCACGGTCACAGTCGAGCAGAAGGCTATGCGCGTCGTCCCAGAGTCGATCAGAGGGAGTGGGGACTCGACACCAGCATCGTTAGTGTGGAGCGGAAGGCGACGGTTGGCGTCCCGCAGTCGATCTGAGGCCGTGGTGACGCGTGTGAGGCACGTCCCAGTCGAGCGAAAGGCAGTGCGCGTCATCCCAGCGTCGATTCACGGCAGTGTTGACTTGACCCGAGCATCTTCAGAGTGAAGCAGGAGGCGTTGGAGGGCGTCCCGCAGTCGATCTGAGGTCGTGGCGACACGTGTGAGGCACGGTCACAGTCGAGCAAAAGGCAGTGCGCGTCATCCTAGCGTCGATTTACGGCAGTGTTGACTTGACCCGAGCATCGTCAGAGTGAAGCAGGAGGCGTTGGAGGGCGTCCCGCAGTCGATCTGAGGCCGTGGTGACACGTGTGAGGCACGGTCACAGTCGAGCGAAAGGCAATGCGCGTCGTCCCAGAGTCGATCAGAGGGAGTGGGGACCCGACACCAGCATCGTTAGAGTGGAGCGGAAGGCGACGGTTGGCGTCCCGCAGTCGATCTGAGGCCGTGGTGACACGTGTGAGGCACGTTCCAGTCGAGCATAAGGCAGTGCGCGTCATCCCAGCGTCGATTCACGGCAGTGTTGACTTGTCACGAGCATCGTTGGAGTGGAGCAGGAGGCATTGGAGGACGTCCCGCGGTCGATACGAGGCCGCGGGGACGCGTGTTAGGCGCGGTCACAGTCGAGCAAAAGGCAATGCGCGTCGTCCCCAGGTCGATTTACGGCAGTGTTGACTTGACACGTGCATCGTTGGAGTGGAGCGGGAGGTGTTGAAGTGCGTCCCGACGTCGATCATAAGCCGTGGTGACACGTGTGAGGCACGTTCCAGTCGAGCATAAGGCAATGCGCGTCGTCCTCGAGTCGATGGGTGGCAGTAGGGACTGGACACAAGCATCGTTTGAGTGGAGCAGGAGGCGACGGTTGGCGTCCCGCAGTCGATCAGAGGCCGTGAGGACACGTGTGAGGCACGGTCACGGTCAAGCAAAAGGCGATGCGCGTCGTCCCAGAGTCGATCGGTGGGAGTGGGGACTTGACTCGAGCATCGTTAGAGTGGAGCGGGACGGGTTGTCGGGTGTCCCGCAGTCGATTGGTGGCCGTGAGGACACGTGTTAGACGCGGTCACAGTCCAGCAAAAGGCAATGCGCGTCGTCCAGGGTCGATTTGTGGCGGCGTCGATTCGACACGAGCATGTCGTAAGTCGAGCTGAAGGCAACTTAGATCTTTCGGCGGCCGATTCGATGTCCATAGCACATGCGACAAGGACAGTGGAAGTCGCACAAAAAGCAATGCGCGACGTTATAGAGTCAATCCGCGGTGGACGGGACTAAACACGAGCGCGGTCGGAGTCAAGCAACAGGCAGCGCGCGTCGTCCCAGAGTCGATCCGTGGGGGCGTCTCATCGACCCGGCCACAGTCGGTGTGCAGCTGAAGGTAATGCTGGGCTTCCATCATTATATCGGAGGCCGTCAAGACATGCGTCAAGCTCGGTCTAGGTTGGGCAAAAGGCAATGCGCGACGTCCCAGGGTGGATGCCCGGATGAGGGGATGAGACGCAAGCGCGGTCAGAGTCGCGTGAGAGGGGCATATATATGTATATATATATATATATATTCATATTTATTTATATTATGAATCAATATAATAAAATATAAATGAAGGTAATTAAGGTTAATAATGTAATGAAATGAAAAATGATTATGAATGAAAGAAATTATAAAAAAATGAAATAGAATAAAAAATTAGCGGATAATTAGGAATATTTAGGATTTTCCTGATAATTATAGATAATTTTGAAAAATTGAAATAATGTGAAAAAAATTTTTTTTTTTAAATTTCCCTTTTTTCAAAAGTAAATTGCGAATTATAATATACATATATATATACACACACACGTATACATATTTACATACATACATATATATATATATACATATATATGTATGTAGATATATTTATTTACATATATTTATAATATACATCCATATAATAGAATATAAATGAAGGTAATTAAGGTAATTCATTCAATAAAAAGAAAAATGATTATCACTGGAAAAAATTATGGAAAAATGAAATGGAATGAAAATAAGCGGATAATTGAAAATATTTAGGATTTTTCTAATAATTATACATAATTTTAAGAAATTGAAATATTGTGAAAAAAATTTTTTTTTTTATTTCTCCTTCTTTTGAAAGTAAATTGAAGATTATAATATACATATATATTTTCATATATGTATATATATATACATATAGATATATATGTATATATATATATTTATATATATTTATATTATACATTAATATAACAAGATATAAATGAAGGTAATTGAGGTAAATAATGTGATAAAATGAAAAATGATTGTGAATGGAAAAAATTATAAAAAATGAAATAAAATAAAATATAAGCGAATAATTAAAAATATTTAGGATTTTCCTAATAATTATACATAATTTTGAAAAATTGAAATAATGTAAGAAAAAATTTTTTTTTTCAATTACCCTCTTTTTAAAAGTGAATTGAAAATTATAATATACATATATATATTCATATATATATGTATATATATACATATATATATACATATATATATATATTTATATATACATATATATATATATATATATATATATATATATATATATATATGTATATATATATATATATACATATGTATATATATGTATATATATACAAATATATATATATGTATATATATATATATATATATATATATATATATATTTATATATATATTTATATATATATATATATATATATATATATATATATATATATAAATATATATATATATATATTTATATACATGTATATATATATAGATATGTATGAATATATATTTATATATATTTATATTATACATTAATATAATGAAATATAAATGAAGGTAATTGAGGTAAATAATGTAATAAGATAAAAAATGATTGTGATTGGAAAAAATTATAAAAAATGAAATCAAATAAAAAATAAGTGAATGGTAGAAAATATTTAGGATTTTTCTGATGATTATACATAATTTTGAGAAATTGGAATATTGTGAAAAAAATTTTTTTCTTTCAATTTCCCTTCTTTTGAAAGTAAATTGAAAATTATAATATACATATATATATTCATATATATATGTATCTATATACATATATATATATATATATATATATATATATACATATATATATATATATATATATATATATATGATTTTTTTTTTTCAATTTTCCTCTTCTTAAAAGTAAATTGAAAATTATAATATACATATATATATTCATATATATATGTATATATATACATATATATATATATCTATATATATGTATATATATATATATATTATACATTAATATAATAGAATATGAATGAAGGTAATTGAGGTAAATAATGTAATGAAATAAAAAATGATTGTGAATGGAAAAAATTATGAAAAAATTAAATAAAATAAAAAATTAGCGAAAAATTAAAAATATTTGGGATTTTTCTGATAATTATACATAATTTTAAGAAATTGAAAAATTGTGAAAAAAATTTTGTTCGTCAATTTTCCTTCTTTTGAAAGTAAATTGAAAATTATAATATACTTATATATATTCATATATATATGTATATATATATACATATATATATATATATATATATATATAAATATATATATACATATGGCTATATATATATAGATATACATGTATATATATATTCATATATATTCATATTATACATCAATATAATAAAATATAAATGAAGGTAATTGAGGTGAATAATGTAATGAAATAAAAAATGATTGTGAATGGAGAAAATTATAAAAAAATGAAATAAAATAAAAAATAAGCGAATGATTAAAAATATTCAGGATTTTCCTAATAATCATACATAATTTTAAAAAATTGAAATATTGTGAGAAAAGTTTTTTTTA